>NC_081410.1:575610454-575927120 GCF_030272615.1 Cryptomeria japonica | reverse complement strand
CTTTCTTTTAGAGTTTGATTCATTCAATAAGGTATTCTTGAAATATGACTTTGATATGTTGGATGATGCCTTGGATAATTTCCTTGAGGTATCTAGTTTCAATCGTAAGATTGTTATGACCGATATATATGTGTAGACTCTTCTTGTTTGGAAAATGATAAGTCTATAAATGTTATTATAATCTATGTCTCTCAAAAGCCTAAAAGACTGGTCTTTTACATGGCCATGGCTAGTCCTTCCCTGAAGAAAGTCAAGTCTATATATGGTAAGTCTTTTGAAATTAATTCTCTAGATTTGTTCACAAAATTTACTCAATCTAAGGATGCTTCTTATAATTTTATTTCTCATACCTATAATACAAGAAGAAATAAGCAAAATGTGGATCAACTCATCACCTCTTTACCACCTTCTCAACCTGATATTCCCCAAGAACCTAAACCCATAACCAAGCAACCTAGTGACTATGATCATTTTGAGTAACTTTGTATCACTCTTGCCAAGATATCACTATGGGATTTTATTTGTGTTGCTCCAGTGTATCATAGTATGCTTCAAGAAGCTCTTCAAAAGATCTTGTTACCCTCTTCTACTAAACCAATGGATGTAAGTGCATTGATGGATCATATTCATGCAGATACTTTGAATATCATATTTTATCCATATGAACTCTTGCCTCCAAAAGTGAGAAATTTATTATATCCATTGATAATAATTATGTAGGTTAATTGTGTTGGTATTAGGTAGACTCTCATTAACATTGGTCTGCTACTCAAGGTTTGTATTCTAGACCTACTTCCAAAAATTAAATTAAAGTGTAACTGAATGCTTTTGTTGCATCCTCTTTATTTATTTGAGTTTTTGATAATACTAGTAAGACTTCTCTAGGAACTATGATTTTGCCTTTGTGGATCAGGCTAGTTACTATTTTGACCCTATTATATGTAATGTTGGGGCCTCTACCTTACAATTTTATTCTGGGTAGACCATGGTTACACACCCTAGGAGTTGTTTCATCTACCCTTCGTGGTTTTGTAAACTTTGTTGCTAATAATCAGGTAGTTACAATCAAGGGTGACCCTAATTTTCTATTCACTTATGTCAAATGGTAGCAACCAGTCAAATTATGACTACTCCATCTTTTCAAAAATATATTCCATCATTGTCTTCTAATGTAATGGCTTCTTCTTCTATGGTCACTCCCAAAGAGTATGTGTTGAAGAAGGAAGTGGTTTTTTAAGAATAATCATCTAACAAGTATAATCCTCCTAAAGAGGATCCTCTGAAGGTAGATCCTCCTAAGGTAGACAGTCCCATTTCTACTTCTACTCAATCAACTCCTACTTCATCTCCAACTAAGCCATCTTCTCCATCTAAAGTGAATTAGTGTTTGCGTGATGATTGAGGATCTCTTGACTTCACTGATTTTTCATAGTGGTGAATACAAAGTAAATCTAGTCCACTGTCATGTCTCCTCTTTAGTTTTGTCTAGCAGAGACATGTGAGTTAGCCTATTATGGAGTCTTGTAGGTTGGCAATGGTGGATAGAGACTCAGTCAGGATATTCAGTGTTTGGATTTGGTGTTTCTGATAGTAGTAGACTAGTTTGGAGTAGTTCCTTGATTTTAGGAGGCAGTTCCTACATTTTAGGAGGTAGTTCCTACTTTTTAGGAGGTTGTGACAGCATCCAGGGTTGGGGTTCCATGAGACCATTCCTTGGTTTCAGTTCCAGGAGATTTGGGTGTGTTTCCTAGTTTCTAGGAGCATCCCTAGATTTTAGGGATGAGACTGCCAATTGATCCATGATTTCTGACATCAATCACAGACAGGTGAAAGGTTCCGTTTCAGACTTTTGGAGTCATTTGAGCCTTCTGCAGCTATTTGGGTTATATTTTTAATATATTTAAATATTTCCTAAGTTAGCATTTAATTAATTAAATAAGGCTGTGTTTATAGCCATTTTGGAGTAATAAGGGGTTTCTTCATCTAGATGCATATGCCCATGTGTTATAGCTCATTGGAAAGGTCTTGAACTTTTCTAAATGTTTCCTATTTGTCAGGGACCCTTTTGATGAACAGAATTCTTTTATATTAAAAAAGTGGCATTTTCTCTATACTTGGCGACTAAAATGAGAGATAAGACTTTATAAGCCTAAGTGCACATTTCATACACTTTTAGGGTTCGAGCTAGAGGGAAGGAGTTATAAGGAGATGGTAACCTATTTATCAAGCATCTTTTACACATTTCATCTTTGATTTGGAGAATTTTCTCTAGAGAGCGATTCAGCATCTGGGACAAAAACCCCAGGGTCTTGCCTGTCTGGGATGAAGCCCCCAACACAGTGGTTATTTGGTTCTTGCATTCAATTTTCAGTGCCTTAGAGTTGGTATGACATCTTTTCTAGAGGATTCAGTGAACAGAGTTAGGGTTCGGCGTGGGGATTGGGGTTTCTAGCTTGGCATCACCTAACAGTTGTACGACTGTACTTTGCAACCATTTCTCTTCCCATGTGGAGCTATGTAAGAGCTTTGGATGTTTGTCGCAGCTTCCTTCTTGATTTTAGTATTCACTCTTCATTTAGGTTGGATTCATTGCTTATTGTAATCTTCCTGGAATTGTTTGCAATCACTATCTGGACAATTATTTGATTTAAATAAATTAGAAATCTGCTTGGTACGATTCTGATTTGGCTATGTATGAACATTTATTTCTAGTACTCTTTTCATGTACTTGTTCTTCAATTATTACTTGCTGAAAAACTATCAAAAACACAAAAATAAACAAACCTTCTGCAACTTCTGTCTATTCTCTAAAACCATCAAAGGAAACACAGGAAAATATAGTTTATTAATTTAAAACTACAGCAGATCAGCAAGGGGATCCATCAGGGATCTTTCAGTGGTATTAGAGCCTGCATCCTGCCATCCTGTAGGGTTTATGAGAAATTGTCACATCTGGGTACTAGATAAAAAGTTTTGATAATTCATTTCAACATCTGGAAACTGGATAAAAGGTTTTGATAATTCATATCAGCAACTGGGTAGTTGTCAGCCTACACATTTATGCTTACAATTGACAGCTCGTAAGACAATACACTGGCCAAAGTCCCAAAATTGTTGAGAATAAACTTTTATTTCGACCTCTGGGATCCGTTGGGATATTAGTTTAGTTATAGGTAAATACCATGGCTAGAACTAAAATTGGGTACTCAAAAGTTTCATCTTCTCTAGCATGTAAAAGTAGGATACCTCGTGCCAAGATATTTAATGATATAGTTATGAGCAGCTATCATCAATATTGTTCTCTTCCTAAGATGATACGTGAGCTCCTTTCCTCCACATAATTTATGGGTGTACCCAGAGCAGACGAAGATAACTTGGTAGCTACAAGTTCAGATCAATGGCAAAGAAGGAAAGAAGAATCAAGGATGTAGGAATCAAGAATGGACAGACAACTTTCATTTAGGGGTAATATACCTCTACATAAGAATGTTTTGGTGCCCTCAAGTTCTGATGAGTGGGACAAGAATTTATGTGATGGTTTTGTTAGACATGTGGATTCAACTCAAGGAGACATTAGGACAGCTTTGGATAATGAATTGTCCTCACCTTCTATGCAGGGGATTTCCCAAGGGGCAACTGATTTAGAGGTTAGCAATTCTGATTTTTATGACAGCAGTGAGGTACCTTTGCATCAGCTTGAGGTATCAATGTCTACACTTGTACAAGATGGTACCAATGGGCTGTCACATGAAGGTATTCAAAATTTGAGTACCAATTATGCTTGGAATGTTGAGAACTCATATCATCATGATTCTGATTTTATAGATCAGACTTTAGAATCTAGCCCAGTATGTTCTCTTAGTAGCACTGGACCCCAGGATCGTGAGCCAGTGGGTTGTGTAGACACATGGGATGCAGAAGAGAGTGATGACAGTGCATTTTCAGCAATATCATCATTGACCGATGTGGTGTTCTCAGAGGCACAGAGCAACAATACTTTGGATGAGGTTGTATCCATGGTCGAGTGCATACACGATGTTGACTACAGAGAGGTATGGGATACAAATACAACTTCTTTCCATAATGTAGATTTTGAGTTTGTACAGTTATAGGAGAGCCAACATTCTCAGACTCCTCATCACCTGATTGGACAACTCAAGGTTGATGATAGGCGTATAGACACAGTTATTGAGCATTTCAATGTCACTCGCCAGTTGTTGGCTACACATAGTTGGAGCACCCTCATGATTGATGAGCAGGGCAGCAGTGATTTTTCCTTACCAGAGTTTCATGCTCTTTATGGAGCCATTGGGATATTGAAGCATGAGTATTTACAGTTAGTGGCTAACCAAGATTATCTCCTTCAGAGGGATTTTATTAGTTATGGTGCTTTGTTGAGGGAAGAGGAGGAAGTTGACATCCTCTCTCAGGAGCTTGAGGTGATTGTTGTTGCATGGGAGGATACCCAGTTGTTCCTTCAGGAAGTGAACTCCAGATTGGAGGAACTTTCTGATAGATTGAGAGTGGCACAGACATCATCAGCGACAAATACAGTACAGTGTTCTACTGTGACACTGCGAGATTCACCAGAGAGTTGTGATTTGACTCACAATATTACTCCATCATTGTTTTCACAGGTGACTAGCAATTTGTCAGCTGGTTGGGAGTATGATACTCCTGTTGACTTGTTTCCTTCTCTAGAAAGCAAATCTTCTTTTAGACCTCTTACAGCTATCGAGGGAAACTAGTATGTTTCACCGCAGAGCCACAAAGCTCAATTGAGGTGTATTATGGATTTTGGATCTCAGACATATGAGTTGTCTTTGGATTCATGGTTTGAGAGCAGTGGGAGTGATGATGAGTTTGATGGACAAGATTATGACACAGAGCCATTGAGTGAGCCTATGAGAGTCCATTTAGATTACCTTGCAAGGAGTGCACTTCATTTCTCTTTTCGTCCGATTGTAGATGATTGAATGGCTTGCAGATGTGAGTTGGTTTAGGACTTATACTATCCGTGTTGCGATAGTGCTCTCCCATCTTCAGAGCATAGAGTTATTGATTGCAGGCACTTGATCCAGTAGTTTGGGATGGATTGTTTGTGGGATCAGCAAATAATCAACCGTTATGATGAGCAGCGACTGTTAGAGTTTTTCATCTCCTTGACATAGAGACTTCATCCAGGATCATGGGGGAAGGATGATGCATGGATTAGCAGGTGTGAGAGTTTCACAGTGGTTGTAGAGAGACACGGTATTGAGGATGCCTCTTACTATCATTGTCTCTTCATGACAGATGGATGTGGATTTAGTTTTATTTGGGATCCAAGTGTTGATTCATTTGATACAACATCTTATAGGGATTATAGTATGTTGCTCCAGATATTAAGATTATATGGCACTTATATCAGAGGAGAGCAGTAGGAGCAATTTATGTCCTACAGGTGGTTTGTGTGGGATCATGGTATAGACATGTGTAATACCTTTCTTTCATGGATCCTACATGGGTTGCTTCACTTCAGATGTATAGATGTAGTCGTGGGTGTACAGTGGTTTTTGACACTTGGACAGTATGTTCAGAACTTCATGAGGATGGAGCTGGAGTTTACCCACTATCCATCTTAGTTTATCGAGCAGAGTGGGATGACTGTTGATGCACAGGTTGATTGTCATCAGATAGCTGGCGTGGATGAGTTATGTGATGTTACTCCTAGTGGGTACTTTGAGCCAGTTGATGTGGCAGTTTCACCTGATTCTCTAGACAGGGTGATTGTTTCATTGCTGGTTGGTGATTACATATTTTTAGATGCCAACCTGGACAGTGATGATTTTAGTCAATATTATTATTATATATTGTCTAGTGAGTTGGCATTAGATCTTCTGGCACATCAGTAGCAGTGTGTGGCAGTTGTGTGTCACTTGTGTCAGATGGGGTCAGATCACAGAGGGTCTTCCATGGATTGGCATTCATTGGATATTATGATGGATGTTATGCATGTTGGTGATCACCGACACACTAGTGATCTTGGCATTTATGGATATTTGATCTATGGAGATGATATAGTTTGTCATTGCTCACTTCAGGTATTCAGTGGGAGCTATGCTTCGCTCTAGGACCTAGGCAGTGTTGATTTGATAGCACAGGTGCTTCAGCGTTTTGAGGAGCCATTATAGATTGGGGTATTGCATGTTGTTTATATCAAATATGAGCAATAGTTACATGCAATGATTTGTTTACATCTTATTTGGGATGGTGGAGGATTGGTGTTTTAGTTGCTTGTGGGCAAGCATCTCCGAGAGGGGAGGACTGTCATGTCCCCTCTTTAGCTCTGTCTAGCAGAGACATGTGAGTTAGCCTATTATGGAGTCTTGTAGGTTGGCAATGGTGGATAGAGACTCAGTTAGGATATTCAGTGTTTGGATTTGGTGTTTTTGGCAGTAGTAGACCAGTTTGGAGCAGTTCCTTGATTTTAGGAGGCAGTTCCTACATTTTAGGAGGCAGTTCCTACTTTTTAGGAGGTTATGACAGTGTCCAGGGTTGGGGTTCCATGAGACCATTCCTTGGTTTCAGTTTCAGGAGATTTGGGTGTGTTTCCTAGTTTCTAGGAGCATCCCTAGATTTTAGGGATGAGACTGCCAGTTGATCCATGATTTTCGACATCAGTCACAGACAGGTGACAGGTTCCATTTCAAAATTTTGGAGTCATTTGAGCCTTCTACAGCTATTTGGGTTATATTTTTAATATATTTAAATATTTCCTAAGTTAGCATTTAATTAATTAAATAAGGCTATGTTTATAGCCATTTTGGAGTAATAAGGGGTTTTGGGCTTCATCTGGATGCATATACCCATGTGTTATAGCTCATTGGAAAGGTCTTGAACTTTTATAAATGTTTCCCATTTGTTAGGGACCCTTTTGATGAACAAAATTATTTTATATTAAAAAAGTGGCTTTTTCTCTATACTTGGCGACTAAAAATGAGAAATAAGACTTTATAAGCCTAAGCGCACTTTTCATACACTTTTAGGGTTCAAGCTAGAGGGAAGGAGTTATAAGGAGATGGTAACCTAATTATCAAGCATCTTTTACAAATTTCATCTTTGATTTGGAGAATTTGCTCTGGAGAGCGATTCAGCATCTGGGACGAAAACCCCAAGGTCTTGCCTGTCTGCGATGAATCCCCTAGCACAGTGGTTATTTGGTTTTTACATTTATTTTTCAATGCCTTAGAGTTGGTATGACATCTTTTTTGGAGGATTCAGTGAACAGAGTTAGGGTTCAGCGTGGGGATTGGGGTTTCCAGCTTGGCATCACCTAACAGTCGTACGGCTGTACTTTGCAGCCATTTCTCTTCCCATGTGGAGCTATGTAAGAGCTTTGGATGTTTTCCACAGCTTCCTTGTTGATTTCTCTATTCCCTCTTCATTCAGGTTGGACTCATTGCTTATTGTAATCTTCCTGGAATAGTTTGCAATCACTATCTGGACAATTATTTGATTTAAATAAATCAGAAATCTGCTTGGTACGATTCTGATTTGGCTGTGTATGAACATTTATTTCCAGTACTCTTTTCATGTACTTGTTCTTTAATTATTACTTGTTGAAAAACTATCAAAAACACAAAAATAAAAAAACCTTCTGCAACTTCTGTCTATTCTCTAAAACCATCAAAGGAAACACAGGAAAATATAGTTTATTAATTTAAAACTATAGTAGATCAGCAAGGGGATCCATCAAGATCTTTCATCCACCTAAAAATTCCTAAAATCTCATTTGCCTCAACTACAAAAGATGATTATACAACTACAAAGTCGGGTGATACTTATCATGTTGATCATCTTTTCTACACCAATCCCCTAACCTTTATAGAGTTACATTGCATCTATAGATCAAGATTCAATCTAGTTTATAAATATGGTTACGGTGGTAGAGGTTGTGGACCTAATGAACAAGGTATTTGAGTCGCTTTGGAGCCTAATTTTTGTCATTGTAACACTGGGCATGGATACCGCTAGATGTCTCACAAGGAAAAACCATGGTTGAATGTCAACATGAACTTTGTCGAGCCTATTCCTCTTAAGCTAATTCATCCTGAGTATATTGATTCCACAACAACATCCAATGAAATTCCTTTAGATGTTTTCTCCTCGGAGGAAGCCCTAGGAGAGTTCTTGGGTGTTTATTCTAATTTTCCTTCTTATCACAATAAGCATCGGTTCCCATATTATTTGAACAATCAAGAATATTTTGGTGAATCCATTTATGAATGTTAATGAAGAGGACTCTTTATCTTTTGATGGAGAGAATACATCTATACCTCATCCTAAAGGCTATAGTACGCTCCTAAAAGGAGATACTATCGATGTTATTATGGCTTGTAAGTCTTTTGAGAAGGTGATTGAGATAAAAAAATGCATTTCCTTAGAAGAAGATAAATTGCACTCTTATCTCTTGCATCACTATTTTGATATCTTGGCTTGGTCATAGGAGAATATGCCTAGTATTGATGAATCCATAGTGGAACTTCATAATATCATCCTATGTCCTAATGCTAAGCCTATTAAACAAAAGATCAGTAAGATGAATCCCAACATTTCCTTATTAGTTAAGATTGAGATAAAAAAAGATTTTATAAGATGGCTTTATATGTTCTATTGACTATTCAACTTGGATTTCAAATATTGTTTTTTGTCAATAAACTTAATGGTCATATTTGTATTTGTATTGATTTTTGGGACCTTAATAAGGCATCTCTTAAAGATGATTTTTTGCTTCCAAATATTGATATGATTGCTGATTCAACTATAGGCCATCTCAAGTTTGTTGCCCCATATTTGAAATACTCAAAATTTAAACTTCAAACGGATCCCAATTTTGTATGAAGGCTCAAATATGTATCTCTGCAAAATGAGTGAGCATGTGATCCAAGGTTGTCATTCTTAACCTACATTATGGATGAGTCTTGAAAGTTACAAGGAATTGAGGGAAATCTCTTTTTGAACATGTTCTAAGCATCATTTTGTGCAATATGACCAATTTTTGCCTGAACCCAGTTCATAGTTTGCTATATTTTAAATTTTCAATTTTTTATGTATCTCGCTTTAAAACAATTGAAATCCCATACCCTAGGTTTCTTCATGATGACTAAATGATTGTATATGCTCATTTTAATACCTTGAAGGTGTGTTTCAAATTTTGGATCCTAACTCCTTACTAATTGAAGGTTGTGGCCATTTTTCCTAAACCAAGGCATTAAAGTCTAATGGGGAATATTTGAATTATTCTTTTAAAAATAATTTAAATATTTTATATTTTTTTCAATATATTTCCCATTTTTCTCTTTTGAAGATGAAGAGAAATCAAAAGTCTTTATGTAGGTTCTAATGGAGTAGTTGCAAGTGATCCTTTTCTCAATGCCCTTTGTTGCTCAAAAATTTCATATCTCTAACCTCAAAGGTTAGAAATGCTCAAAAAGTGAGCAATCCTAACTTGTTGCTTTGAAAAGTCAAAATCCTAACCTTGGAAGGTTGGAAATGCTAAAAATTTGAATAATCCTAACCTAATATGCTCAGTTGCTCAAAAATACTAACTTTCTAACCTTTATTCAAGCAATGAAAGAAAGTTAGTTATGTTCATCCATTGAGCAGAAGTAATGCAGAGCTTTATCAGATGAATTGTTGATGTGCTGGTAAACAAGCTTGTAAAATGGAGAATCAAACATGAAATTTATAGCAAGGAATGCTCTGGTACACTTGCATGCAAACTGTGTGAAGTTTCCTTAAGGATTATTTGTTTCAAGCAAATGTGGTAGAATAGACACTGCACGTTAGCTGCTTGACATAATGCTTCACCCCCGACCGTGATTGTTTATTAAGATTGGTTGGTTCATAAACCATGGTGGCAGGTTGGGTGGAGCAATAAATAAAGCTACCTGGTGATGAAGTTCTACCTCGATTCCTTGGGAATCCACCTGACCTGAACTCTTGTATGTGTATCAGCAATGGATAGCACCTTTGCCGCCTATGATAGCACCTTTGCTGGAAAGGAGAGATTGGCCTTTCTTATCAACAATGAATAGTCATTTTGGGTGGGAACTTAGCAAGAGATAGCTACCAACACGGTTTAGGCTTTGGCCGATGATGCTGAAGCCGGGGAGCATAGACAATGCACGTTAATAGTTTAACAGAATGCTCAAAGAGATATCATCTTAAGGATCAAAATGAAATGATCGCAGAACGTGTGCAATATAGATTTGTTGAACATGGCTTTAGAAACTTCCACACAAATGCAACAAAAGCACAAATATAAATTATGCATACTTTCCAAGTAGTGGAGAGTGCTGGAACAAGTCATGAGTATCTATCATCATGATTTTTAATAGATTGAAAATGCACAGGTAGACATACATGCAAAATATGGAAGCACAAACATTGAATGGGAATATTTTGACAACATGCTTCAAAAGAGATGTCATCTCAAGGTGTGAATTGAAGCAATTACAGAATGTGCATGAAATATATTTTACAAGGAACCTGTTGAGAAACATGTGTCCCAACCTTGCAATCTTTTTCTAGAAAATTCCAAAATTTGTTTGAGGTAGTTTTCCACATGTTTATGCATTGGAAAATGGTTAGTGAGTTGTTAAAAATGAGTCTTGTCCATAGTAGAATATAGGTGGGCCATTTTTAGAGCCTTAATGACTCATTTTGTGACTTTTAAGAGAGTCTAAGCTAGGGGACAAAATCATGGACGGGATTACTATTTTAACCTGGTTGTTTTTCCATTTTGGAAATGTAAATGTCAAAAATGGGCACCATGTGGCATGGTGGTTAAGCCCATGGTTTTGTAAAACCACAAGTGGTTTCCAGGTTGTAAAATCACTATAAAAGGAGGGCTTGGGGAGGAGTTTGATAATTGAGTTTTTTGCAAGACTGGATGCTAGAAGGAGTCTCTCTGAGTTCGAGTTGTGGTGATGCACTCCTGTAAGAACTTGCATTGCAAGTGTATTGTAATCAGCTTGATTTGATAATACATTGTGCGAGTTTTGGAGGGTGGGGTTTTTCTCCCAGAAGGGTTTCCCCATGGTAATCACTGTGTTATGTGTTCATTGCCATTCTGTTTATGCTTTATTGTGCATTTCTTGATATCTTAGTAATATTTAAGTTGAAAGTTGCATAACTGTCCCCTCAAGATTAGCGTAGGAAGCATTTTTGCACACCTTTGCTTCCTTACAGAACCTATCAATATCTTTTAATCAATGGAGGACTCATGATGCATCCCAACATTGGAAGCTTTTGCTCAAAGACACCCGCAGTGTTCATGTCGACATGTTTTCTTGGTGACTATAGATCAAGATTCTTGGTGATGACTTTAATTGTAAATGCTTCGGTCAATTTGTCCCTACAAGGGAAAACAAAAGCCAACTGAATTATTTGTAAGAATGATCCACAAAGATGTGGTTCCATGAGATTATTTGAAATGTGGGAGGATACACACCGTGGGTTTGGTATAAATAATTTGTTTCATAAAATACCTCAAAGGAATGTGATCAGTTAAAATATCATAATATGAGCAAAGCATCATAAGTTGCTTGATAAAGAGCTTCAAGGAATGTAATCAAACAAAGTACAAATGGGTTCGATGTGAAAAGGCAAATTGAAGATAGAAAACAATTGATTAGTTGCACCATAATGGGAATAGGAAGAACTTTGTTGAAATGGACCAATATTATCATATCACAAATTTTGTGGAGTGTCATTGTTGCATGAGAAATATTTTTGGTTGAGATAGGTTTGGTTCAAGATCGACAAATTTATTGAGCTGTCATTTGGTTTCTATATGATACATGGTAAAATATGAATTGGAGAATGCACTGCAAAAATATCATTTGAAATAAGATCTAGAGAGGAATCTAATGAATTCAAATGATAAGAATCCGGTGAAGTAACTCCTTATAGAAAGAATACTTGACATATACAATTGGAGCTAAAATCCTTAAAGGAAAGTTGCTATTGAATGGGTATCTTTGGTGACAATGATTCATGTATCAATGTATGATATTTTCATACCACGTGATCTTTTTCATGCTTATGGGGACCCTTGGAGTTTACTTTTTCTTCTTTGAATAGAAAGATTGTGTTTTGTGTTCTCAAATGGCTAGATTGTGAAATGATTACAAAGGAAAATGGAGCAGATGAAGATGAAGATGGAAAGCTAGCTCGGCAAGATCAACAATTTGGCCTTTCTTCAAAGTTAAGAGTTCTAAATTATCTTTTATAAGAAGTGACTTTTATTACTTTTTGTAATTTAAAGTTAGAATATGAACTTCATCTTTTGTAAAAGATTAGGTTAATCCTAACTTGTCTTGCAAATAGGTCGTTATGAGAAATGGTCACTTAGGTAGTTAATCTAAATGGGTACCTAAGTTTCTTATCCTAACTTGGTGTCTAAGTTGGTTATCCTAAGTGCTTACCTAAAGTGGTTATTCTAAGTCGTTATGAATTAGTTGTCACGTGGAGCCTATAAATACAAGGTCACTTGTAATGTAAAGGGGAGACTTTTTACAGAGGGGAAACTCTGCTGAAATTCTAGGAGAAACTTGTAATAACATTTTGATTCGCACTATGTATAGAAAAGATTTTGGATTTATACATTTCCAAAATGATAATGAAGAATACATCTTAGTTTGTGTGTTCTAAATGTATTCATGTGTTATCATTGTTGATTTCTCGTATGTCAAATTGGTAGTCTTTTTATGCATATGTGATTTGTACAATTGATGTGATGATACACAAGCAACCTTTGGTATCTTAGTTTGCATGTGTTGAAGTATCTTATCTTTGTGTATGTTGAGATTTATCATTCTTCTTTATCATCATCTCATGGCTAAGCATATTATGTTATAAACTCCCCTTGTAATTTGTTGCAAATGTTGAGAAATCTCAGTTGATGTTCGTATGTCTATTGTTGGGGTTTCTATATTTTATTTCTTTTTAGTTTTATGTTTTCTCCTTTATGTACTTTCAAGTTAAAAGTACACAAAAATCCCAAAATACCCCCATCATATGAGGGAGCTACCCCTCTCAAACGCACAGGAAGATTACAGTTTGATTGCAATCTCTCCAACTGTTGGAACGAATGTCAGTGCTCTTTGGTCAAATAGGGTCAATTTTGAAGGAAAATTCACAATGACAAATCTATTTACCAACAAAGTTATAATTAGATCCTTATTAATCCAAAACATCAATATAAGACTACCTTTACTACCCTTAGGGTACTTTTTGTTATGTAGTCATGCCATTTGGGTTAAAGAATGTAGGAGTAACCTATCAAAGTGTGATGACTCTAACCTTTCTTAACTTCATTCACAAGATCTTAGAAGATTATGTTGATTCAAAATCTTGGCAAAATTTATAACTCATCAAAATATCAAATTGTGAATATTCATCTTATGTCTAAACGACTCTGAATCTATAAAATGGGACTTAATATTCTTAATTGTGTCTTCAGTGTTGATGCAGGCAAGTTTTTAGGATCTATTGTCTCTCGTCATGGAATCAAGGTTGATACAAATAAGATCGATGCAATTGTTAACATGTCTCGACCTAGAAACATCTCGCAACTTTGTACCTTACAAGGGAAGATTCACGCAATTCATAGATGTTTATTTCAAATAGCTAATCATACCCTTCCTTTTATACATTTGTTGGAGAAAGATGTGTAGTTTAAATGGGATGTCAAGTGCTAAAAGGTTTTTGATTTTATCAAAAGCTACCTATCCAATCCCCCTATTTTGATGCCAAATATGCAAGATAGAGCCTTCCTCCTATATATCTCAACATCATCCAATGCTTTAGCGGCTTTATTGGATCATTATGATGACGATGATGATGGAAAGGAAAGGGCAATCTATTACATTAGTTGTGTTCTTGTCAATTATGAGACTCAATATTGTATTATGGAGAAGCAATTTCTTTCTCTCGTCTTTGCAATGTAGGAGCTAAGAAACTATCTCCTTCATGTAGAAACTTGGGTAATTGTTTATAAGGATATTTTTAAACATCTTTTCTCTAGAGAAGACTTGTTTGGGAGATTAATGAAATGGGTAATGCTACTTTTTGAGTTTGATTTTAAGTTTGTGACTCAAAAGTCCATCAAGGGTCAAGTTGTCACCAATCAATTGGCAGAAGATGCCTCGCTTAAGTAGTTCCCTTATTTCGACTTGTTCCCTAATGAGATTTATAAACAATCAACCATGAATGTATTTGGGAAGTGTATTTCGATGGGTTGAGATATCAAGAGCTAGTTCTAGAGCAAGTGTAATTCTAGTCTTGCCTGAAGGAAAACTAGTTCCTCTCTCCTTTCAGCTTGAGTTTCATTGTACAAATAACATCACATAGTGTGAGGCCCTTATTGTTGGCTTGTGTACAAGGATTTCTTCAGATGTCACCCATATTCATATTCATGGCAATTACAAACTTATAACTGTGAATCAATTCACAAGAGGATATCAAGCCAAACAATCTAAGTTGTCTCAATATAGAGACTTAGCTTTGACTCTTCTTAACATTTCTCCTCTAAAGACCCAACTCAAATTATATTATCAAACAACAAAATGTTACTTACAATATGCTAGTAAACAAATTTGTCACTATGAATTCTCCTTGAAAATTGACCATGTTCGCCTGAAGAGAAGTGACAACCGTTCCAATAGTTGGAGAGATTGTGGTGAAGCCACAATCTTCCTCTGCATTTGAGAGGGGCAGCTCCCTCGTATGATGGGGGTATTTGTGATTTTTGTTTACTTTTAACCAAAAAGTACATAAAGGAGAAAACACAAAACTAAAGAAAGATAAAGAATAGAAATCCCAACAATAGACATACTAATACTAATTGAGATTTCATAGAAGATAATGATTACAAAGGGGATTTAAGCACAATATAAGTTTTGACTTGCAATGATGATGAAAGAAGAGCTACAAATCTCAACATACAAAGAGTTAAATAACTCTAGCACATCCAAACTAGGATACCAAAGCTTGATAACGTTTTATTACATCAATTGCATGAATCATAAGCATTCCAATAGATGATAAATGATTTGCACATGGATAAAAGATACCACTAATTTGACACACAAAAAATCAGCAATAATAACTCAAGAAGAACATATAGAACATACGAACTAAATGCACATCCTTTATTACTTCCATGAAATTATACAATCCCAAGAACTCTCTTGTACAAAGTGCAAAACCAAAAGTCATCAAACTAGTTCTTTAAGAATTTATCCATAGTCTCCCCTTTTGAAAATTATCCCCCTATGATTAAATTACAAAGAAGTATATATAAGTGAGGCTAGTAACCACTTAAGGTAAATACCTTAACCACTTTTATAACTACTTAGAATAACTAACTCTTTAAGTGCACCAAATTGAAACAACTAACTTTCTTTTTAGAAAAATAGTTACTTAGAGTAACTACCCAGCTTTGGCACTTAAAATAACTACCTCACAGCTACCTATTCTAACCACTTAGGATAACTACCCTTTACAAATAAGTTAGGATTTACGTAACTTTTTACAAAAGTCAAGTCCAGATTCTAACTTTAATTACAACATGTAACTTAGGTAAAATCTGAAACTTGTGACCTTCAGAAAAGCAAGATTATGATCCTCACTTGTTTTACTTTTGATACATTTCGAGGATCTTCTTGAAATCGACCATTGCCTAAACTTGTCTTCTTTGTTGCATAGCATGAACTAGTACACTTTTCACATAGGTGAGCATAAGATGGTACATAGTAAGAAATGGAAAGATATTTAAAATCACATCTTCTCCAATCAAAACTTAGACCTCCTTAACCTGCACGTTCTAGTGGGGAAGTAATTGAAATCCAATGCAATATTCAAATATTATAAACCTTTATTAAGAACCTTTCATAGTGAGTTTTATCTCTCAAATAAATGTTTCATGTACATCTCTTGTAGTTGCAGCATGATCTATCTCCATCTGAATCTTGCATTAATGTGAAGAATTCCACATAGTCACTAAATGTTCAATCTAGATTTTGTTGATGAAGTTTAAGAGGTATGTGCATAAAGATGGTGGTCAGAAAAGTGGACACCACCCAAAAAAAACATGGAAAAACAATCAGCACGTATGTGGTTTTAAAATTTGAAATTCTCATGTACACGTTTAGGTTTGTTCTTCCCAAGCATAGAGAAGATAGCGCATACGTGCTGCTTTTAGAAAAATGAGCACGTACGCGCTATGCCTAGGAAAATGGGTGCATACGCGCTGCTCATAGGAAAATAAGCGCTTATGCACTAATAATCCAAATATAACCGTGTACGCAGTGCCTGGTAAAAAAAGTTTTTTAAAAAAAACTGGGTCTCATTTACCAGTGAATAGCGCATTTTTTACTTCGTTTTCTTTTCATTTCCTCTTCTAAATCGTGAATGGGGTGATAGATTTATCCTCCAAGGTATGGATCAAGGTTAGTTTTTGTTTATTTTTGTCTTTCTTTCCCATTTGTTCAATTTGTTTTACATTTTAAATTTAATTTCATTAATTTTGATTTGGCTTTTTCATTTTTTGTTTCAAAAACTAGATTCTTCTAATCCAGAATAAGAACAACCAAATGCACCTCCTGAAAACCCACAAGAACAACCAAATGAACCTCCTGAAAATACACAAGAACAACCCCCAATTCCTCCTTTTGACCGCACACCCGAAACACAGGAGCAATTAATTAATCAATTAGGACAAAATACATCTAAAATCAATAGACTGGTTGTTAAATTGAAAACTTCTAAACTTGAGCATCATCAATCCCTCGCCACTAGCCTAGAAAATATTAGCTAGTGGTGCCATATTTGTTTCCACACAAATTACCAAATGGGGAATCTTTAGGGATACGTGTCATCAATTCTATGCCAATGGGCTATCATACGATGGAGTAAAAAACAAGAATATTACTAAACAACAAATATGTGCCCTTTTCATTGATCCCAAAACTAGTCAATCATTACCTCTTAATGTAAAGAGGTTTCTCATACATTGGTGTACCAATGTGCAGATATAGAATTTTTTTGGCAGAGGTGGTGGATGGTCTTTGATGATCCACCTTGTAATAATTATGAGGTGCCATTATATTTTTTTAGAAAAGTATATTGTGAGTTTGTGCTCAATGTGCGCCCAAACTATTTTGACATGAGAAAGTTCCATGGTAGAGGTGGTGGCTCTGCCCAAGATAGACTTGGAGCCCATAGGCGATTACCCGTGGAGAGTCACCGCCCCCTAGCACCCAAACCCAAGGTGCATCAAGTTATCCCAGTAGAGCTGAAAGAGTCGATGGAGCTATAGACTCTTCAGGTGGCCACAACATTGACTGGTGCCATCATCTAGCATGGGACGTCATTAGCACACCCTATTGTATTGGATGATGAGCCATTAGGTGGTGACAGAGAGCCCATCCAGCATATGTGTGTCAGTTTCTTAGGGATATGCTCAGGGATAGATGATGCAGCTAGTGCAGACGGATCCTCATCTCATCTGTGTATGATGTGTGGGAGTAGATGTCCGGCCCACACGGTTGAGGATTTTGCGCTGACAGATGAGTTGATGGACATGGTGTTTGCCCATGAGCCACAGATATAGGTGTGTTAATTTGAATTCATAGCATTTTATTTATCAGTCACTTTAAATTTGTAATTACATAAATTAATTTTCATTTAGACATTGATTTAAATTGAGACAAATTATATGCATTTCAGGATGCAGCAACAGTATCCCATACTCCTCCCCCAGTTACAATAGCTGCAACTTTGATGCCTGAGGTATAAATTTTGTAACATGTTAAAATAGAATAGTACACTTTGAATTAAAAAAAAAACAAGATATACTAACTATCTTTAATGCTTGGTCCAATTTCTGGTTTGTAGGTGTTGATAGGGGACGAAATGTCCCAAATTGATGACATCACTCTCCCAGCAATTGATTTTGGCCTACAAGGCTATATGGTATCATATTTTGTACAACCTTTTTTATGTATTGTTTTGATGGAATATGCAAGTCATTTCATTTTAGATTTTTACAATTACGTTTAATTTATTATTTGTACTAATATGTCATGTTAATTTTGTTTTTTTAGGGTACCCTCTCTATGTCTAGGGCTCGTCCTAAGAAAAAAAATTCCTCAAAGATGCCAAAACATAGGAAGAAGGTAATTGAACACATTTTTAGTTGTACAATTGTTTGAAAATGTTGAAATCAAGTATTAGTTGGGGTTTGTAGATTGATTAGTGTTTTTTGTCTATTTTACATGTACAGCGGCCATTGGGCTATGTGGATTTGTTGAATGCACTTGATTCGGCTATGGATCAAGAGAGGGCAGAGGTATGTATCTCTACTTTATTTTCTTGATTCATGATTATATGCACGCGTACATGTGAACTTGTGATATATTATAATCTTATAATTTTTTCATACAGGAAATATCCATACCTATTTCATCAATGGCGAACCCTCCTCCTTGCACTGGAGAAGCATCTCAGGATCCGGTACACTTTTGTTTGATATGTAAAATTAATTATTTTTAACCTTCAATACTTATCATTATATTAATTGTATTTAATCTTTGAACATTTTGTGTATAGGTAATAGCGACAGTTTCTACATCAATGGTGAGCCATCCTCAATCCATTGGAGAAGCATCTCAGGCACAGGTATGTCATTGTTCTCTATATTATAGCTTTTAAGTGTTTTTGATATCTTTATGTTAGTACATTGTATTAATTGTACATTTAATCTACAATAGACCCCTTCATAGTATGGCCATAACATGGATCCATTTAAGTATGTCTTCAAGAAAAATCCTAAGAGTGACAAGGAGAGGAGAGTGAAGACATTAGCTCCTAGATCAACCGATGAGGTAATCTGCATTTCAATTGCAAAGGAATTAAAGTTAAATGCATAGTTATTTTGTTAATTGTGAACTATTTTCTACAAAATAATTCTAACTTGGCTTTTGAATTGTTGTTTTGTAGCCATCTACAGAGCTGCGTACTGCATCGAAGAGGCTTGATTTTGATGATCCACCACAAGTTTAGGATCATATAGTGTTAGTTTTGGTCATATAATGACCAATACATCTAGATATATTCTACATTTTTATTGTATATCGATTTGGACATGGCATATGCCACATTTTTGTAATACTTGTATTGACTTGGCAGACATGCCTTTTATATATATATATATAAATATTGATATTCGATCCAATAAATGTGTACTGAGTTCATTATTTTGTATTCGTTGTATTTTGTGGTTGTCCTTTTATAAATTTAAATGAATATTTGCATATGTAATCAACAATATGAATATAAACAACAAAAATATATGATATAAAAAATTGCAATCGTGGAATATGATTTGATAAAATTTCTAAAATGTTGAATTAACCCTACAAAACTCCTTGTATTCAGTTCATTATTGTGTATTTGATGTATTTGGTGGCTGCCCTTTTATAAATTTAAATGAATATTTTCATATGTAATCAACAATATGAATATAAACAACAAAAATTGACAAATCGACATCGCGAGTGCGTCCGGGTGGGCAAGTTTACACTAGGCAGGCCCCTATCATGCATCCCAAAGCGTCAGAAGGTCGAGAGTCATACCGTACCGGTGTGATCTCTCAAGTGCCCTGAGTCCAAAAAATTGTCAAAATTTGATGGACTGTTTCTTCGAATCCAGGACACATATGGTTGATTTGTTTGAACCTATGGGGTCATGTGAGGCTCCTCTACAAAGATCTGTCTTGGTTTTTTATGAGTCAGAGCCATTTTCAATTGGTAGCATTTTTTTGCCTGCTGCAATAATCGTCAGTTGCATGCAATGCAAAGTTGTCAGATTGGCTAGAATGAATTCGGTTCATCGTGTGCACAAACCGACATCATGAGTTCATCCAAGTGGGCAAGTTTATGTTAGGCATTCCCCTGTCGTGCATCCCAAAGTGTCAAAACATCAAGAGTCATACCGTACCGACACAATATAGAAGTTGCTTGAGAACTTTTTTGATAATTTTTTTGGCAACAATGACATTTTTTGCTCGAATTGTATCTAATCTCAATCTATGACCCCTATGACCCGATAATGACTCAAATAATTCTCCATGGTTATACAAGACTCAAGAATGCTCATGATTGACTAGGGATGCATCACATATACTCAAAACATAGTCACAAAACATTGACACACAAAATAGCCACAAAACATTGTCACATATTATTCAAAAATTTGCCTCTAAATATGGTCAAATCAGCTCTTGGCTATTTGATTATACAAAAAAATGTCCTACAAATCATCTCATGGGCTTTTATACAAAATTTGGCATTACAATATGTGTGATTCAACTCATCGCCATTTTAATATACAAATCATCTCATGGGCTTTTATACAAAATTTGGCATTACAATATGTGCGATTCAGCTCATCGCCATTTTAATATACAAAATTTGGCATGTACATATGTACAAATCAGCTCATTGTCATTTAAATATACAAAATTATGCATCCTACAAAAACACGTGGTGCGTACATGATTAATCTTAATATAAAAAGGTTTTGCCATTTCAAAAAATCTTTGAGAAATTCTTATTTGAGGAAACTTTTGAAGGAATCTTTCATAAAATTTAGTTTGAGCCATATCCAAATAGTGTTTGGCATGTGGCTCATGATTTGTAGACCCAATTCACCTTCTAACAACATCTCTTTGGTTGGGCGAAACTCTTGTGTTGTCATGCCAAAAATTTTCAATTAATATTTTTAGTGCATCAACAACAACCTTGTCTTTGCGTGGTAGTCTACCCGAGAATGCCCAAAGAGAATTATTGTTAGGTTCCTCTATTTTTTCCCGCCTCTTTAATGCTTTACTTAATGTTGTTCTACTAACATTTAATGACTTACTTGTTTTGCTTATCAAACGATCTTTTTTTATTTTCTTGCTCATTATGGTTGATGTAATGACATGTCAAGTAGAATTAGAATCTTTAGTATGTGATTTTGAACCAATAGCTTGATATGCATCAAATATAAATCTCACAATAGTTCTTTCATTGTTACTTTCAGATGATCTTAGGCCTAGAATTTTCATTGTCTCTCTAAAATTCAAATTTTTAATCATTTGGACAATTAATTGACTCTTGCAGTTTGATTTAAGTTATTAAAATAGTTTTGCCATATTCTTTTAACCATTCTCCTACAAGTTCATTCATTCATTTTATTGGGCATTGACTTCAATATATTCTCATCAATGTCAATTAGATACTTTGGTTTCCTACGAATGATTATAGGAGGTGTTAACATCGATGCATTATGTGCATTCAATTCATCAAGTAGAGAAGGTGTAATATGTTCATCATTTAATTGATTATTCAATACGGTATCTTCTTCAATTGCATTAGGTTCAAGCGGTAAATTAAATGTCTCTTCTTCAATTGCATTAGGTGCACTATATTCATTTGGTAAATCAAATTGAGATGTTGAGGATGAAAAGGGAGAGAGAGAGAGAGAGAGGGAGAGAGGGGAGAGGAGGGTGGAGGGAGAGAGGAGGGGGCGGAAGGGAAGGAGGCAGGGAGAGAGGGAGAGAAGAAGGGGTATGGAGGAAGGGAGAGGGAGAGTAGGGGGGAGAGTAGGGGGGAGGGAGAGAGGAGGGGGGGAAGGGAGGGAGAGAGGGAGAGAAGAGAGGGGAGGGTGGGAGAGAAGAAGGGGTATGGAGGAAGGGAGAGGGAGAGTAGGGGGGATGGAGGGAGAGGAGAGGGGAGAGGGAAAGAGAGAGAGGGGGAGGGAGAGGGATAGAGAGGGAGAGGGAGAGAGAGAGAGAGGGAAGGAGGGAGAGGGAGAGAGAGAGGGGGGGAGGGAAGGTAGAGAGAGGGAGAGAGGTAGAGAGAGAGAGAGAGAGAGAGAGAGAGAGAGAGAGAGAGAGAGAGAGAGAGAGGGAGAGGGAGGGAGAGAAGAGGGGTGAGGGTGGGAAGGAAGAAGGGGTATGGAGGAAGGGAGGGAGAGAGAGAGGGAGAGGGGGGAGAGTATGGGGGAGAGAGAGAGGAGGGGGGCGGAAGGGAAGGAGGGAGAGAGAGAGGGAGAGAGGGAGAGAGGGAGAGAGAGAGAGAGAGAGGGAAGGAGGGAGAGAGAGAGAGGGGGGGGGAGGGAAGGTAGAGAGAGGGGGAGAGGGAGAGGGGGGAGGGAAGGTAGAGAGAGGGAGAGAGGTAGAGGAAGGAAGAGAGGGAGAGAAGAGGGGGGAGGGTGGGAGAGAAGAAGGGGTGTGGAGGATGGGAGGGAGAGAGAGAGAGAGAGAGAGAGAGAGAGAGAGAGAGAGAGAGAGAGAGGAGGGGGGGTGGAAGGGAAGGAGGGAGGGAGAGAGGGAGAGAAGAGGGGGAGAAGAGGGGGTTGGGTGGGAGAGAAGAAGGGGTATGGAGGAAGGGAGAGGGAGAGTAGGAGGGATGGAGGGAGAGGAGAGGAGAGAGAGAGAGGGGGAGGGAGAGGGAGAGGGAGAGGGAGAGAGAGGGAGAGGAAGATAGAGAGGGGGGAGGGAAGGTAGAGAGGGAGAGAGGGAGAGGGAGAGAGAGAGGGAGAGGAGAGGGGGGAGGGAAGGAGGGAGAGGGAGAGAGAAAGGACACATGACACCATATGACTGATCTCGATTGTGACTATAGGAATTACAAAATAAGAGAAAGAGGGAGGGAGGGAGAGAAGAAGAGAAAGAGGGATTGGGTATGGATGAAGGGAGAAGGGGAGAGACAGAGAGAGAGGGATGGGGTATGGAGGAAGGGAGAAGGGGAGAAAGAGAGAGAGAGAGAGAGGGAGAGGGAGATAGGGAGAGAAGAAGGAGGGGGGAGGGAGGGAGAGGAAGAGATATCGAATCCAAGACACAATATGACCCTTAGAACACAATATGACCCCTAACAACATCTAAGAGGTCATAGGGTGTCCTAAGGGGTCATATGACACTATATTATCCCTTAGCACACCATAGGACCTATAATGACACCAAATGGTGTCTTAAGGGGTCATAGAACACCATAGGACCCTTTAGAACACCATATGGTGTTGTTATGAGTCATTGGTGTCTCGAGGGGGCTTAAGGGGTCACATGACACTATATGACCTCTTAGGAAATAATACGACCTCTAATGACACCTAAGGGGTCATATGGTGGGATAATAAAATGATATATTAAATTTAAAGTTATGAATAAAACATCATTCAATGAGACTCCAAGTGAACAAACAACGAGGCTTCGCTAAAAAGAAAGTGTAAGAGCTTGACCTAACCCTAAGAGTACTGCCTAAGTTCTAAAACATATGATGCTATTAACTTTGCAAGGTTATAAGACTAATCTCGATTGTGACTATAGGAATTACACACTTCATTTCTTTCATCATGGGTATGTACCGTTCCAAGTTGTTTGACAAGTGATGATCATCATATACTACCACTACCATGCATACAACAAACTTTAATTTCTTTAGGTGACAGGCATTGTGTAACAACATGGGAACTCTCGCATACCCACCACTATCATTCTATAGGACATCATCTGTGTTACTCTCCCTCTTTCTCTTCCTACCTGTTGTTTCCTTTTGAAAAACATATTGCAGGTACTCTGACTCCTCATGTTACTTTGTTGACACTATTTTCCACATTTGCTCTGCTCATTAAAAACACATTCGAGAAGAATATTGTTGCAGGTTTCCTTGTTTGTCACGGTAATACACCTATGATTGAATTTCAAACCCTATTCCTCCTATTCAATAGACACACACAAATCCATCATTCAGTTTTCTTAGGAGAGAATACATGATAAAAATCAAAGAGGAAGTTACAGACAAGAAATAAATTCACTTACTTCTATAAAAGTGCAGACACAATTGCAGTGGGGTATAGAGGGAGGGGGGAGAGAAGAAGAGAAAGAGGGATGGGGTATGGAGGAAGGGAGAAGGGGAGAGAGCAAGAGAGAGGGATGGGGTATGGAGGAAGGGATAAGGGGAGAGAGATGGGGATGGGGTATGGAGGAAGAGAGAAGGGGAGAGAGTGAGGGAGAGAGAGAGAGAGAGAGAGAGAGAGAGGCACCTTGTATGTGTTTGAGAGGGGGAGACAATACACTTACATGTGTATATATATGTTTAATATATTATATATATACATATATTATATATTATATGTATATACACATATTATATATACAATATCATATTATACACATATTATATATTACATATATTATATGTATATACACATATTATATATAAAATATCATATTATACAATAGCGTGTACGCATTGTTTATAGTAAAAAGAGTGCATACGCACTGTTTATAGGAAAATGAGCATTTCTTACACCATAAGTACCTTGTACGTGCTTTTTAAACTTGTAGTACCCCGTACGTGCTTTTGACTGTTTAGGCTTGGAAATAGGGCTGGATGACAAAGCTACGGTTTGGAAGTTTGATTTCCCTCCATTTCTCTCATTTTTGACGTGTTTTATTTTATCAACTTTGTCATCATCAGGTTTACACTTCATCAAGTGGGTATTTCTAAAATTTCCACCATACTTTCACCCATCTTCTGAGCTTTCTAACCATATAATTGTTTTTAAATTTGAACAACAATAACATATTATTATTGAATTTCTTTTACCAGTGTCTCCATAGTTCTCATAGACATAGGTGCACCATTTTTTGAATAACTTTTGATATACTTATCCAAATTTTAAAAAAATTATATATTATTGTAATGCACTCGATTTTTTACAATTTAAAAAAAAATTGTATTTTTGATTTGTTTAGTGCAACTTATGCTTCGCGCATGAACAAGTATCTAATTTTCAAGATGTGCTCGATTGGAAAAATCATAAAAAAAAAATACTCAATAAAAAATTACAAAAAAATACAAATCTTCTACTGCTCACTCTTAACTATCTTTCTGCCAAAGGATTTGTCAAAATACTAAATCTAACTATGACTTTTTTTTATGCACACATCAGACACTATGTTATGTTTTTCAGAAAAAATCAAGGTCATTTTTTCGTGCGCGAAGGATTTGACCCCCTTAATCTTATCCAATTTTGAAAAAGTTTAGTAGTTTGGAAACTAGATTCATAGTACTACAATATTTGTTCTTTGATTATCTTCATATCTTGAGTGGATGACTTTCAAATTTTGCCTCCAATTTCAGGTTCACCTGATTTCAGAAAAAAAGTGTCCACTTATACCCCCCTTTTTTACCACCATCTTTGTGCACTTGCCCTAAGGTTTCATTGCACTCCATGATATGATAAATCTTTGAAGCATTCTTTTGTCAAAATTTCACTTGCTCTATCTAAGCTTCCATATTTTGGATATAAGTCTAGTGGTGTATATTTGCAATATCGATCTATCATGCACCCATATTTCTGAAGCATTTTGTGAAACAGTTCACTTGCTGGTCACTTCTCTTCCACAGGTTGTGTAAGGAAATGTAGAATTTGGTTTTACACCCATGGATTGCATTTGCTTGAGAGCTTCTACAAACTTGTTTTACAAATACATTTCATGCATAACCTGCAATCTTCGCATTCCAGGAGAAGACATCTCTTTAATGCATTTTATCACACTATTCACATGCCTTACTTGTGCTTCCACATTTTGCATTCATGTATCCAAAACCAATTTGGAAGCTCCCATTTTGTGTAGGTAGGTAGAGTGCTGAGAAAGGCCGTGAAATTTGACACTACTCCTTCTTATTGCATTTGCTTGAAAGTTGTTAGAACATAGTCACAAAATACATCTTTCAAATGACCTGTGATTTGTATTTCTTGACATGCGAACTCTTCATTTGCTTGAAAGTTTGTAAAGTCTTTACAAAAAATTTGTCTCATGCATATCATGCACTTTGATGGATGCCCATAACTGGTTTTAAAGCTCTCATCTCGTAGAGAGGGAAAATGAAATGGTATCCATGAGAAGTTTCCCTTATCCTTATAATGAGTTGGTTATAATAACCAACTTTTCCTTTCACCCCTTTTCTTTCACATTTAAAACTTATAGTGTTCATTCATCGGCAACTTTGGCTTCTTTTCTAACTGGCTGACAAAGCTGATTCATATATAGTTTGATTATCGACATGCTTTGTTGTAGCCATAAGTTTGTCGGACTCTTTTAAACTTTACCAAGTTGGTCAATTTGTCAATGATGTTAATTGATGTAGCCTTATGATAACTATTATGCCTTGAATAACTTACCAATGAGTTAATGCATGGAGCTCCTTACAAACTAGAACAACTTGTTGTTGAGTTATGAGTTGATCATATCGGTCACTTTGGAAACTACAACAATTTACCAATGAATAAGTGAAACTTTGAAAACATGCCACATGCAAGTATATCAGCCTCTTTTGAAAGTAAAATAACTTGTCGATGATGACTTTGTCACCATAAGTATTTTACAAATTCAGAAACTTCATAAAGTTGGCTAACTTTTCGATTCCCAACAACTCCTCATTTGGTGGATTGATGATCACCCATGACTCCATCCGCATTTTGTTCAACTTTCACAACTTGCTCAAATTGTTGATGTATGGGTTATAATAACTAATTTTAAATAAATGAGAATGCATTGACATTTTTTTTAAATGCAACAATTCACTGACAAGTAAAGAGAAAAGTGTATCGACCTTTTGCAATGCTTTCAAACTATCCAAAATTGCCAACAAACTCCAATAAATTTGAATACACTGAGCCTTGTTTCATTATCGGGCCTTTGGAGAAGTTTCCAAACTTACCAAAATCATTGATGGGCATATTTTCACTCTTGGTGTTGGCCTTCAAAAAGATGGATGTAATATACTTTGTTGGCATATTGTGCAAGGTCACCAACTTAGGTATGTTGTTAAAATTGTTGATGAAGATATGCAAGGCTCCTTTCATTGAGTTCTGAGTCTTTGACAAAATACCGATCTTAAAAATCTTCCACCCATTATTTACTTTGTGAGGATTTTGAACAACTCAGGTAACTATGTGAAAGCACCGATCCACACACTAAACAAGTGTTTCTACTCATTTATAAATAATTGGTGGTTTGAAGAGCATCCACAAGTCTATTGGTATTTTGGTTGGTTTGTTGAATTTAGTGAGACAACTGAGTTGATGGCCCCTTCATTTTGGTAGAAATAAGAATATCCACCACTTTTTTTTAATGAGTTAAATAGCTGATGTGATAGGAAACTTAGCATTTGAGGATTATAGGAGACCTTTCAAATCGACAACTATTGCACGCAAGTTTTCAAAGGCCAAAAAGTTTAAAATTTTCTAAGTTTAAAAATAGTGGTAACACAATATAATTTCAAATCTTATTCTATTTACGATTCTTCACACTTATTCAAAATCCATAATAATTCTAGCAACACAATGACATCTCAAAAAAACCAACCTATCATACAAAATGCATTAGCATAGCAAGTTTTTATATATACACACAAACTCATATATATATGCACACACACACACACACACATACACACACACACACACATATAGATATACATATGCATATACATATACATATACATACACATATACATACACAATATACATAAACATATACATACACATATATACATACATATACATCTATATATACACATATACATACATACATACATACATACATACATACACAAACATATATATATAGATATGCATATACATACATATACACATATACATATACATACATACACATACACATACACATACACATACACATACACATACACATACACATATATACATGCATACACACACACACACATGTACATATACATATACATATATATATATGTATATATACATACATGTATATATATATACACACACACATATATACAGATGTGTATACATATATACATGTACATATGTATACATATACATATACATATACATATACATACATACATACATATATATATATATATATATATATATGTATGTATATGTATATGTGTGAGATTTTGTCAAGATCAAGGGCACAATGAAAAGGATAAAAGAGAGAGAAAAGAATGACAAGAACAAACTGTATTCTCATCAATGTGCAAATGATCAACTAGATTCTCCAATGCAATGAATATAGGCCTTCTTATATAGGCAAGGCCATATGGATGTACGAGCACACAATTATGACATGTGGCTCAATGAGAAACAAGGGTAGGTAAGAAATACTAGGGGTAGGTAGGAGAAATAATATAATATTCCACAAGAGGTGGATGACCCACTGAATGTGGAGTGTAACAACAAAATAAGACCACAAAAAGTGGAATTTCTCCTACAAGCTCTATCCCTATGTGCACACTTCCCTAAGTGTCTCAAATCCAAACTACAAAGAGATACATTATCCGAAGTTAACTTAAGTAAAGTGTAATAATATCCATGATGAATATTTATTTACACCAACACCCCTCCTTAAGTGCAACTTAGGGAAATGAAGACTCAAGTCAACAATGCAAGATGGGTCCTGACAACAAGGTCATGATAGGTACCCATGTAAAAATGCAAATGCAAGCAAAACTATGCAATGCAATCTCTCACGAATGGAGAAAGGGAGAAAACCTAGTGGAAAAAAACTCCCCCACAAAAGAGAGATGAATGTACAAAAGACTCTCAAAGAAGAAGGACAAAAACTCAAAGAGGAAAAATTCCCCCCCATAAGACAGGAAGGAGAAGTCAGCTGACCCCCCCTAATGACACATCCTGCACCCCCAAGAGAGCTCGCAACTGCTGGAACTTACTCTCAGTGAAAGGTTTGGTGAATATGTCTGCAAACTGTTGGAACTTACTCTCAGTGAAAGGTTTGGTGAATATGTCTGCAACCTGCTCCATTGTAGGACAATACTACAAATCAATGACCTGCTCATGAATAATCTCTTAGATATAGTGCATATGAATCTCGATGTGTTTGGTTTGCTAGTGCTAGACCGGGTTCTTCAAGATTGCAATAGCACTCTAATTGTCGCAATGTAGAACTATTGGTTGTGGAGAGGTGAAACCAAACTATTTGAGTATTTGTTGAAGCCAATTGGTCTTAGTTGCTGCATTAATAGCTCCTTGATAATCAGCCTTAGTCGAAGAGAGAGCAACAGCATGATGCTTCTTGCTCTGCCAACAAATGGGGCCTGAACCAAGGTGAAAATTGTAACCTGAAGTAGACTTACGATCATCAAGATCGCCACTCCAATTGGAGTCTATGTAACCAACCAAGCAAAGTCTTGTGCCTGTGGCATAGTGAATCCCATAATGATGTGTACCCTGGATGTAATGCAGGATGCGTTTAGCAGCTTTCCAATAAAGCTCATGTGGTTCTTGCATGAAGCGAGAAACCATGTCAACCACAAATGAAATACAAGGGCATGTATGAATCAAGTAGATGGGACTACCCACAAGATGATGATACAATGTGGCATCAACAAGTGGAGAAGAACAATGAGCCTCAAGCTTGACTCCTGAAAGAAAGGGAGTCAGGGTAGGCTTACAATCAGCCATATGAAAGCGTGCAAGTAGATCAAGAGCATACTTGGGCTACGATAGTGTAATCTCGAAAGGTGACTGTGAAATCTCTATCCCGAGAAAGTAGTGCAAAAGACCCAAGTCAGTCATAGAAAATCTATCATGGAAAGCAAATTTGACCCTGCTAATGATGGATGTGATACTCCCTGTAATGATCAAATCATCAACATAGAGCACAAGTATCAAGTAAGAGTCATCTTGTCACAAAATGTAGACATTCGGATTGGAATGACACCTGGTGAACCCTGTTGAGAGAAGAAAGGAATCCATCTTGGTGTACCAAACCCAGGGGGCCTACTTAAGGCTATAGAGAGATTTCCTTAGTCTACAAAGCAAGGAAGTATCTTGGATAAAACCCTGTGGCTGCTCCATATAAATCTCCTCATCAAGATCCCCATGAAGAAAAGCACTCTTCACATACATCTAATGTACAACCCACCCATGAGCTACAGCAATAGCAAGTGTCAAGCGAATGGGTTTCATCTTGGCTACGGGCGCAAAGGTCTCAGTATAGTCAACACCTGCAACCTGAGAGAAACCTTTCGCAACAAGCCGAGCCTTATACTTATCCACACTACCATCTGTTGCAAACTTGGTCCGATAGGTCCACTTACATCGAACCATCTTTCTCCCCTTAGGTAGATGGACTAAATCCCATGTGTTGTTCCTCATCAAGGAACTATACTCTTCCTCCATAGCTTGGTCCCACTCAAGAACCCCTAATGCTTCCCGAAATGTATGTGGAAGATCCTGATGTTGTGATCGAGTCCTTCGTGTATCTAAAGGATCCCCAACAAGAGAACTCATGGACTCAAGTGTCTGTTGAGCCCAACAAGGTCTAGGTGGAGGTGGAGAATGAGGCTCCTCAACTACAAGTGGACCTTGCGGAGGTGTAACCCTGTGAGTCGGAGTTGAAGGAGTCTCATCATCTGAATCACTAGCATCACTATCCATAATGTAGGAAGGTGGAGGAGGTGGAGAGGCTAAGCTAGTTGAGCTTTCCTCAAAGTGAACACTCCTCTCAATGAACACCTCATGTGTCTCAGGATCCATCAATCTATATGCCTTAACACCCTCAGGATATCCAATAAATATGCAAGGTCAACTCTAAGGTTCCAATGCCTTGCATTTCTACAGAGGTATGTGAGCCCATGCTAGACACCCAAAGACTATGAAATGTCTCACAATCGGTTTCCTACTAGCCCAAGCCTCAGAAGGAGTAATATCTTGCAAAGCTTTGTGAGGAACCCGATTCTGGATGTGTCTGGCACAACTAATAGCCTCGGCCCAAAAGGTGCGATCAAGAGAACGTGCATGTATCATACAGCCAGCCATTTCTTTGAGAGTTCTATTCTTGTGTTTTGCAACTTCGTTCTATTATGGAGTGTATGCAATAGAATGCTGAAGATCAATCCCCTCAAATGTACAAAAATCCTCAAGTCTCTTGTTCACATATTCCCTTCCATTATCTGTATGAAGAATCTTGATGACTTTACTGGATTGCTTCTCCACACGAGTCTTGAAGTCTTGAAATCTATCAAATACTTCACTCTTATGAATGAGAAAGTAGACCCAAGTGAAGCAAGAGTAGTCATCAATGAAGGTAAGGACATAGCGGGCCTTGCTAAATGAAGGTGTTGGAAATGGACTTGCTACATCATTGTGAACAAGTTGAAGAACTTCCAATGCTCTCCAAGATTTCCCCTTATCAAACTTCTCCTCGGGATGCTTGCCCATGGAACATCCTAAACATGCCCCCTCTGAAAAATTGATTCGAGGTAGACCTGTTACCATGTCTTTAGTGTTGAGTTGCTGAAGATAGCGGCAGTTGAGGTGACCAAACCGCTCATGCCATAGCTTACTATCTGAATTTGAATGAGTAAGCAAGGCTCTAGAAGGAGAACTTGGTACAAAGTGGGAGAATGAATAAAGCCTTGAATTGTCATTGACTTGTCCCACTGCTACCAAGGCATCATCATCAAGTTATTTTACCACAATTGAATCAGGTGTAAACTGAACCTTTTTCCCATTCCCATAGTGAGTGATTTGGTAGATGGAGAGAAGGTTGGTAGACAAGTTAGGAACATAGAGAACATTCTCAAATGTTCCATCATCCATGTCAATTGAACCTTTCCCTTCAACCTCTACTTGTGTATCATCACCTATGTAAATGTGAGGTACCTTAGATGGCTCCAATGAAGAAAACTACTCTTTAGTAGAACCCATGTGATAAGAGGCACCCGAGTCAAGTATCCACTGATGTGAAGAACCTATAGTAGCCACAAATTCTTTCCCTTTTCCCTTAGACTATGAGGAAGAGGAAGGAGTTGAATCCTTCTTTGTGTAGGTGGATGGCAAGTTTGTGTTATTTTTCTTGAGAAGATTTGTCAACTCATCAACTTGCTTGGTGTGGCATCGATGCTCATCATGACCATACTTCTTGCAATATGCACAAGTTGGTTTATCCTTCTTAGGTGGTGTCCCCTTCTTGGAAGAGGATGAAAAATCACTTTGTGATGGAGAGGATGATTGTCCTTTTTCCTATTGTGGCTTTGACTTAGATTGCTTCTTCTTCTTGTTGGAATCTTTGCCTTGACTTCCTTGATTCCCTTGATTAGCCACCAAAGCCTGGGACTTTGAAGACTTGAGAAGCCCCATGTTCAAAAACTTAGATTGTTCCAATATCAACATTTCTGTGAAAGCATCAAATGAAGGCATAACATAGGAACTCCCCACTATCAAACGATGAGTTTGGAAGCTAGACACAAATGATGCATTTTCTAGTGCAAGCTTGTCCAACAAGTTGAATATCAACTGAGCATCCTTTTTGTCAATTCCACAATCCTTAAGCTTTCTCTTAGCTCATTTGCTTTGGTGACATAATCTTGGATTGTATCAAAACTCTTGGGATCTAAGTTGGTGAGCTCATTGTCAGTCTTATAACCTCTGATTTCATCAACTTGACCATACAATTTCTGAAACATATCCCAAGCATCTTTGATTGTAGTACACTTCTCAATATGAAAGATGAGGTCATCTAATACATACTTGCGCAAAGTTCCAAGAGCGATGCAATTATTAGTGAGCCATTCTAACTGGGCATTAGGATCAGCTTTAGGATCAGGTGGTGTTGCTATTGTTCCATCTATGTAATGTGTGAGACCTTTTTCCATTAATTTGCTTCATACTTTAATTTTTCATGATGCATAATTATGTGGAGTTAAAGGTGGAAATTTATGAGAACTCATTGCAACAAAAATGAAAGAGCACAAGGAAAGAGAGGCACAATCACACAAGACACCCCCCAAAATTCACTCAATCAAAGAACCCCCCCAAAAGTGATGATTTGGCATTTTATACTTAGTGCGTGTACAATGGGCCACTTGCAAAAAATGGAAAAGTCGACTTCTAATTTCAATTTTACAATTGCATCAATAAGGCCAAAAGAGACTCAAACTAATAGTGCAAGAGATCTAAACTAAGATCCAAGCAATTTACAAGTACCAAATAGGCCAAATAAGACCAATATCTGAAAGTACAATTTCTACTTAAAATATCTAAAATCTAATCATAGATTATAAAAGTAGACAAAAAAATGCACTTTCAAAAAAAATACACCTAAAAAGGAGGTCGTATGAGCTCAAATGAGGCCTTTGAAGTTGCGGAATTGAGGATTAGATAGGTACAACTAAGAGAATCTGACAATTTTGAAAATTCTATGCATTAAAATCATAAAATAACCACACCACTGCGAAGGGGGCACAAAAAATTAGCCCAAAACAAAAAAAATTGCACCTAAAAAGGAGCAAAATTGAGCAAGTTATGGGCCTCCAAAGTTGACCCAAAAATCCAAACTGCTCAACGAAGAGGGGTCTAAAAATTTCCAAAGAAAATGCTGACTAGGTGCTGATTGGGCATTGACTGGGCGCTAATTGTGCGCTACTGACTGAGCAGAAGGTACGGATCTCAAAAACAATTTTCAAAAAAAAAAAAAAAATTCAGAATTTTTTTTTTCTTTTGAAAAAAATCCAAAAATTTCGTACCGTACCACCCAAATTGGGCAGAAAATTTCTTCCAAACTCAAAAATCAATTTTTGCAAAAATAGGTCGAGTTTATACTCGATTTTTATGGAAGTGACATCTCGGACACAATGGTGAGGTTGAAAATTCTCTAAGATGCCTCCAAAAAATGCAGTTCCTCAAATCCGAAAATAGAAGCCTTCCACAATGTCTCCAAAAACCAATCAATGAAGCCCCAATGGCTTTGATACCATGTGAGATTTTGCCAAGATCAAGGGCACAATGAAAAGGATAAAAGAGAGACAAAAGAATGACAAGAACAAACTGTATTCTCATCAATATGCAAATGATCAATTGGATTCTCCAATACAATGAATATAGGTCTGCTTATATAGGCAAGGCCATATGGATGTATGAGCACACAATTATGATGTGTGGCTCAATGAGAAACAAGGGTAGGTAAGAAATACTAGGGGTAGGTAGGAGAAATAATATAATATTCCACAAGAGGTGGATGACCCACCGAATGTGGAGTGTAACAACAAAATAAGACCACAAAAGGTGGAATTTCTCCTACAAGCTCTATCCCTATGTGCACACTTCCCTAAGTGTCTCAAATCCAAACTACGAAGAGATGCATTATCCTAAGTTAACTTAAGTAAAGTGTAATAATATCCATGATGAATATTTATTTACACCAACAATATGTATGTGTATACATATGTACATCTATATATATGTATACATATGTATATGTATATATATGTGTATATGTATATATATGTGTATATATACATATACATATATATATACACATATATATACATATACGCATGTGTATACATATACATATATGTATATATATATATATACATATATATGTGTGTGTATATATATGTGTGTGTGTATATACATATACGTATACATATATATGTGTATGTATTTATGTATATATATATATACATACATACATATATATGTCAATATGTGTATGTATGTATGTATGTGTATATGTATACACACATATATATATACATATATACATATACATATACATATGTGTATGTGTATGTGTATGTGTATGTGTACATATGCATACATATACATAAATATATGTATGTATATGTATATGTATATATATATGTATATGTATATGTATGTATATGTGTGTGTATGTATATATATGTATATGTATATATATGTATATATGTATACATGTATATACATATATAGATATTTATGTATATGTATATGTATGTATATGTATATATATCTATGTATATATATATGTACAGATACACATACACATACACATACACATACACATACATGCATGCATACATACATACATACATATACATACATATAAATATATGTATATGTATATGTATGTATGTATATGTGTGTGTATATGTATATATATGTACATGTATGTATGTGTGTGTGTGTGTGTGTGTGTGTGTGTGTGTGTACATGTGTGTATGCATATATGTATATATGTGTGTGTAATTTATGTATGTATATATGAGAATGATAGGCACCCAAAAAAGCATCCACAATCTTCTACAAAATCCAATATCTATAAAATTTTGGCATGCATAAGTTGAAACTCAACCTGCTAATCCATAACTATGAAAGCTCAGCATTCATGAGCTCAAACTCAACCTACCATAAAAATACCAAACTTATCCTTTTTCTAGGCATCCATGTATAAGAAAACAACCTTATCCATATATGTCCATATCTTGGGTGCCTATAAGAGATAATATTAAATTTTTCTAATTCCTCTTCAATTTTGATATAAAAACTACCAATTGAGACTCTCAAGTTAACATTGGAAGTTGCCAAAATGGTTTTATCACCAAAATGGAAAAATATGACATCATAGTTCTAAAAAATAAGACCTTCAAAAGTGGGCACCAACTTCCTAAAAATAGGGATCATTCTCATCACCTCCCATAAAGGATACCACTTCAACAAAATGACCCACAAAGTGAATGGAAATTTAGGAAGTTTAAACATTATATGATAGATAAATATGTATCAAATAATCAAATTAATTAATGATAGGACTTAAAGGTTGAGACACTTTAATCCCAATAGAATCCGTAGGCATATGAAACTATGAACAATAGGCAAGTGCAAGTATTCTATTCTATGAACAATAGGCAAGTACAAGTAATCTATTATCTATATACACATCATTAAAAAATTGAGTCACTCACAACTAGTTGCAATAGTTGAACAAGAGATGAAGTGTTAGATACATATGGGGAAAGTTGAAGAAAGGGGTGATAATAAAGTGGTTCTTAAGAATATCTAGGCTTGTATAAAGGGAATATATTATACCATAGAGATTCTCTCCAACTAGCATAATTATACTCATTGTTTTGGGTAGAAAAGTATGGTTAGATGCCCTAAATTTTGGAGTGGCCCTTCAATAATACTATTTTAAACATTTTTTCCTAATTATTTATTGATCTTCGTTCCTTCTTATGCTTTTTGATTGTAATTATAGGCAAATTTTCATTGATTATTCATTTGATTCACTTACATAGTGTTGGACATATTGTTATTGATGTCAAGGGTAAGAAGATCATATTGTTGTAGGTTGTTGGATAGTTGTCGATAGTTGCAAATATTTTGTGTCGTATTATTGTACTCACACTATATTATGAAGTTCCATGGGGTCCCTTTGTTTTTTCTAATCATAAATTTTTCTAGTGTCCCTCCACGACAACAATAGAATCTGGGATTATTGCCTCATTCATGCGTGTAGTTTTGGTGCACATCATTTTCTTCAATTGCAAGTACTCTATCTTGGTCACTTTACATATTGTATCATCTCCTTCATGCATTTCTTGGTGCCACGATTTCAATGGACCTATCATACCTCTCCCTAGTCAATACTATGGGGGGTACTATATTATTCATGATAATGCTTCCATGGTTTCTCTTGGAGTGAGTTATGAGACACTCTTGCATTCCTACTTTTTGGAGGCATCCTTCTTTCCTCAAATGATCATGATTCCATTGCACCCGCATTTTCAACTTGCATTGGTTGAGTAGTGATGGTGAAATCACTCATGCAACTTCATTGGTTGAGTAATGTTGTTGGGGTGTGCCATCTAAAATTTTTATTGAGAGATGTTTTACAGTTGTTGCCATCTAATCATTGTTCGAGTAGTCACTTGGAGCTCTCATGCAAATTATTTTCTTATTAATCTTGATCATCAATTTTTTTAGAGGAGATTTTTTACTTATAGCACAATATCAATCTTATTTTTGATAGTTCTCTATACCTTCTTCATTCTATAGTGATGTTCTACATGTTCTTATTTTTGGGACACTGTTTTGGAGGCTTCTTAGAAGTCTTTCATTTTCTCTCCTTTGGAGATGATTTTTCTCCTATAGTTTTTTTCTCCTTTTCCCCATTTGTGAAAGATTTCATTCCATTGCATTGTAGTTTTACATGGGTACCTAACATGGTTTTGTTGTTGGGACCCATCTTGCATCTCATATTGCATAGTTTTTCTCCCTAAATTGGATTTAAGGGGGGTTGTTGGTGTAGGCTTAAGTTCCACTTAGGTAACTGACACTTGCTTTATTGGATATTAGTTGTCATTATTTAATTATTGTTATTGGGTAGTTGTCAATAGTTGGACTTTACCTACCCTCGCATATGATTGAGACACATGTCCATATCATGTGATCTCTCACCTATTGCTCTTTCCTTTATAAGTAAGGCATTTATACATGTGTATTCACCTCATCTCAATACATTTTATTTACTGGTGAAATATCATCTTGTGTATTGATTCTCTCTTTGTTGTGAAGGTGTTTTTGAAGATTGAGTTCCAAGGGTTTGGTGCAAACCCTAATAGATTAGTTGTTACTATTGTCAAAGGCTTATGGACGTTATTGTCATTGATGTCAAAGGAAAAAATCAGAATATATTATATTTTTCCTATGGGACAACTTGTTCAACATTTTGGGATTACTTTGTAAATGAAATTAATATCTTGCATAGGTCAAACTTGCATAGGATGTTTCCCAACTTTGGGTGAAATAAAAATTAAAATAAAAGAATATCTTCTTGGTCGACCTAATAATCTTTAATTATTGTGAAGATAAAAATTATCATTTATTTGGGTTGACTTAGTTGTAAGGTTGTATCTCTTGGTTGAAAGAACCATTTTCAAGGTATTAAAAAAAGAAGGTTTGAGGTTAATTTGTCAAGAGACTAAGGAATTTCTTTCCTATGTTCATAACATATCTTTGAAGTATATTAGAGAAAATATTTAGAGCATATAATAGTAGAAATTTATGCATATTGAAGTGGACCTTCTAGGTAAATCCATAGTATATTTTAAAAGTGAATAAAGGTGGATTTTTATCAAGGGTTTATGAGTAGATTTATAAGAATAAGTATGAGCAGATGTATGGCAGATTTAAGGCATAATTATGAAGCATATTCTAGTAGATTTATGAAGCATTTTGTAGCAGACATATGAACCATACTGGATAAAATATTAATCAAAAGTGTAAGTAGATCTAAAGGATTCTTATGAGAAAAAAAAGAAAGTTTGTGAGCATAATTTAAAGAGTATGAAGAGTTGGTGAAGGAATATTAGGTGTACATAATCCACTGAAGAAGCAACATAATGAAGGTGGAACTTGCTGAATTCAAAGTTGGGGCTCCCCAAAATAAGAGATTGTTGTTCTTGCTGAGTTGGTGCATGGGGATTGGTGTCTCTAGTGGGTTGGTGCATGTGAATCATCTAAAGGGGATTGATGTCTCCTATGGGTTGGTGCCTATAAAAAAATTATAAGAATTTTTTAATACAAGTAATATTTTACCATGGTTTTCTTCTTTAAGGGTTTCCACATAAATTGTGTGTTCATCTTGTGTTCCTAATTACTAGATCTTGCATATGTGTTACTATTGTGGGTGATTAAGTTTTGAATTATTGATATTGCAATTAATTAAGTTATGAAAATTGAATTTTTTTTGTTATACTAATTCCTCCCTCTTAGTATAACTGTGTGCTCTTCAATTGGTATTAGAGTAGGTTCCTTCAAACATAGCTTAACCACTTGAAGAAAGATCTAAAATAGCATGCATACCCAAGCAAGAAGGATATAGATTCTCATCAAATAGGACACCATTGTTTGATGGAATAAATTATGCCTTTTTTAGCATAAGGATGGAAACATATTTGAATTATCTAGGGTTTGATATTTGACATTTCATTGTAAATGGTAACATAACCCTCACAACTTCCCCAATCGATCAGGTAAGAAAGAAGGAAAGGGAAAACAACACAAAGGCCAAGAATATGATTTTTTTAATTATTTGAGTCAAAAATTCTAAATTTATGCATTGTAAATCATCTAATGACATGTGAGATAAGTTGAAGAATATCTATCAAGGAGATGATAAAGTAAAGAAGGGAAAGTGAACCAAGATGGGGGACCAAAAAGGTGCCAAATTTTTTTTGGCCCCCATCAAGCCCTTTGGCGTGCCAAACCTAAGGTTTGGGCACACCAAATGTATTTATCACATGCCAAATAGGGTGTACACCAAATAAGGTGAGCGCTGAATTTGGCATGTTCCAAATACATTTGCATTTTGACAAGTGCATTTTCAATTTGGAAATTGTAGTTTATCCTTCTCTTTTAGCTTCTTTCTCTCCGAATATATACATAAAATATAACATTTAAGTATAAGTCACATTTCTATTTGTCTTTTTGCTTTCTTATAAGTCACATTTCTATTTGTCTTTTTCCTTTCTTATACTTTAAGTTATAATGTATCTATATATTTTCAGGATGTTTAAGAGTGGTTACAGATCTCTAGGAGTTATAATGAAGATTCTAGTTTTTTAGAGTATTCGTATAAATTTCAGACTTGGTCAAATTTCAGTAATCAACATGCTCGTATCAACATTCTCTCTCTTGTCTCTCCTTCTCTTTCCCTATATTCTTAAGGCTTATTACACTGCCTAGACCTAATCAATAGGCCTTCAAACACACACATTGCACATGCTATTCCTAAAATAACCATGAATTAAAACGATGTAGACACATGTCAAAATGAAGTAGACACATGTCCTAGTGCCCCTACACCAAGGGGAAAGGAGAGGGAGAGAGAGAAAGAGAGACATAGGGAGAAACTTGAGAGGGAAAGAGGGAAAGAAAGAGGGGGAGAGTTAAGGAGAGAGAGACGAGAGAAAGAGAGTTAGAAGCAAAGAGAGAGAGAGATGTGAGAGAAAGAAATGGAGGGGGAGGAAGAGAATGGAAAAAATGGGACAAAGACACCTAAGAGAGAGAGAGAGAGGCCAAGGGAGAGGGAAGGGGAGGGAGAGAGGGAAAGAGAGAAAGAGAGAAAGAGAGACATAGGGAGATACTTTAGAGGGAAAGAGAGAGGGAGAGAGGGGCAAAGGGAGGGGGAAGGGGAGGGGAGAGGGGAGGGACATAGAGAAAGAGAGAAAGAGAGAGATAGAGAGAAACATGAGAGGGAAAGAGGGAAAGTGAGATGGTTAGAGGGAGAGAGGGGAAAAGGAAAAGAGAGAGAGACTTGAGAGATAAAGAGAAAGGGATGGGGAGGGAGAGAGGTAAATAATGGGATAGAGGCACTTGAGAGAGGGGGAGAGAGAGAGGGAGTGGGGGAGATATAGAGAGATCAGAGAGGTGGATGGAGGGATTGTGTGTGTGTGTGTGTGTGTGTGTGTGAGAGAGAGAGAGAGAGAGGAAAAGGGAGGGGGAAGGGGAGGGAGAGAGGGAAAGAGAGAAAGAGAGACATAGGGAGAGACTTGAGAGGCAGAGAGAGAGAGATAGAGAGAGAGAGAGAGAGACTTGAGAGAGGGGGATAGAGAGGGAATGGGGGAGATATAGAGAGACCTGCAAGGTGGATGGAGGGATTGTGTGTGTGTGTGTGTGTGTGTGTGTGTGTGTGTGAGAGAGAGAGAGAGAGAGGGGGAGGGAGGGATGGTGAGAGAGAGATACCTAAGAGGCAGAGGGAGGGATTGTGAGAGAGTGAGAGACAAAGATCTTGAGTGAGAGGGAGGAAGAGATGGAAGGATAGTAAGAGACTAGAGAGAGAGGTGAAGAGAGGGAGAGAGTGAGAAAGAGAGATGATGATGAAAAAGGGAGAGAGAGATGGGAAGGATAGAGGGAGAGAATGGTAGAGAGATACAACTGAGAGAGGAGTCTAGAGTGAGATATAGAGATAGAGGCTAAGATGGAGAGATACAAGAGATAAATAATGGGAGAGAAAGAGAGATGGAAAGATAATTAGAGAGATATAATGATATGGAGAGAGGGAAAGAGAGTTAGAAGCAAAGAGAGAGAGAGAGAGACTTAAAGAAAAAGAGAAAGTTAGGGGGGGAGAGGGAGAGGAAGAGAATGGGAGAGAGGTACACTTGAGAGAGGAGGAGAGTGAGATAGAGAGATAGAGGTTGAGAAGGAGGGAGACTTAAAAGAGAAAGAATGGGAGAGAAAGAGAGATGTAAAGAGAGTTAGAGAGAGATGGAGAGAGGGAATGAGATGAATAGAGGGAATTTAAAGTTGGAGGGAAAGAGAGAAAGAATGGAAGAGAGAGACACTTGAGAGAGGAGAGAGACATAGAGAGATAAAGGATGGGGAGAGAAACTTGAGAGAGGAAGAGAAGGGGAGGGGGAGGGAGAGGGAGATAATGGGAGATATAGAGAGAGAGAGAGACCTAAGAGAGAGAGAGTAAGAGATAGAGATACTTGAGAGAGGGAGAGAGAGAGATCAAGTAAAAGAGGGAAAGAGAAGGATAGACCAAAGAGAGAGAGAGTGGGTGAGAGAGATGGGAAAGAAAGGGAGAGATACCTAAGAGGGAAGCAAGTAGAGAGGGAGAGACCTGAGAGAGAGAGAGAGAGAGAGACGAGAAGAGAGGGGGATTGCAAGGAAGAGACCAAAGAAATAATGTTGATATGTACATGTTGATTACTAAAATTTGACTACCTAAAATTTATATGAATATTATAAAAACTAGAATCTACATTGTTGTGGTTGTGAAGTAGGGTACCTGCAGTTGCAACACAAACACTCAATAGATCATTACAAGCATGGTTAGAAAATTAAAAGAAAATGAAAGATAAACCATGACAAAGTGACCTATCACCTCCTAAGAGATGCGAGTGTGGATTTTATCTCAGATCTAGATAAGCAATCCTAGTGACTTGACTACACCTAGACGAGGGATTTGAAATGATATGATATGAAAGATAGATGAGATTGATTATGATATATTGATCCAAGAGTCTAGTTAAGCTAATGATATGCATGATTAAGCTATGATGATGATAATACAATTAAGCTAGAAAATAGATTGATTAAGCTACGTGATTCAACAATTATGCTAGAAAATGATCAAATTAAACTAGATCTAAGATGCAATTGCCTATAATAACAATGCTCAAATGATATGCTAAAATGGATATGCCTATAGTAACAATGCCTAATTTGATATGAGATGGGATCCTTTGTGCTCCAAAATAGGGGATATTTATAGGATTTCCAAGGCCAAGGGTGAGGTGGTAGGAATCAACGGTCAAGATTGAGTTTGAAGATATCAAGGGTGAAATTGGAGGAGGTTGGAGAAGAGGTTGGAGAGAGGGACACTTGTCATCTCTATGGTGACAAGTGTCAAGGAGCCTTGCTCATAAGAGGGCAAGTGTCCAAGAAAGGAGACATGTGGCCAAAGTGTCATGTGTCTCAAGGGGAGAATATCCACACCATAGGAGGTTAGGATAAGGAGGTTAGAATGTGCAAGATAGGATAGGGTTAGTTAAACCCAGGGTTAGGTGGAATGGGTTAGGTTGGGGGACGGTTAGGTTAGGTGGTTAGAAGTTAGGAGGCATGTGGGTAATTTGAATTTAAAAATTCAAATAGTAGGAAAAGGCTAATTAACTTTCAACAACTCATAAATTGATTTGTTTTAATTAATTAGGGGATTATAAGGAATGAATTAAATGGGGGGAGGATTAATTAATTTGGATTAATTAATCAAAGGGGACTATTGAAATGAACCTATTAAATAAATCCTTAGATTTATTAATAAGTAGATGAATGAGAGAATTTAATCAAATTGCTAATGAATTCAACTAAATTGGGAAGGGGGATTAATTAAATAATTTTTTATTTAATTAATTATCTTTAGACCATTTTTAGGTGTATACATGCATTATAACTCCTAGAGATCTAGAACCACTCTCAAACATCCTAACAATATATACATAAAATATAGCTTAAAGTATAAGTCACATTTCTATGAAAGGAAAAAGGCAAATAGAAATGTGACTTATACTGAAATGTCATATTTTATGTATATATTGGGAGAGAGAAAACTTTGTGCTTTCAAAGATGAAAAAATTGCATGAAATACATTTGGCATGTGCCTTATTTGACGCATGCTAAATAAGGCATGCGCCAAATGATTTTTTTATTTTTTTCATTTGGCACACGCCAAATTTGGTGTGTGCCAAACGTGTTGCCTTGGAAAACACCAAGCCAAAGGCTTGGATTTTCCTTGGGCATCCAACACAAAGGCTTGGATGCCCTCTCAGGCACGAGATGTGTTTTCTAGTAAATATTGAAAATTTTCTTTTTTCTTTGTTCTCTCCATTAGGTTTGCACGTGTTTCAATGCAATTAAAAAAACACCATAAAATCGTCAAGATCTCTCTTAGCTATCCAACCTTATAATTATTTTCAAATTTTGATAATGTTAAGGTCTTCATCCATAATTTCTTTTGTTAGTGTGTCTGATTTTTGTCAAAAACCAACATGTCATATTTTGGCCATAGATTTTTACTCGTTTATCGAATTTTAAAAAAAAATACATTTTTAGAAACTAGACTCCATTCTACACAATTTTTTAAAAAAGTTCTAATTTTTTATTAGTTTTCACAAATTTTAGGGGGGGAGCACACTAAAATTTCTATGTTTTAGGATGTGTCCACTTTGGAAATTCGCAAAAATTTAAATATTCATAAAAAAATTAGCCAAAAAATTTGGCATAAATTGCAATGTGTTAGCTACTTTCTTACTGGAGCGATTTGCAAAATTCTAAAAAAAAATTAACATTTTAGGGGAACCACATCTCCTGCAATGTTACTTTTTCTTAAAAAATAGGACCAATAAATGTGGTGCCCCTTTTTGAAACCCTTAATCTCCTTTGTTTTCAAAACAAATTAGTAGTTTATAAAGTAGATTCAGAGCACTTCAACTTTTGTTCTTGTTGCATCTTCAAATTTTGAGTGTACCTATCTTCAATTTCTTGTCAAAGTTTAGACTTAGCTGATTTCAGAAAAATAAAATAAAAATAAAAATGTGGCATCTTAAGACCCCTTTTTGGTCCCCCATCTTTGTGCACTTACCCAGAAGGAAAAGCTTCAAACCTATCAAATATATTTCAAAATCCTTAAGTTGAAAGAATAAGAAAACATATCCTCCTATTTGGTTCATTTTGATGAGATCATGAACACAATAAGAGGTCTTGGTGAAGAGGTTGATGAAGTCGTGATTAGAAAAAGGGTATTAAGATCCTTTCCTTTAATATTTGATTCCAAAAATCTGATGATTGAAGGAATGAGAGATTTAGATAAATTGACAAAGATTGAGCTACATGGGATTCTTACTACCTATGAAAGGAGGATTGAATATAAGACATAAAAAAGGGAGCCTTCCTTCAAAGAATCATGTAAAAGGATAAATTGTATGAACCAAGTGATAGTTCAAGTAATGAAATATATGAAGAAGAATATCACTTCATGAGGAATCTAAATAAAGGATTTGGGAAGTATCAAGGTAAATTAGCATTCAAATATTTTAATTATGATAGAATAGAACATTTTTCTTCTAATTGTTTATAGTGTAAGAGTGAAAGTAGTGAGGATGAAGAGGACTGCTATATAAAAAAACAAAAAAATTATCAACAAAAAAGGGCTACAAGCAAGGTCAATATGAAAATAAGAATGAGGTTTTCCATAAGTTCAAAAAGGGTCTTTATTTAAGAAAATACTATCTCATTGGAGATAAGGGCCAAATAAATTTCAAATAGTGATCTAGAGAAGAAATACTCTTCATGACAATGGAAGAAAAGTATGATAGAGATGACAAGAAATTCTTTTTAAAAAATTAGAGTAAGTGCATAATGAATATGAAGACAAATTGGACCTTGAGGAAGAACTCCATTGTGCCTACGGGGAGATTGAGAAACTTAAGAAAAGATACTAGAGACCAAGACTACAAAATCAAGAGGATAGTGAAGCTAAAGAAAAATTAATAAAAGTCTTCACAAATCAAAAAAATTGATTGTAGATCTTAAATTTAAAATAGAAGAAGCAAAAAGGGTTTAGGTCAACTAAAAACAAGAGAAGAAAATTGCAAAAATATATAATTCAAGGTTGTTTCCAAAAGAAAGGAAATTGAGAGGACAATGGGTCTATTAGATAGAAATTTGAAGAATGATAAGAGTTGATAACTTGGTTCTAATATAAGAAATCAAGCAATATTTGTCATGGCTTTCTCTTGCAAGGGTTTAAACATAAATTGTGTTCATATTATGTTTCTAAGTTCTAGATCTTGCAATGCATTATTATTGGGGGTGATTAATTTTTGAAGTATTTCTATTGTGGTTAATTAAGTTATGACAAGTTTAAGTCATGAGGGACAAGAGCTTATCAAGATCACCAAGAATCTTATGCTTCATTTGGTTGGGTGGATAAAATGCTTGGGTCATATATCTGTCATCTAGTTTGTGAGAGGAGGTTATCCAGGTCACATAGAGGTGACACATCAGGAGACAGAGAAAGTCAGAGATTTCAGGTAAAATTTTATGTAATTATCATATGATGTATATTTTATCTTATTGTAAAAGACCAGAATTATCACATGAAAAAGTTATGTAAAAAGACCTACAAGGTCACATGATGTAATGCGACCAGAAGCCACCATGCAATGTAACTAACAAAAAAAAGAAGAGAAAAGCTACTAACATACTAACCCACTAACATGCATGATTTATTTTCTTTGGTTTAGTTTTCTTTTCCGCATGCATGCATGTTCATATATAATTTTTAGTTAATTGATTTAATTATGTGGTTTTGCATGTTAATTTAATTCATAATAATTCATGCACACGATTTATTCTATGCATGTGCACACTTAACTCAATATCATAAATGATTATGGTCATGTTATTTGATCTTCATGCACACTTACTTCTGCATATTTCATTTTTGCATGTTAGTCATGAGATAAATGGATGTTCAGTTCATTTATCTATTATTGATAGTTCTGATACTAAATGTAAGTACAGATCCAATAGCCAATAAGATGAGAGGGGGGGTGAATCATACAAACTTAATCTTCCATAAAAACATCAGATTCAACCTAGATAACATATACTTCAATAATATAACCAAAACTATTAAACATGCAAACTCAAAAGCATATAAACATCATAAACCTCATAACACCAAATTTAACGTGGAAACCCAAATAGGGAAAAACCACTATGGGATTTCGGACCCACTAAGAAATATACTCTTCTAGAGTATGCTCGGTTAAAAGCAAATCTTGTTAAAGATTACAAAAACATTGCTAGATGTGACCCAGTTAAGGGATTTCCCTCAGACCTGTTAGGATCTTCACCTTGTTAGAAGTGACCTTGTTAAAGGATTTCAAACACTCAATCAGAATGTCACCTTGCTAGAGGGTTTTACAAATAAGACTATTAAGTCCACTCGGTTAAGAGATTTTCTGTCATTTTCACAAAATAACAGTAATAAACATCTATCTGCAACTTCACATCTAAAATGCTAAAGAAAATTCTTATTTGTTCAATACAATCTAGACATAGAACTAATCTTGTCCATCTACTGGGCTTCTATACTCTGTTATTCAAACAAGTCTTCAAGCTTCTGTGCTTGGTAATCACTATGTAGCATCCCTGTGCATACACTTGCCCACATACATTGTTTATCAATAGTTTCCTATTTATAAACAATTAGCTAACTGCTTAATCTCCTTGATCACATTTCCCATGATCAATCATAGCCATCAGATCTTCAATCTTGTCCAGGTTCAATGCATCTTTCAATCTAAAAATGTTTTACCCTACCTAGGAACTTGCACATATTTCTTGGAACTTGTGCCAAGGTATTGTGGTTCAATCTGCATTGTAGATCTTCATGCCGACTTTCCATTGCCTTAGATTCATTAACAAACTTCATGCATGACATACCAATCATTTAATCAATTCCAGCTCATCAGCTTCCTTCATTAAATATCACCTGTAATCATTTAATGCATTCTGTTATAGCTCGGTTACAACTCGATAAATACTAAACTTCACTTGGTAGACATTCTGCCTTCATTAACCGATAGTGATAACCTTAAGGTTTACCGACTAGGTTCTTTGCTTGGTAACATAGTATAGTATTATCCTTACAATTTACAACATATGTATGATGTTAAAACAATCTAAACATCATGATCTCATCATTGTCTGACTTGATAATAGTTGCCCATTGAATACCTTATTCATCCTCTTATTCATTATAATATTTCCTATGTCTTTTACCTACATCTTTATATTCTCCAAATCATACTTCTTAAGATATGGCAACATCATACTGAATAAGAAAATCAATTTCTTGACATCAATGACAAAATAATAATATCAAGATAGTAAACATCCTTAATCAGTTATATCCATAATCATCAACAACCTTCTCAATATCCTTATTGAAATGCCAACAATCTTTCATTGTCTGTTATAATGCAATATTGCCAACAATCTCCCCCTTTGGCATTGATGGCAAAACCAATTGATTTGACCTTAAAATATTCGGATTGCTATGATTCTGAAATGCTGAAATGCTCTCCCCCATACATTAGACTTCTCCTCTTTTCTTCAGTCTTCTTTCCAATCTATAGTCTTCTCAGTTTTCTTCCCCTTAAATTGGTCTTCTCCACCTTTGACAACAATGCCAAAAAGTAAAGAACTAAAACATAATTTCTTCCTGTATGAAGTGATTTCCTGCTATTGTGTATCAATTGAGTCTCGGTCAGAGCATTTTGTCTTCTAATTCATGTTCCTTGTATTGTTTCCTATAATATTTCCTATACACCTTTAGAAAACATCCTAAAGTGTGCAATGCATCATCAACTCCTAAAAGATATTCTATAGAGTCATCAGATTGATGCTTTCACTGAACTCGGTCAGTGAGTAGAAGATAGGGGTAGGACCCCTAACTTACTTCTAAGATATTCAAAAGTGTCCCTTGGTAGTGGCTTGGTGAAGATATCTACTATTTGTTCCTTTAATTTGTGCTAACATACTCCAACACCACTTTCTTCTCTTGAGCTTCTTCTCTAAGATAATGATATTTGATAGAGATGTGCTTTGTGTTAGAGTGCATAATAGGATTTTTTGAAATATTAATGGCACTAGTATTGTCATAGAATATAGTTACTGGCTCGAAAACTTTCTCATTTATACCTTCCAACAATTGTTTGATCCATGCAATGTTGGTACAATTCAATGCTGCAACAACGTATTCAGCTTCTGCTATTGACTGTGAAACACATCCTTGTTTCTTGCTAAGCCAACTCACTAGTCTTTCTCCTAAAAAGAAAGCTCCTCCACTTGTTCTTTTTCTATCATCAATGTTGCCTGCCCAATCAGCATCAGTATAAACTTTTAAATCAAAATCATTTCCTTTCTGATATACTAAGCCATAATCCTCAGTGCCTTTCAAGTATCTAAAAATTCTTTTGATTGTTGTCATGTGTGTTTCCTTAGGATCTATAGAGAATCTTGCAACTATACCTATTGCATGTGCTATGTTTGGTCTGTTGTGAACAACATATTGTAGTTTTCCAATCATGGATCGGTAAAGTGTCTCATCAATAGATGCAGATTCATCATTCTTTGATAATTTACAGTTGCTAGTCATAGGAGTACTTACTGGTTTTGAATCCTCCATTCCAAATTTCTTCAAGATTTCCTTTATGTACTTGGATTGAGTAATGAAAATCTCATTTTTCATTTGCAGTATCTGTAAACCTATAAAATACTTTATCTCACTGATTAATGACATCTCAAATTCTTTGGTCATCTCATTTCCAAAATTCTTGCATAAAGAGTCATTTCCACAAAATATAATATCATCGACAACTATGGCTGAGATCAGTATTCCATTTTTGTCATTCTTCATGTAGATATTGTTGTTCTCACTTGTCATTATAAAACCAATCTTAATCAAATAAGAGTGCAATCTTTCATACCATGCTCTAGGTGCTTGTTTTTGACCATATAAAGCTTTGTTCAATTTACATACCTGATATTTATTATTATCTTCAACAAATCCTTCAGGTTGTTCAATAAAAACTTCATCTAATATTCCATTCAGAAAAGCAGATTTGACATCCATTTGATATACCTTGAAGTTTTTGAAAGCAGCATATGCCAACAATGTTCTTACTCCTTCAAGTCTAGCAACAGGTGCAAAAGTTTCACCATAATCAATTCCTTCTTCTTGAGCATAACCTTTGCAAACTAGTTGTTGGGAAATGGTGTTGTACACCTTGCATAATAATGGTTTATTATTGCATTATTTTATTATTGTGTGAGGTGGACAAAGAATTAAATTGTAATATCATTGTATTGTTGCACCTAGGAGCACCTAGATGGACGTGCAACATGTAGAGATCCTTTTGGATATTCTTGTAACCACTTGATGAGTTGTATTGACACATTGGTATTGTTATTTTATATTGGGGAATGTAATTGTGATAAAGTACCCAATATTAAATGTGGGTCATGGGTAGTTAAGGAAAACATTAAAAGGTTGGTAAGGAAAATATTATTTTATTGTCACATGGTTTTGGGCACATGGTTTTGATGTAATACCACTTAGTGGTTTTGTGGTTGCTTGTTTCTATAAAAGCACCACAAGGGTAGTTGTTTGGGATAATGAAGCCAGGTTAGCATTTGTGAAGGAGGAAGCATGGCATGGGATGTGTGGATTCATGCTTGATCACATGGAGTGCTTGGTTATGGATGGGTCTTGAAGGCTTTCCATAGTTGTATTGTAATGGACGCATTGCTGATAATACATGGTGGATGATGCTTTTGGAGGCTGGGTTTTTCCCTCATGAGGGTTTTCCCAGGGTATATCTTGTGTCACATTTTGTGAGTATGTTGTCTATTCTTTGCATGTGGATCTTATGTGTTGATTTGGTTAAAATATGAATTTGGGTTATGTGGAAATTGTCATAAAGTTGGCTGCGAATTTCCTTTCACTAGTCTTGCTTTGTTTTGAATGACCTCTCCTTTTTCATTTAGCTTGTTTCTGAAAATCCACTTTGTACTGATTACATTTTTGTCCTTTGGTCTTGGGATTAGTGTCCATGTGTCATTCTTCTTGATTTGATCAATCTCTTCTATCATAGCATTTATCCAATCTTCACTGTTAAATGCCTCTTTCACTATTCTCGGTTCAAATTCAGATATCAAACATGTGTTTTGTCTCAGTTTGTTCCTTGTCATCACTGGATCATCCTTATCTCCTATAATCCGACTTGGTGTATGATGTCTTCTGACATACTTGGCTAATACAGGCTCAGTAGGCTCTGTATGATCTTCTTCATCACTCGGTAACTAGATATTCTCTTCATTTTCTTCAACAGTCTTCTCGGTAAGACTTCTCGGTTGAACATAGACAAATTCATCATAGTCTTCTAGTTCCTTGGAATTTCCTTCATCCTTTCTTTTTGCAAATTCATCAATTTTCACATTTGCACTTTCTACTATTTTGTTAGATGATTTGATTAGACATTTAAATGCTTTGCTTCTAGAAGAATAACCTAGAAATGTTCCTTCACTTTTCTAATCAAACTTGCCATTTCTATCATCTTTGTGAACATATCATCCTACCACCAAAGATTTTAAAATAACTTACATTAGGTTTCTTATCATACCAGATTTCATATAGTGTCTTCAAAGTACCTTTCTTTAATTGTACTTGGTTCAAAGTGTAAACTGCAGTGCTTATTGCTTCTCTCCAAAATGTTTGTGGCACCTTCTTTTCAATCATCAGTGTTCTAGCACAATCCACAATAGATTTGTTTCTTCTCTCAGCTATTCCATTCTGTTGTGGAGTTCTCGGTGCAGAGACTTGTCTTTTAATACCATGATCATTGCAGAATAAGTTGAATTCATCAGATGTGAACTCTCCTCCTCTATCTGATCTAAGACATTTCAGTTGTCTTCCTGTTTCATTTTCAACTCTTGCCTTGTACCATTTAAACATTTGAAAAGATTCTGATTTATCTTTTAAATACATTACTGACATCATCCTTGAATAGTCATCCACAAATAATATGAAATATTTATCACCATAATAACTTTGAACTTTCATAGGACCACAAAGATCAGTGTGCACTAGATCTAAAATTCCCTTAGAAGTGTAAGACTTACTTGTAAAGCTTGATCTTATCAACTTACCCATATGGCATCCTCGGCACATAGCATTCTTAGGTTTTTCAAGACTCGGTAGACCTCTTACTCGGTGCTTCTTGCTTATTTTGATCAAATTATCAAAATTTACATGACAAAACCTTTTATGCCATAACTAGGTATCATCTATCTTTGCATACAAACACTTGTTAAGAGTTGAGTCAAGGTGAAATGTGTTACCTTTTGTTTGTGTCCCGGTAGCAGCTAACTTTCCATTTTTGTCATGAACTTTGACAATTCCTTTCTGAAATTCTATTCGGTAACCTGTGTTGTTTAGTTGTGCTACACTCAACAAATTGTATTTCAAACCTTCAACCCAATAAATATCATTGCATCTTGCATTGTCAAGAAGTGTTATAGATCCTTTACCTTTCACCGGACATGGTGCATCATTACCAAATCTAACATAGCCTCCATCATAATCTTCTAATATAACAAACTTGTGTTTATCTCCTGTCATATGATGTGAACATCCACTATCTATGATCCAAGAATCATTAGTGTTTATATGAGATATTAGGGCTTTTTCTTCATACCTTTCTTCATCTGTTCCATCTTGGATAGCCACATAAACTACTTCCTCTGTATCAGTTTCATCTTATTTATCATCATTGGATTCCTCATCGGCTATTAAACATGTCTTTCTATCTCTTCTTATGAAGTCTCAGTGTCCTCTGTAATGATTATCTTTATGTCTGTCATCTCGGTAATCTCTCCTTTCAATAGAATCTTTGTCAGGATAGTTAGAAGCCATATGTCCTATCTTATCACAATTGAAACATTTCAAAGATAGTTTTCCTTTATACTTACCTTTGCCTCTCGGTAACCTTTTGGCTAATAGTGCTTCAAACTCTTCTTGCTTTTTGATTTCCTCATATAGTTTGTGTACTTCTTCCATGTTCTTATGAAAACTTTCACTTGCTCCATTGTGATCTCCTTCAGAGTACTTATACTTTCTTTCATTGAAATCATTAGATTCATCAAGATGAAAAGAACTAAATGCAAATTCAACTTTATTTACCGAAGATCCACTGTTATCAAAGTTACTTAATTCAAATGCATGTAGCTTACCAATAGTAGCATCTAAAGAAACTGGCATATTAGGTATAGACCTTAATTCATTGATTGTAGAGACTCGGATTGCATAAGCCGGTAGAAGGGTTCTTAACAACTTACTTGTTATATCCTTTTCTTCAATAGTTCCACCTGCTCCTTTGATTTGATTGACAATCTCCTTTAGTCTTGTACTATACTGAGTTATGTTCTCACCTTCATTCATCCTCATAGATTCAAGTTGTCCTCTTAGACTATCTACTTTTTCTCTTTGAACATGTTCATCTCCTCCATATACTGATATGAGCTTATCCCACATTGCCTTTGCATCATTGCAACCGTCTAGATCATTAAACTCTGAGTCGATCAATGCAGATGTTATTTCAATCATTGCTTGAATATGTTCTTGCTTTGCCTTTATCTCTTCCATAGTTAATGGATAGGTGCTCGGTGTAACAAAATCATTCTCTAGATAGTATACAACATATTCTCCAACTCCTGATAGATGTAGCTTCATCCTTTTCTGCCATGTAGAGAAACTTGACTTGTTCAGCTTCGGTGCATCCCTCTTATACATCTTTGGATCTTTAACTCAAGTGCCTTTAAACTTTTCTTCTAGAGTCCAATGCTCTGATACCAATTGATAGTTTTGATACTAAATGTAAGTATAGATCCAATAGCCAATAAGATGAGAGGGGGGGGTGAATCATACAAACTTAATCTTCCATAAAAACATCAGATTCAACCTCGATAACATATACTTCAATAATATAACCAAAACTGTTAACATGCAAACTCAAAAGCATATAAACATCATAAACCTCATAACACCAGATTTAACATGGAAACTCAAATAGGGAAAAACCACTATGGGATTTCGGACCCACTAAGAAATATACTCTTCTAGAGTATTCTCGGTTAAAAGCAAATCCTGTTAAAGATTACAAACACATTGCTAGATGTGACTCGATTAAGGGATTTCCCTCAGATCTATTAGGATCTTAACCTTGTTAGAAGTGACCTTGTTAAAGGATTTCAAACACTCAATTAGAATGTCACCTTGCTAGAGGGTTTTACAAATAAGACTTTTAAGTCCACTCGATTAAGAGATTTGTTGTCACTTTCACAAAATAACAGTAATAAACATCTATCTGCAACTTCACATCTAAAATGCTAAAGTAGATTCTTATTTGTTCAATACAATCTAGACATAGAACTAATCTTGTCCATCTGTTGGGCTTCTATACTCTGTTATTCAAACAGGTCTTCCAACTTCTGTGCTCAGTAATCACTATGTAGCATCCCTGTGCATACACTTGCCCACATACATTGTTTATCAACAGTTTCCTATTTATAAACAATTAGCTAACCGCTTAATCTCCTTGATCACATTTCCCATGATCAATCATAGCCATCAGATCTTCAATCTTGTCTAGGTTCAATGCATCTTTCGATCTGAAAATGTTTTACCCTACCTAGGAACTTGCACATATTTCTTGGAACTTGGGCCAGGGTATTGCGGTTCAATCTACGTTGTAGATCTTCATGTGGACTTTCCATTGCCTTAGATTCATTAACAAACTTCATGCATGGCATACCAATCATTTAATCAGTTCTAACTCATCAGCTTCCTTCATTAAATATCACCTGTAATCATTTAATGCGTTCTGTTATAGCTCGATTACAACTCAGTAAATACTAAACTTCACTCGGTAGACATTCCGCCTTCATTAACCGATAGCGATAACCTTAGGGTTTACTGACTAGGCTCCTTAGGGTTTACTGACTAGGTTCTTTGCTTGGTAACATAGTATAGTATTATCCTTACAATTTACAACATATGTATGATGCTAAAACAATCTAAACATCATGATCTCATCATTGTCTGACTCAGTAATAGTTGCCCATTGAATACCTTATTCATCCTCTTATTCATCATAATCTTTCCTGTGTCTTTTACCGACATCTTTATATTCTCCAAATCATACTTCTCAAGATATGGCAACATCATACTGAATTAGAAAATCAATTTCTTAACATCAATGACAAAATAATAATATCAAGACGGTAAACATCCTTAATCAGTTATATCCATAATCATCAACAACCTTCTCAATATCCTTATTGAAATGCCAACAATCTTTCATTGTCTGTTATAATGCAATATTGCCAACAATTATTTGTATGTCAGTTATCATAAATTTTACATGTGCATTAATGGTTAAATTAATTTAAATTGTAACTATGAGTTAAAGGATGATTAAACTAGGGTTAGGACAAGCGGGTCATTACATATATCTAATTCTACACATGAATAGAATGGACATGGTTTAGGATGTTTACAACAAAGTCTTGATGCTTATGAGAAATCTACATCACATTTTTTCAAATAAGGCCTAAGTTTCCAAAGTCCTCCTTTGTTGGCATCTTCTCCCTAATTGTCTAATATGTCTATGTCTTGTTACAACTTCTCATTGCAATGAGAGAGTATCTTTTATGAGATTCTTAAAGACAACTTGATTACTCTCTCTTTAAAAAATCAAAGAAATAATTGTAAGAAAAACCAACAAAATTCTTCTTTTGGCAAGTATCATCAAATCCATGGCCATTCCACTAATGAATGTCATGATTTAGTGGATAAAATTTAATGACTTATTGTAACTAGTATCATTCAAATACTAGATGACAATGCCTTGGATTCCAATCTTATTCCTTCCAAATAATATTTGTGTTCCTATTATATTGCTCCTCACTATGTGACATTGCTATCTTATTCATTAGGGGCTCATTGTCATTAATGGTGGTACAATTTCAGGTGCAATCATAATTATGTAGAAACATAATAGCATTGTTATTCTTGTCTCCATGCTCGGGAGGCAATAATAACCTTTCAATCATTCTTCCTTTGTAAAGATCCACTTTTCCTTTGATGAAGTGTTGTTTGCTTATGATACATTATTATTCCTTGTCTACAACCTCTCCTTCACTTGTCAATGCATTTCTATTATAAACAAACCCTTCACTTTGGGTTAAAAGTATGTTGAATCCTTTGTCAAGAATCCCTTTTACCTAGCAATATGGGGAAGGTATGATTTCTTGTTCTCCTTCCTTTCTTTTGTTCAATGATGTTATTTTTGTTCAAAAATATCCTCTTGGAGGTAGATGTTTTTTAAGCAAAGATCGCTTCATCCTTCTCCTCATAAGGATTCCCTTTACACTTTTTGTAAGATATCTCTTTTAAAACTATCTTTTTCTTTCTTATTAGAGTAATACCTCTTTAGCTTGGATTTATGAACATTGTTGCCTATAAGGATATCTCCTTGGTGTTGAAGGTGTGTATCCTTGTTTCTAGCTTCTTTAAGACATAAACATAGCTTTATGTTAACATCTTAAGGGGGGGCACAATGCATTTTTCCCTCTTTGTACTATATTTTTCATGCCTTATAGGGCATGTTCATTCTCAAAACCAGACCAACAATTCTTAAACGAGATATTTCATTTCCAAAAAGTAGACAAAACAAATTATATATTATACGAGGTGGTAATTCTCAAAACCAAGACAACAAGACTTAAATAAGATACTTCATGTCTAAAACCAAACATATTTTGTTTTTATTTCATGTCTTATATAGGTTGTTTCATGCTTGAAACCAGACCAACAAGTCTTATTCAATATGCTTAACTCCTGAAACTAGACAACAACATATGTAGTAGGGTGAGTTGACTAGCATAACACAACTTGATAGACCGTTCAGCTCTTCCTTTCTCAGAGAGTGGAAATAGCATAATACAACTTTCTTGACTATTTTGACTCTCCCTCTTTACATGAATCACACAACATAACATATCTTGTTGTCATGTGAGTATTCATGTTCTCGTGGGTCACCTAACATAATACAACTTGCCAGCTTGTGGATTCCATGACCTCTATTGTTCTTCTTATCATGTATCACCTAGAATAATGTAGCTTGTTATCCTATGGTGTCCATGTCCTCTCTTTTCTCTTCCACGTGAGCTCATAACTTTTCTATTTGTGGATCACAGTTCATCATTTAATATATGCTCTTTCTCTTTTTATGTGATCACTTGTATTCTTGTGATAGCATTCTGAGAATGATATTAGTGCTTGATACATTTGATTATTGGCATCTCTTCAACTAGTTGACTTGGAGCCTTTTTTCTATTACTAACCCCTTATGTTGTGTGTATTTTGTATTTATTTGTCTTTAATTGGATTTATGTATTTTTTTGTTTTGTGTGTCCTTGCATGTGATTGTGTACGTTAAGATCCTAAGATTGGGGGCTTGGTTCCTCAAAATTAGTGATGTCTTATCTCCTTGTGATCTTTCTCCTAATTGCTCCTTTATTTCATCTTTCTACTTTATCATGAGTATTTTCATAGGCTCATATTCCCATTAAAGTGGGGGATAAATGTAGTATCATAAATTGTAACTGGTCCAATTTACTCCTCATGTTTGAACTCCTACTTTAGCATGTTTCATTTTCATTTCACTTAGGTCTATTTTGGCTCCATTTTGCTCCAACCTAAATGTTACCTATTGACACCACTAGGTGGGCCCCATCTGGGAGGCTACCCTCTCTTATTTCTTAGCTACTAGTCCTATTTTTTGAGGTCTAGGGCACCCCAAAATTCCTTGGTCCCACTTAAATAGGTGCTAATTTAAAATGGGGTAGACTCTTTCCCTCAATTTGGTCCCCATAGCTACACTTGATTGTTGGGGGTCGGCCTAATCAGTAATTTGCTTAGGGAACACTATTTAAAGAACTCTTGTCAATTCATTTTAGATCTAAGACTCCATGCATAATATTTGTGCATCTTTGAAGCATTCATCATCAAGCATTTTCATACATCAAAGGCTGTATTTCATCTTTCAAGCATTGTGGAGCATAGTTGCATCAATCTTCATGCAAGCATGTGTGTGAGATTAGGTTTTTCATGTTCATGTGTTTGTCATGACATTACATTCAACATTTTTTATTACATTCAAATAGCGTTACATCATAAATCCTTCTATCGACCATTGTAGTGTTAGGGTTTGTAGCAAATCCGAAGCAAATATGAACTAACAATTATATGTAGATTTAAATACAAAAGATAAAGAAATAAAACAGGACACAGATAACATAGAGATTTAACGTGGTTCACCCAGAATGGGTTACGTCCACCATACACAGTCGTCCAATCTTTCTTATTATCCAGCACAAAACAATACATCAACCTTGCAATGCCTTAAGCATCCCAACTGCTTATAACATGCGTTTTTAGGGCAATAAACAAAGTCGGCCTTTTTAGGGTTTTATTACAATGTCGATTTTCATCAACAAAAAATGGTGAGGATACATGCTGAGTGTATAGTACTTTGCTGATTAGTCACCACATATCAACATGTAGATCTGAGGTATATCTCCTTAGAATTTACTTCAGTATTTACATTATTTGATTCAAGGTTAGTCCCTAAATTAAGGTTTTCCCTAAGGCAAACCCCTATCCACAACCCTATTTCCTTTCTTTTTGTGTGTAGGGAACAAGCTCAGGAGATGTACTCGGGGATTTCAATAGAGTCAACAATGATGAATAGGTTCAACTTTCAGTGGAGTTAAATTCAAAGGACTAAGGCGAATCTATACTACTTGGTCTCAAAAAATTGGGCCTAACTTCTATGAACGGGTTCTAAACATTTTCATTTGCCCAAATCTTAGTTTGGGACTCTAAGGGATATCTATACCAGTTAGGAATTTGTTCCTCATGGCTATACTTGATCATTGAAGGCCAGCCTAATCAATAATTTACCTAGGGAACCCTATATAAAGACATCCTATCAATTCATTTTAGATTTAAGACTCCATCTATAACATTTGTGCATCCTCAAAGCATTCGTCATCAAGCATTTTTGAACATCAAAGATTGCATTTCATCTTTCAAGCATTATGGAGTGAAGTTGTATTAATATTCATGCAAGCATGTGTGTGTGATTAGGTTTTTCATGTTCAGGTGTTTGTCATGACATTACATTCACATTTATGATTACATTCAAAGAGCATTGCATCATCAATCCTTCTATCATCCATTATAGATCTGAGCTATATCTCCTTAGCATTTACTTCGGTATTTACATTATTTAATTCAATGTTAATTCCTAAACCGGGGTTTGACTTAAGGCAAACCCCAATCCAAAACCACATTTCCTTTCTTTTTGTATGCAGACAACAGGCTCAGGAGTTGTTCTCAAGGATTTCGACAAAGTCAACAATGATGAACAATTTCAACTTTTGGTGGAGTAAAATTCAAAGGACCAAGGCAAATTTGTACTACCTAGTCCCAAAAAATCAAGTTGAACATCTAGGAATGGGTTCTAAACATCTTATTTTACCCAAATCTCAATTTGTGGCTCCATGGGATATCTGTAGCAATCTAATTTCGACAAATCTACTTCAATTATTCATTGTTTTATCCTAATTTCACAATTCACATCCACTCTTCAACCAGAAAGAGGGATCAAACACATAACCAATGAATCTAATCAGAATTTCAGCCCTTTCCATATTTGGATTGTGGTTAGATCTATTTGGTTCACCCCTCTTTCAATGTAGTGTTCCCCAAGGAAAAAATAGTGGTCTTACTATCCTTATTTGTGAAACCCTAGTTTTTCCACCATTACATTTTGGTGAACCCGACTCTCAAGCTTGCATTCCTTCTAATTTTTCATTTTCAAATTTGATTCATATGCACTTAATTGATTCATATAGGCCATCATTTCTGAAACATATAGCTTATGCACTTATATTCATAATCATTTGATAGTTAATTCACCTCCATTATATTACTCCTTGCATTTATGAAAAAAAGATAAGAGGTACTTTAATTGATAGTGGGTCAACACTTAAAATGTATGGTGTTGACTTATGTAGTTTTCTGATTTTTACCAGTATGGTTTAGTTATATTCTTGAATATTGTTTTTGAAATTAACCTTTGGTATAGTGATAAGAGTATGTTTTATTTTTTTGGATCATTGGGTTAGGAGTACAAACCCTACTATGTGCACTTAACTTTTGACTTTTATTTTATCTAGAGTGGGGAATTTAGAATTATTCTTTTATTTGTGGAAATGGTTTAAATGAGTTAAATTGTTTATTTATTTTTAAATACTTATACAATAAAATAGAAAAAATTGTAAAGAGGATAATAAAATAATAGTGGATAGAGGTTTTTTTATTTGAAATTTTTAATATTAGCAAAATTCTAATTTGAATATTGATTAAAGAAATTAATTTTTACTTGGAAAAGGAATTAACAAAATTTGAAATATATAATAAATATTATTTCTGATATGAATCCAAGGAGGGTTAATGGTTAATCTCATTAACTCCTCAAAAGTTTCTAATAAATACTTGGTAATGGTTATATATTTATTCAAATTCCAAGCATGTATTTCACCCTTTTTATTGTATTAATAATTATCAAAGAATCTCTTTCAAGTTGTATATTTTAGAAGCCCGATTTCCCCCCACTTTCAATGCTTTAATCTAGCCAACTGAGCCTCAACTTCATAGTTCATTCCCTCTACGAGTTTTGAAATTCCAACTACTACAATATTGCCCTCCCAATCTTGTGCCACAAATCTAGTTCTTGACAATCCTAGGTTACCCTTTGAGGCCCCATCAAAGTTAGTTTTATACCATCAGTCCCTCGGCTTGGACCACTCCACCACCTTCACCTTCTTGAATTTCATATTAGCTTGAGCAATCCCATTAACTGACTAATTTTTTAATCATTTTAATATATACAAAATAATTTAATAACTTTTAGTCATAAATTTAACTATTTTGCATTAAGTCATTCAAACAATGACTAACTTTAATAATTATTAATAGTTATTTTATTGAGACCAATTATAATTATATTTACCAATTATAATTAATATTACATAAATATAATTAAAATAATAGAATATTACACTACAATTTAATAATTAAATTTAAGATTAATTTTATTATGATAATTATAATTTTATATATATCTATATATATTAAATTAAATTAGGATTATGCTCTTAAGAAAAATATATATTTTCACTATAAAATTTGTATTATATTATAATTATTTATATTATTTATTAGAGTGAGTCTTATAATTAATATTACATAAATATAATTATACTAATATAATTTTAAAATAATAATGATTCAAAATTATAAAATTTAAAAAATAATATAAATATTTTTATTACAATTCAAAATTATAATAATTAAAAATTAGAACAAATATTTTTATTACAATACTATGATGACAAGTACTCGCCATTACTATGATGACAAGTACTCAAAATTGAAGTCTCGGGTTAGATTAATAGGTTTTCTAATTTAGTGATGGGTATTGTTGTGATGTGCACCATGATAGGTGCTTCTATTTATTTAGGGAAGTTGGATTTTTTCACACAAATAATGAAACACAAAATTTAAATTACTATTTGGTTTAGAAAAGCAATCTATAGGTTTAACAAATGTAATCAGGGTTATTTTGATGTCATTATTAAATATAATATATTAGATTTTTTTTTTGCAACTTATTATTTATGTATTTTCCTTCTATCCACTCTCTTTGAACAACATATAAAAGAAGCTTTGAAGCATAGGAGATTATGCATATTTGGGAAGAAAGAGGAAAAATTGAGTGTTGTAGAGAAGGAGATATGACAATGAATGAATTTCTATATGACTATGTATCCTACGACACGGGCTATGGGGGTAAAAATTTGCATCGCCCCCATCCAAGGCTTGCACTGCTCTGTCCACCTCTGTAGTCCCTCCATGAGGGCCCATTCGTCGTGCAACTTGTCATTGTCTCTGTCTGATTGTCGCTTCCTTGAAACTCTCGCCAGTAACTCTTTTTTCATTTCTCTATTGAGCTCTTGTGGGGGGTGCCCTAAAGGATTTGATTAATGTTTGATTTTTTAATAATTTATTTTAATATTTTTTAACAGTTTTTTATTTATCATATTTTTTTATGTTCTTTTAAGTTATATTTGTAATATAATAAATATGATAATTAATTATCTATTTAATTTTTTTTAATAATAAGTTATATGTTTAATTTTTTTTAAATAACTTTATGATATATTATATCCAATGAGTTATATTTGTAATATAATTAATATGATAATTAATTATATATTTAATTTTTTTTGAATAATAAGTTATATGTTTAATTTTTTAAAAATTATTATATTTTTATTTTATTTTATATTGTTTATAATAATAAGAAGTTTTTAATAAGTATAGTTATTTTTGAATTTATACATTCAATTTTTTTAATCATAATTTATATGTTTAAGTTTTGGAAAATATATTTATTATATATTCTATTCATAAGTTTATTGAACTTATATATTTAAATTTTTTTAATATATAATTTATATGTTTAATTTTTTAAATATCTTTATTTTATTTTTTTGATCGACAATATTTATATTTTATTAATTAAACTAACTAGTACAACTTCATTAAAAAAATTCAATACCAAACCACTTCCCCAAAGCCACCCACAAAAAACATCCAAACCACCCTTCCAAAACCATGATTTCGAAAACTAGTAACTTGCTCAAACACTACCCCACACCCACTACTTCAAGTATGAAAGTTCACATATTACATCTTGCCATTCAAAAATCTTGGCAGAATTTGTTCAAATAGTTTTTAACGTAAACATAAAGTTTTAAGTTTTCAAAGAAAATTTTAACTAAACAAAAGAGATTGGCACCTAGAAGTACCCTGGCCCGCAGAACACATCATCTCTCTTTCTTCACAACTCCTACAACTGAGGCAATTGAATCTCCATTGGTCCTCAATGTTCACTTGATAGTAGCCCCTTGAGAATTCGTTCCTTCCGCCACCCCACCAACATCGTTGACCACACCACCCAGTTCAACCTGCCTTGCCAGCTCTGTTGATAGCCATCTTGTAATCGGCCTCCTACTTCTCGTCTCATCAACCAACCTCCCCTCCACACCCACCTATTGAATTACATCTTCAAGCTCCATAATCTGGACGTAAACCACCAAACCTTCCCAACCTCATCTCACATCATCCTAGAACCGAGCTCTAACTTCCTCTCAGTGATGAACAAATTGAATTCGGGAATGCCTCACCCATATTTCAGTATTTTCCTTTGGGATTCCTTCAGAGAGGTTGAAGCCCCAACCCATAATGACCCATTCCGATAGTGACTCCAAATTTAACAGGTATTCCTGTGGAACAATCTTCTTCAAAACCTTTCTCACATTTGCACATGTATATCCCAATTCCAGTCCCCAAGCCATCATTAGGGAGTAGATATCAGCTCTGCATCTATACCTGTGGTCGATAACTGCCACCTCCTCTCCCAAAACTAGTTGAATCACCTTCAAGAACAACAAGTCTTTTGCCAGAAATATTTTCTCAAGCTTTTTCAATGGGACGGGACCCCGAAAGGCCGGCATCAACTTGGAAGATTGCAAGGTAAAATTTGCTTCCATATTGGGCATCCACAGGAAATATACACTATAAAAGAAAAATAGATGAAATCTGCCAAAAACTTGTTTCCTGCACCAACTCACAAACTAGTCTCATTAAATGTGCAAGAATACCAAAATTAGAAATTAAGATGGCACACTCCACAACCGCTTCCATTTCAGAGGACATTCCACAATAAATTCTCATTAACAAGCCAAACTTACTACTTTGAAAAGACAACTGAAAGACATGTAATTCGAATTTGCAGGCGTACAATCTTGGCAAGGTAGCTTAACATCATCGTACAATACCATCTTTACAATCTCGCCACCTCACTTCTCCTATGGAAATCTCACACACCACATTTGAAAGGCCATCAGCAATGGCATTCCCACCTCTTTTCACATGGGAAATACAAAAATCTTGGAAGATTATAGCTTTTCACTAATTATATGTATAAATTTATTCAGCTTCCAACATGAGGTATTGCCTTTGATCAAGGCATTGACCACAACCTGGGAATCGCCCTCCAAGTGTACCTTCCCTACCTTCATGTTCATTGCCAAGTTGGTTGCAAGTAAGGCCGCTTGAACCTCTGCCTCATTATTGGTTCCATCTTGAATCCTTCTTGCTCTTGTGAAAAGGACCTTCCCTTCATCGTCACAGACCACGCATCCCACACCTAAAGTACTCGAATTACCTTTTGAGGCCCCATCGAAATTTATTTTCACCCACCGTCTCTCCGGCTTTGACCACATCACAACCTCCTCTTCGAGTGAACCACACATAGGATTAACCCTGAGGAACCCATGAACGGGTCTAAGTTTGATGAGGGGCCACCTTGTTGTCAACCAAACTATACGGGTATTTCACATATTTATGATTAACCATCGCTAAAGAGACTACTTCAAAGATAGCCCGCTCCACCCTACCACACACAATATCTTTATTATTTTAATAATTATTATATTATTAATATTGAAATTAGTATTACTTGATTAATTGGCATTATTCGTTAAATGAATAAAAAATTCAAATTATTAGTGTTTATAGCTAATATTTAAATCTATATTTTCTTGTAAGCATATATTTTTTTATCATATTTTTTGTGATAACATATATAGTTAGCTATACTATGATCCTTATGCAAATGGGATAATGCCATGTTGAAGGTGGTTCTCCTCCTAGCATAATGGTTAATTGGTTGCATATGAATGTTTGTTTGCTCACCCTCCCCTATCATCTTTTGAGTTGAAAATTTTGAAAACAATCTCCTTCCTACAAGCTTATTTAAAATATCCTTACAAACTTCTTAGAAATACCTTTTCACTCGGGTTAGATATGCTTATAAATATTTGCTTCTTGGAATTTATGAATTTCTTTTTCTCACATCTACATTCAAAAATGAAAAAAATATTCCCATATTAGTTGGAAGGCTTGGTTTGTGCGTCTTGAAATATATGCCTAAAAACTTCACATCTTTTCCATAAAGTTAATCTTACATTAGCTGGAAGACTTGGTCCACAACAATTGTAACATATATAGTTCAATATACTATGATCTTTATTTCAATGGGTAGAATATATAATAGTTATTTAAAAATAAATAAAAATATAAATTATGATTAAAAAATTTAAATATATAAATTAAAAAATAACTATACTTATTAAAAACTTCTTGTTATTACTAACAATATAAAATAAAATAAAATAAAATTTTAAAACATTAAACATATAACTTATTATTTAAAAAAATTAAATATATAATTAATTATCATATTTATTATATTACAAATGTAACTTAAAAGAACATAAAAAAATTCTAATAAAAAAAATTGTTATAAAAATATTTAAATAAATTATTAAAAATCAAACATTAATCAAATCCCTTACGGTACCTCCATGGGAACTCAACAAAGAAATGAAAATAGAGTTGCTGGCTGGAGTTTCAAGGAAGTGGCAGTCAGACAGAGATGGTGGCAGGTTGCATGACGGATGGGCCCTTACGAAGGGACTGCAAAAGTGGATGGAGCAGTATGAGCCTGGGATGGGGGCGGTGCAAATTTTCGCGGCCACATCCAGTACCGTATCCCACAACTTCCTTCTAGTGCTTTCTATAATCTTAGAAGAAAAATTTATGACTTCTTATTAGCAATTTTATCCATTACCACATCTCTTTATGCACTTGTTTCTTAAAATTATAATATTTGATTCTGTATTGCTCTTCAACCACATGCATCCTTTAAATGCTTGCTTGTTTTACCTTTCATCCATATGTAATTGATTTTCAAATGACTTCAAGACATGGCATGAATATCTCAATTTACATGGAAAATAGGTTGTAGCAAACACACATTTGGATGATGTGGCAATCCTTTTTCTTGTTAGATCCATCCTATGCTAATCATATCTACTCAAATATTATTCACGTTTTGCATAGAAAATGGTAAGTAACACTCCCTATATGTTCAACCATCTCCGTACTCGACTTAAAATTTCAACATTCTCATTTGTTGGTAGGGTTACAAGTTCCATTCTCATTAGGATTTATCATGTTTCTCTTGCTCATTGAGTAATTTCAATGTGGAAATTAGCCTTCTTCCTAAGCTTGATTTTATGTTCCCCTTGTCATTAGTTACTTTCACTTCGTGTCATTTTTTAAGCAACCCTACTTGGAGGTAGTTTGCTTCTTTTCTTTGACTATGTTTTTTCATGTCATAAAATTTGATAATACTCTTATTTTAAAGATTGAAATTAGTTGGTGTAAATAAATATTCATCATGGATATTATTACACTTTACTTAAGTTAACTTAGGATAATGCATCTCTTCGTAGTTTGGATATGAGACACTTAAGGAAGTGTGCACACAGGAATATAGCTTGTAGGAGAAATTCCACCTTTTGTGCTCTTATCTTGCTGTTACACTCCACATTCGGTGGGTCGTCCACCTCTTATGAAATATTATATTATTTCTCCTACCCACCTCTAGTATTTCTTACCTACCCTTATTTCTCATCGAGCTACATGTCATGATTGTGTACTTGTATATCCATATGGTCTTGCCTATATAAGCAGGATCATATTCATTGTATTGGTGAATCCAGTTGATCATTTGTATATTGATGAGAATACAGTTTGTTCTTGTCATTCTATTGTCTATCTTTATGCTTTTCATTGTGCCCTTGATCTTGGCAAAATCTCACATGGTATCAGAGCTATTGGGGCTTCATTGATTGGTTTTGGGAGACATCTTGGAAGGCTTCTATTTTCGGATCTAAGGTACCACATGTTTTGGAGGCATCTTAGAGCATTTTTGACCTCACCATTGCATCTGGGAGGCCATTTCCATAAAAATCGAGTATAAACTTGACCTATTTTGGTGAAAGTCAAATTTTGGGTGTTGGAGAATTTTTTTGCCTAATTCAGGTGGTACGGTACGAAATTTTTGGATTTTTTCAAAAAAAAATTGAATTTTTTTGGGGTCTGTGCCTTCTACCTAGTTAGTCAGCTTGGTCTAGGGGTGCAATGACCATTTTGACAGTCAGACGGCCGTCAAATTTAGCATAGTGTTTTGCTGACGTTAGCATTTTTTGAAAATTTTAGACCCCTCTTTGTTGAGCAGTTTGGATTTTTGGGTCAACTTTGGATGCTCATATCTTGCTCAATTTTGCTCCTTTTCAGGTGCAATTTTTTTTATTTAGGATAATTTTTCATGCTCTTTGCAGTGGTGTGGTTATTTTTTGTTTTTGGTGCATAGGTTTTTCAAAATTTTTGGATTCTTTCTGTTGTACTTGTCCAATCCTCAATTTTGCAACTTCAAAGGCTTCATTTGAGCTCATACGACCTCCTTTTCAAGTGCCATTTTTTTTGAAAGTGCATATTTTTTTGTCTACTTTCATAATATATGATCATTTTTTAGAGATTTTGAGTTAATATTGTACTTTCATATATTGGTCTTTTTTGGCCTATTTGGTACTTGTAATTTGCTTGGATCTTAGTTTAGATCACTTGCATTTTTAGTTTGAGTCTCTTTTGGCCTTATTAAGGTAGTTGTAAGTTGAAATTATAATTCCACTTTGCCATTTTTTGCAAGTGGCCCATTGTACACACACTAAGTATAAAGTGCCAAATCATCATTTTTTTTTTGGGGGGGGGGGGGTGTTGTTTGATTGAGTGAATTTGGGGGGGTGTCTTGTGTGATTGTGCCTCTCTTTCCTTGTGCTCTTTCATTTTTGTTGCAATGAGTCCTCATAAATTTCCACCTTTAACTCCACATAATTATGCATCATGGAAAATTAAAGTAAGGAGCAAATTAATGGAAAAAGGTCTTACACATTACATAGATGGAACAATAGAAGCACCACTTGATCCTAAGGCTGATCCTAATTCTCAGTTAGAATGGTTCATTAATAATTGCATGGCTCTTGGAACTTTGTGTAAGTATGTATCAGATGACCTCATTTTTCACATTGAGAAGTGTACTGCAATCAAAGAGGCTTGGGATATGTTTCAAAAATTGTATAGCCAAGTTGATGAAATCAGAGGTTACAAGATTGACAATGAGCTCACCAACTTAGATCCCAAGAATTTTGATACAATCCAAGAATATGTCACCAAAGAAAATGAGCTAAGAGCAAAGCTTAAGGTTTGTGGAATTTACAAAAAGGATGCTTAGTTGATATTCAACTTGTTGGACAAGCTTGCACCAGAATATGCAGCATTTGTTTCAAGCTTCCAAACTCATCGTTTGACAGTGGGTAGTTCCTACATTTTGCCTTCATTTGATGCTTTCACATAAATGTTGATATTGGAACAATCTAAGTTGTTGAACATGGGGCTTCTCAAGTCTTCAAAGTCCAAGGCTTTGGTGGCTAATCAAGGAAGTCAAGGGAGTCAAGGCAAAGATTCCAACAAGAAGAAGAAGCAATCTAAGTCAAAGCCACAATAGGAAAAAGGGCAATCATCCTCTCCATCACAAGGCGATTTTTCATCCTCTTCCAAGAAGGGGACTCCACTTAAGAAGGATAAACCAACTTGCGCATATTGCAAGAAGTATGGTCATGATGAGCATTGATGCCACACCAAGCAAGTTGACAAGTTGAAAAATCTTCTTAATAAAAATAACATCAACTTGCCATTCGCCTACACAAAGAAGGATTCATCTCCTTCCTCTTCCTCACATTCTAAGAGAAAAGGGCAAGCATTTGTGGCTACAACAGGTTCTTCATAGTAGTGGATACTTGACTCGGGTGCCTCTTATCACATGGGTTCTACAAAGGAGCAGTTTTCTTCATTGGAGCCATCAAAGGTACCTCACATTTACATAGGTGATGATACATAAGTTGAGGTTGAAGGGAAAGGTTCAGTTGACATGGATGATGGAACATTTGAGAATGTTCTTTATGTTCCTAACTTGTCTACCAACCTTCTCTCTATCTACCAAATCACTCACTATGAGAATGGAAAAAAGGCTGAGTTTACACTTGATTCAGTTGTGGTAAAGGAACTCGATGATGATGCCTTGGTAGCAGTGGGACAAGTCAATGACAACTCAAGGCTTTATTCATTCTCCCAATTTTTACCAATTTCTCCTTCTAGGGCCTTTCTTACTCTTTCAAATTCAAAAAGTAAGTTATGGCATAAGCGGTTTGGTCACCTCAACTACCGCTATCTTCAACAGCTTATCACTAAAGGCATGGCCATAGGTCTACCTCGAATCATTTTTTCAGAGGGTGTATGTTCAGGTTGTTCTATGGGCAAGCATCCCGAGGAGAAGTTTGATAAAGGGAAAGCTTGGAGAGCTTTGGAAGTTCGTCAACTTGTTCATAATAATGTAGCAGGTCCATTTCCAACACCTTCATTTAGTAAGGCCCGATATGTCCTTACCTTCATTAATGACTACTCCCACTTCACTTGGGTCTACTTTCTTATTCATAAGAGTGAAGTATTTGACAAATTTCAGGACTTCAAGACTCATGTGGAGAAGCAATCCGGTAAAGTGGTCAAGATTCTTCATACAGATAATGGAAGGGAATATGTGAACAAAATACTTGAGAATTTTTGTACATTTGAGGGGATTGAACTTCAGCATTCTGTTGCATACACTCCACAATGGGACGGAGTTGCAGAGTGGAAGAATAGAACTCTCAAAGAAATGGCTAGTTGTATGATACATGCACGTTCTCTTGATCCTGCCTTTTGGGCAGAGGTTATCAATTGTGACACACACATCCAGAATCAGGTTCCTCACAAAGATTTGCAAGGTATTACTCCTTTTGAAGCTTGGGTTGGTAGGAAACTGATTGTGAGACATATCAGAGTTTTTGGGTGTCCAGCATGGGCTCGCATACCTCCACAAAAACGCAAGGCATTGGAACCTCAAAGTAGGCCTTGCATATTTGTTGGATATCCTGAGGGTGTTAAGGCATATAGATTGATGGATCCAAAGACACATGAGTTGTTTATTGAGAGGAGTGTTCACTTTGAGGAAAGCTCTCCTAGCTTAGCCTCGCTACCTCCTCTACCTTCCTCCATTGTGGATAGTGATGCTAGTGATTCTGATGCAGAGCCCTCCTTGTTACCTACCAAACACCTCCAAATGTATGACACTTACCCCCTAGCACAAGAATGGGATCCTATCAAGGCAAGGCTCTACAACTTAGTACAATCTTCTCGCCATCTTCAAGACCCTCTCTTACTCAATTATGGGTATCTTGCTACAACACACACATGGTACCTCCAAGGGTTACAAATTAGTCTCACACTGGTTTTGGGTCATACAAAACTCCCCAAGTTCAAACAAAGCACTGGTGGCAAGGGTACCTACTCATTCCTTAAGAAACTCATTCAATTAGGCCTAGTCGCTTGTAGCCCTATTTAGCAGGTAAAGGGACCTTCAATTCAGATTTTCCCAAACACCTAGCTAAACAAATTATAGATTCAATTATCCTTTTGGAATTTATACAAGTCCCCAAAAGGGAGGGTCAGGGTCTAGAAAATAAAGGTCTTTGCCAGCAGGAATTTGACTATCCTAGAAGGGCTAATTAGGTTTCTTTTGTGAAGCAACTATGTTCAAATGAATAAACCGGTGGATTAAAATCCCATGGGAATGTTGGGAAACATAAATCGATAGGGATTACATGGTTACATGCCTAGAAGCATCACCATTTGCACACAAGGTGATTTTGTTTGTTCAAGGTCTAGGTAGCCACATAGAGATGTCTACCTAGGGTCACTTAAAACACTTCTCTCCCTTGCTCCTCCTACAAAAAAATATTAGAACTCTAAAATACATTGACCGTACTTGCCTTTCACCAAATCCCATGAGCCTTAGATTGGTAAAATGCAAGATATGGCCATGAATGAGGAAAAACCCAAGGTAAACCCTAGTTTTCCAGGTACCTACAACAAAACTTGAATATCAAGAACAACACACATAATCAAGGCTCCAAATAAAAACCAAAATAGAGTCAACTCTCCTCTAAAATCAATTCGCATCATTGGGAATGGATCCCAATCCATACAGAACTGTACCACAGACCAAAACTCCAAAATTGTAGGAAAACTTAGAATTTTATTGGTTTGCTGCATCAAAATTCTTCTCCATACAATCACCCCTTTTGGAAATTGGATCCTCAAGGTGTATAAACCATTCCTCAACTTCTCTCAACCGAAAGTCAAGAGGTTAGAGTTGTTGGAGAAGTTTCAAATTACAAAATGCAAAAAGTGCATAAAAGTTGCTCACGACAACATTTGCAAAAGTTGTTAAAATGTCATCTTTTGCCTCCTAATTCCTTGGGTCAAGTTAAACCCCTCCTAAAACATCTTAAAACACTTAAAACCAACACATTGGATCCCCTCTTGTCCAAAAGTCCTAATTGGCTCATATAAATGCCAAAATAGGAGTTTGCTCACAAGATGGGGTTCATTATTACAAACATATAATGCATGATTGAAAACCTATATAAAACATCCTAAAGACATTATTAATCCCTTATCCTCCCTTATCAGAGTTTGACATGTCATCTTGAAGGGTTTTGATGAGGTGCTCTTGCACTAGATTCAGATGATGAGACTCCTTCAACTCTGACTTGCAGGGTTACACCTTCGCAGGGTCCACTTGCAGTTGAGAAGCCTCATTCTCCACCTCCACCTAGACCTCGTTGGGCTCAACAAACACTTGAGTCCATGGGTTCTCTTGTTGGGGATCCTTCAGATACATGGAGAACTCAATCACAAAATCAGGACCTTCCACATTCTTTCATTGCTACCACTTCTGATCCACAGACATTTCAGGAAGTATCAGGGGTTCCTGAGTGGGACCAAGCTATGGAGGAAGAGTATAGTTCCTTGATGAGGAACAACACATGGGAGTTAGTCCCTCTCCCTAAGGGGAGAAACATGGTTTGATGTAAGTAGATCTATCAGACCAAGTTTGTAGTGGATGGTAGTGTGGATAAGTAAAAGGCTTGTCTTGTTGCGAAAGGTTTCTCTCATGTTCCAGGTGTTGACTATACTGAGACCTTTGCACCCATAGCCAAGATCAACTCCATTCGCTTGACACTTGCTATTGCCGCAACTCATGGTTGGGTTGTACATCAGATGTATGTGAAGAGTGCTTTTCTTCATGGGGATCTTGATTTAGGAGATTTATATGGAGCAGCCACAGGGTTTCATCCATGATTCTTCCTTGGTTTGCAGACTAAGGAAATCTCTCTATGGCCTTAAGAAGGCCCTAGGGCTTGGTATGCCAAGATGGATTCCTTTCTTCTCTCAGTAGGGTTCACTAGATGTCATTCTAATGTGAATGTGTACATTTTGTGATAGGATGACTCACACTTGATACTTGTGCTCTATGTTGATGATTTGATCATTATAGGGAGCACCACATCCATCATTAGCAGGGTCAAATCTGCTTTGCATGACAGATTTGCTAGGACTGACTTGGGTCTTTTGCACTACTTTCTCAGGATAGATATTTCACAGTCACCTTCCAGGATTACACTATCGCAGTCCAAGTATGCTATTGATCTACTTGAACGTTTTCATATGGCTGATTGTAAGCCTGCACCGACTCCCTTTTTTTCAAGAGTCAAGCTTGAGGCTCAGTGTTCTTCTCCACCAGTTGATGCCACATTGTATCGTCAGCTTGTGGGTAGTCTCATCTACTTGACTCACACACGCCCTGATATTTCATTTGCAGTTGGCATGATTTTCTGCTTCATGCAAGAACCACATGAGCTTCATTGGAAAGCCGCCAAATGCATCCTTCATTACATCCAGGGTACACATCATTATGGGATTCACTATGCAGCAGGCACAGGACTTCGCTTGGTTGGTTACACAAACTTCGATTGGGCTGGCGATCTTGATGATCGTAAGTCTACTTTAGGTTATAGTTTTCACCTTGGTTCATGCACCACTTGTTGGCAGAGCAAGAAACAACATGCTATTGCTCTTTCTTTGACTGGGGCTGAGTATCGAGGAGCTATTAATGCAGTGACTGAGACCATTTGGCTTCAGTAGATTCTCATAGAGTTTGGGCTCACCACTCCACGACCGACAGTTCTACATTGCGACAATCAGAGTGCTATTGCAATCTTAAAGAACTCGGTTCAGCATCAGCGAACCAAACACATCGAGATCCATATGCACTATATCCTACAACGGAGTAGGTTGTAGACATATTCACCAAACCATTCACCGAGAGTAAGTTCCAGTAGTTGCGAGCTCTCTTGGGGGCGTAAGATGTCTCATTAGGGGGGGTCAGCTGACTTCTCCTTCCTCTCTTATGGGGGGGAATTTTTACTCTTTGAGGTTTTGTCATTCTTCTTTGAGAGTCTTTTGTACATTCATCTCTCTTTTGGGGGGGAGTTTTTTCCCACTGGGTTTTCTCCCTTTCTCCGTTTGTGAGATATTGCATTGCATAGTTTTTCTTGCATTTGCATTTTGTACATGGGTACTATCATGGCCTAGTAGCCGGGACCCATCTTGCATTGTTGACTTGAGTCTTCATTCCCCTAAGTTGCACTTAAGGGGGGTGTTGGTGTAAATAAATAGTCATCATGGATATTATTACACTTTACTTAAGTTAACTTAGGATAATGCATCTCTTCGTAGTTTGGATATGAGACACTTAGGGAAGTGTGCACATAGGAATATAGCTTGTAGGAGAAATTCCACCTTTTATGGTCTTATCTTTCTGTTACACTCCACATTTGGTGGGTCATCCACCTCTTATGGAATAATATATTATTTCTCCTACCCACCCCTAGTATTTCTTACCTACCCTTGTTTCTCATTGAGCCACATGTCATGATTGTGTGCTCGTATATCCATATGACCTTGCCTATATAAGAAGGCTTTTATTTCATTGTATTGGTGAATCCAGTTGATCATTTGTATATTGATGAGAATACAGTTTGTTCTTGTCATTCTATTGTCTCTCTTTCTGCTTTTCATTGTGCCCTTGATCTTGGCAAAATCTCACAAAATTCTTTCATTTTTGCATTATAAATTGAGCACACCAATTCACAAGTATAAATATATGGTTTCATTAGAACTAAAAAAATGAGTAGTAGAATCTTTGTACTTAAAGAAGCCATTTTCAACATGTTGATAGATATCAAGCTCATCTTTGTTTATTTCTTGTTGCAACTACAACTAGGTTGTCACATCTAGTGGAAATCAAATGTATCAATTAATGTAACATAATGTACTAATTTGATTCAATTTAAGGATAGGTCTCATAGGCTATTAAAACATCCAATGTCAAAGATCCATGTGTCACTTAGAATTTCTTTTATTAATTTATTTTTTAGCTTTGGCATGCTTTGAGAAGATTGAATAAGATTGTTTTAGATTTTGTGTTAAAACTTATTTTTTTGATAATTCATCGTTTATCTTACTACAAAGAACTTGTGTCTTTTTATCATGAAATAGAAATTGGGACAAGCCAATTTATGTCTTTATATTCAATTAAATGCCAAGTGGTACTTGATTGTACATTCACAATTAGAACCTCAGTTCTGTATATCTACTATGGTAGGAAACAACCACACCTATGAGTGAAACTCCCCTTTCCAAAAAGCTAAACCTTTAGCTATAAAAGAAAAAAAATAGTTATTTATTGATGATTTAATTATTGAATGATAGATGACATTTATGCCCTATTGAGCACCCATGTCTAGCAACTATCTAATTATAATTATTCAATTTTGATACTTTATCTCAAATCAGCAAGAAATAAACATTTTCAAAACCTATTATAAGATGCTATGCTTATTTATTGACCCAATTTACTTTAACATTAATAGTAAATTTGATATTATTTATATGTTTAGAATTACATCTAAACACATTTTTCATCAAACATGTCACTTATCAAACACACCCTTTAGACCAAATCACAAGGTACCAAAACTAATCGTTATATGCATCAATATATACAAGTAAAAAAATATGCATTAATTTTTTTTCAAGAAAATCTTACATCACATAATAAAGAAGTTGAAAGGGCTATTATGTATGTGTCACCATTGAATGGGTGTGACAAGAATGGGAAATTATCTCTTGGATTGTAAACACTCATCCTTACTAAAATATATTCCAATCATAAACTATCATAAATGGTTGAAGGTAACTCAAGCACACAAGGATTTGCTAAGAACAATATAAAATCCCTTATCAATATAGACAAACCTCAATAATGAATCTAGTAACTAGAAATAACTCCCCCAAAATTTATTTTTCTAAGAGGATTAAAATAAATGACGAATTCCAAAGGAAAATTTTTGCTTATACACTTGGATGCCATTAACAAATCTTGTAGGCACATGAAACAAATTCCAATTACTCTCTTCTTCCACTACTACCTTCTCCATTTCTTTCTCACCATGCACCCAAACTTGGTGGGCATATGAAAATACCATGTATTTGCAACAAACAATGCAAAAGAAGAGGATTTTCATACCCTCACAAAAAATTCTTCATGTTATATTTTGTAGAGAATCTAAAACTTTAATTTAGGATAATTTTTGTACAAATTGGGCCATGTTGGTAATGTGAAGTTTTGAAGAGAGAGAAAATGAAGAACCCAAATGTAGGTAGAAGGAGAAAAATTAACCTACATTTCCAAATCTTTCAGTCATAGAGAAAACTATGACAAGGCATAAACTTGAGTTTGCTAAACAAAAGTTTAAGAGTATATATTATGTTATACAATTATGAAGTGGAAATCTAAATACTCTACATGATGCACCAACAAAAAATGCTCGAGTACATTTATAATGGTTAGACCATTGAGTGTAACAAAGGAAGGAGGGTTGAAGAAGGAATTAAAGGGTGAGGAGTGTAGTGATAGTGTTTTAAACCCTCTCACTTGTGGTGGAGGGTTTTTGGTGATGTAAAACAAAGAACAATATGATGCACAATACATTTCTCAATGTCTTCACTTAGGCTTCACATATTCACCTCACTTAGCAACTCCCTTCCAAGGTAGGATCTTATGAATTAATAGATGGGGTCGGTTCTAAATTTATTTATTTTATTGGGGGATGTAGAAGTCTCCTATGTGGAACCTTTTGTAGGTCACAAGGACCTCTTTGTTTATCTAAGATTTCAGTTCCTTTTGAAAGATGAGAATATTGTAGAACAAAAACAACATTTTGAGCTCATGGTCATCTTCTTGGAGAGGACATTTGAGGGTCCAATAAGAAGCTAGAACTTTTTGGAATATGGTGGGTTGTAAGAGGTTTCATAAATTGCCCCTATAGAAAAGTAGGCTAGATGGAGGGTAGAACAACTTACTATATTATATTGGAGGTAATATGTGTTCTAATTATCCATGTCTATTTGATTGAGTGATTTATAATTTTATTAGCTAAATGTCTTGAAAATTGATTGATTACGCTAAATAAATAAGTCTTTGGGCATTTACAATTGTGACATGTCACCATACCTGAATGATGGGATGTACCCACTCACCACCAATGGTTAATCTATCAAATCATAGAGCATCAATGCCACTTGTGTATTTCTTTTAAGATTTAGTATTTTCCCAAACTTTATGAGTTTTTATTTATGTCCTCCTTAATGCTAACATTTTAAATGAATATTTAAATCTTTTTTCCACTTCCAACCTTAGATGCAAAATTATTTATAATTATTAATATAAAAATTTATACAAAATATAATTTAAGACAAATCTATTATACATCTAAACTAACAAGTGGTGATAAATATTATATATCCATCTCAATATATAAAAATTCAATGACACGAATTTAATTAAAATTTATAAAAATAAAAATGAAAATATTAATTTGTTTAAACTAGATGCCTAAATGAACCAAAAAAAACTTTTTATTTTGGTATTGTAGACTTAATTAAACACTATTTAATTAAACCAAAAAAATAGCCGTTGAGAAATGATAACGAGAAAAAAACATATTTCAAATTAAGAGCGACAAAAGAATTCAAATTTTGATTCATTCGGTTCAGACATTCTCTCTGTTTGTTCTATTCTGTTCTGTTCTTTCTTCAATGCTCTTTATGTTCCTTTTGTTCTTTTTGTTCTGTTCTGTTCTTTTTTCAATGTTCTGTTCTGTTCTGCTTTGTTCTTTCTTAAATGTTCTATTCTGTTATTTTTGTCCATTCCTGTCTTTTTTTTTTTTGCAGAGTTTTTGTTTTGTTTTGATATTTCATTTTCCCTGTGTAAAGCGTGCACGCTGGTCCGTCTGTTCATCTTTTATTTGTTGTTGTTTTGGTGTTACATTTTTGTGGTAGAGTCGAAGAAGAGGAGGAAAAAAAAGGAAGAGGCAGAGCAACCAAGGATGAATCCTTATTCCAGGTATGGGTGATTAATCAAGCCATAGTGTACCCGCTCTGTTATTGTGATTAATTAAGCCATTATTGTGAAAAAAGTGTTCATGTCTAAGGTGGAATTTAAACCTTGAATTAACTTCGTGATTATAGAGGGCAAGTATTCATGATTATAAGTCTTTTTTGAAATAACTTAGTGATTGTAGAGGGCAAGTAGTCATGATTGCATTCCTTATGACCTGCCTCCTAGATCACAAGTAGCTGCTCGAAAAGGAAGCTATATTTCCAAAACAGCTAACCCAATGGTTGAATGGATTGATGTATTCTCAGGCATTGATTTGATCTTCTCCTGCATAGCTAATTCATTTGTATTTTCTATCAAGCGCAAATCCCATGGAGAGGTCCTGTTGAAATCCTAGTATGACAGCTTGGTTTTCAGGATCAGTATCTGGAAATCAGTACAAGCCTTCCCACATCAGCTTCACTGTTTGGGCTGGAAGAGAACACACAGCTCAATGGGTTTAAGATTCTTCCAAACGAAGCTTATGCCCTTTATACAACTGATATTGATGTCAGTAATGTAAATGTTTCCCATGAATTTGAGAAAGGGAGGTTCGGAGTTCTATCGATGAATAGCTATAAGATGGATACCTTTTATACAGGCAGGAAGCTAACATACAAGGATATTGGGGGTTTGCTGAACTTCTACTTCTTTGCAGGTTCGTCTCCATTAGATATGGTTCAACAGTTCATTGAGCTCATAGGACATACAGCTGCAATGCATGTTGGGTTTCTGGTATGTCCGTGCATGCCCTGCTCTACAGTCTTTTTGGTGTAGCATGGGTTTATTGCCTTTCAGATATTTTACAGAACCTACAAATCATCTACAATAGTAGGCTAAATTATCAGCTAACTGATCTTTGTTTGGTTATAAGATTTTCGATAAGATTTTCCTTCGCCTCAAGTAAGCAGATTTTATAAAATGGAGAATAAAACCCCAATTTCTAGTATTGATGTTTGGTTATATGCTTTAATGTAATTAACACATTTTCACCTAATACCCATTAGTTATTTTTGCCCTTTTAGAATACATATCTGTAGATAAAACACTTCAGATTCGGACGACCATTTTTCTCAATCTTTCAATAGGAATGAATGTTTTGATTTGTTTCCACAAATGGTTATTTTCAGGTATATTTAGGCTTATGGTTTTCTTTTCTCCTTTTAAATCCTTTTGGCTCGAGTAAAGGACTCATGAAGTGAGATTTCAATGCAGGCATGAGATGCAGGACCCAACAAGTGTTCATATAACCAATGCAAAGAAGAAGAAATTAGAAGTTCTTTATGACCTGCTTGGTAGTTCACAAGTAGCTTCTCTAAGGCAACGAGTAGCTCACATAGCTAACCCAGTGTTTGAATTCTCTGTGTTTTTTTGCACAATAATCCATTTGGATTTACTATCAAGCACAAATCCCATGGATTTTCTATTCAACCCCTCATATGGTAACTTGGTTTCCAGTATCTGTTACTTCTGTATGAATTTATGCCCATTGGTAGCCTCGGTGAGTTGATTTTGGGTGGGTGAGCAGATACGAAATTGTTGAGGGAAAGGTTCAGGGATTGTGCACGGAGATGTGAAGCCAAACTTCATGGAGAGGGAAGCTACCATGTTCTCCAAAGCATACACCGCACCAGGTATTTACTTCTCGTTTTCATTTAAGTTCTACATTTGAATTATGAAATTCAGTGTGTATATTTTTGATGAAGTAGATAAACCTTTAAACCATTCTGTTTATTTTATATTCAATGTTGGGATCGAATTTTTCTTATTAATAATAGTTCGTTAAGATCAATAAAATGATTACAGAATTCCCATGTTTACTATAGAGTTCTATTGATGAACAGCTATGGGATGGATGGTTTTTATACTGGTAGATAGCTTTTAAAAAAAGTTCTCTGTTGGTGGTTATTTTTTTTTTTTAACATTTGTTTGAAATTCAAATGATTGGGAAAAAAACTCAATAATACCCTGGATTTTTAAAGTTCGGTGTAGTTTAACTAGTAAATTCATTTGTGAACATTACATAATATTGGGCTTCGACTTGGTCTATCCAAAAAGGGGCAAGAATTCAGGGGAAAAGGACAATTCGAATTCGTCAAAACTCAATCAAAATCACTAAAGAAAATAAAAATTCCTCCATGCTGCAGAGGGCAGTTTGCCAGCTTCAAAGTTTTTTCCCGCTTGATTTTGGGTTTTGATGTTTTAATAATAAATTAATAATTTGTCATGCACTATAGTGTCCCACGTCTTTGTCTCATGCTTCCTGAAAGATTTGTCAACTGACTGGATTTATCCTGAGTTATTGAATCAAAGTAGCAATTTGCAAACAACTATTTAATAATTTATATTGAGGCACATTTACGAAGGAATGGTTGTGCATCGTTTCTATCCAAAAATATTTTTTAGAATTTTTTCTGGAAAACGAGTTTTATATTAACTCTCTGATGCAATCTCATTTTCCACTTTTAATTTACATTTTATAGGGGTTTAGTACCAATCAGAAACACCCATACAAGTGAAACTAAAATGCTTTCGTAAAAACTTATAAAGATTTCTCTTGATCCCAATTATATGAAATGCATGTTTCACAGTGTATGTGGTGGTGATGGGCCATGGTTAATGAGGATAGCTTAGTCCCTTGGAAATTTTGAAAATATTTAATCAAGAAGCGTTGCCTATGGATGAATTTTCTAAATTAAGTGCTTAAGTCTCAGTACAGTTTTCTTTTTATCTAAATTTACTTAATCTGTCTTAAAAGATTTACAGTGAAACTTGATTGCAGGGAGACCAAAAACATCAGGAGCTTTCTCACCTCTATGATAAGCCATGCTTTTTGGGATCGCTAGCTGTTCAGGTACTTCCTTTTCCCACAGTGAAAACTCGTACAAATTTCTAAGAGACGAACCTGCATCAAGTAATACTTTGATTTTTGTCTACCTTAGTTTGTATGTAGGCATATTTATGAAGAAATGGCTGTGCATCATAATTTTTGCATGGGTATAGCATTGTTTCTATACAAAAATATATCAGGGTTCCATATAAATTGATTTTAGTTACGCATTCATATAATCCACTTGGATTAGAAAAACCTATGATGCTAAGCTTTGCATTATATGTTGTCTCATTTCTGATGCCAAATAATATTTGGGAAGAAAAAGTAATATAATTCTCCTCTGGTAGGCTCCTCAAGTCCCCAATCAACAGATAAATGTTATGGTGGAGGAGAGCACAATGGCCAATGCTGGCATTTCTAGATTCACATTGTCCAGATAAGACAGAGCCTCCTTATCCTTCTCATTGTATAGAAAACCCTGTTCCAGGTATTGCTTTATTTAGTTATTTTGTGCATTTATTTTCCTCTTGAAACATAATCCTATAGTACTATTTGATTTGATTTCTTCTACTCTTCAACATTTTCTTTGGTTTCCGTTGGCTGCTTTGATTATTTGCATAATCTAAATACATCTTTGGATGGGTTCTGTGAAATTCAATTCATATGACAATATTTGATGTATTGTTTCAGATTCTTGGATTGATCAGTTATGATCACAAATGGATCCTTTTAGATTCTTATGGCATCATAGTCTTATTTATTCAGCTAATCCTTGGATCTTGTCTTTAGGATCCTTGAATGGTTGGAGGATAACCCAAATATAGTCATTAAACGTAAGGATTGCATCAATGGCTCCAATACATTTCTTGATATTCAACAGGTAAGTTTTGAAATGCTCTAGTTTAATTTTTGCATTGAACTTCTACTCTGAGATTAAGAAAGTTCATCTTATTTTGTAACTCTAGTTTTACTTAATATAAAATATTAAAAAGCCATACAATTCTAGTTCATGATGAAGAGATCTTGGGTAGTGTTTTTTAGACTGTAATATCTAGGCTGAAATTTGACTGTTTGTTAGATAAATTTACTGCAAGAGCAAGATTGGTATGATGCTTTTGTTGATGATCTCATGTTAATGGAGGATATTCGTTTTATTCTTAATTTTTTATGAAATGTAAATATTAAAAGAAATTCTGGAATCTAAGCTCTTCCTTTCTTTGATTGTTTCTTGTTTGCTACAGATTTTAAGCTTTTCCATAATACAGCTTTTCTCTTGTCATTATTCTAATGCAAGTGGTATTTGACAACATATGTACTGACATTGTCTCAATTAGATGTGGTTCAGCAGTTCAATGGCATTTACATAGCAGCATTTTCAAATTAAGCTGTTTCCTAAGTTATTGAAATTGATGAATTTAGCAGCATTTTCAAATTACCAATTTGCAAAAAACCTTTCTTGTTCCATATAAATTAATTGTAGTTATGCATTGATATAATCCAATTGGATTAGGAAAAACTATGATACTAAGCATTGCATTATGTGTTGTCTCATTTTTTATGCCAAATTAATAATATTTGGGAAGAAAAAGTAATATGATCCTCCTCATCCCCTATCAACAGATAAGCTATGGTTGGCCAGGAAGTTCAGTGCTCCAAAATGGCCAATGCTGGCATTTCTAGACACACAATGTCCAGATAAGCCTTCTTTCCTCATTGTAGCATAAGTTTTTAATTTTTTTTAATTTTAGCACTCAACTTCTACTCTGGAATTAAGGAAGTTCATTTTATTTTCTAGCTCTAGTTTGTTGGTGTAGAATGGTATTGTTTATTGGCTTTCTAAATATTTAGTAAGCTAAACTATCAGCTAACTGATCTTTCTTTAGTTATGTATTTTACCAAGTAGTGAAGTTTCATTACCATTGGAATCTAGTAATTTTGCTTCAGGGTTTAATATGTTTTTGATTCCTTGTTTTGGGAGCTTTGGTCGGTATGTTGGATTTATTCATTTTCTTTAATATTTCAAATGGGATAAAGGGATAAAATTTTCCTTGGCTTCAGATAAGCTGATTTTATAAAATAGAGAATGGAATCCCAGTTTCTAGTATTGAGATGTTTGAAATATTTTGAAAATTTATTAGCTGGGTGCCATTGTTTTACTCAAGAAAAAACTAATAGGATTATCTGTGGACCATAATAATATAGAAATAACTACCAGGATTATCTGTGGGCTGTATTGATACAGAGAAGCTACAATCATTGAAGTTGACAAGTTTGATGAGGTTGACATGGATGATTAGAAATGGGATCTAGTAACATTTTAGATTGTTTTCATCACCATTTCCATTTCGTGTGACTAATGCTGTTAATCCATGTGTTTCTTGTGTATACCGCTCCTTTACGAGTTCTTTTAATCTGTGTGTTTCTTGTTTATACCATTCATATTCTTTCTTTTTTGTGATTGTTCATTTCTATCAATGTTTTATTTTGTCTTTTTTTCTTCCTCTCTGTTTGTTCATTTTTTTTCCTATTTGTTTTGTTTTTATTTTTCATATTTATTGTGTACAGCGTGCACGCTGGTCTATCTGTTCATCATATTCATCTTCTATTTGTTCTACTTTTTTTGTTTTGGTGTTACGTTTTTGTGGCAATCCATAGGAAGAGGCAGAAAAAAGGAAGAGGCAGAGCTACTGAGAGCAACTTCAAACTGGCATGATAAAATTTGTAAATCTTCAGGTAATTCTTCATAGACAAGAAAGAGCTCATTATTAGTTTTGCAAATCCAATCAATTCAAACTGGCATGATAAAATTTGTAAAGAACTCTCATTTTGATTTGAAATCATTTAATCTTTGTAGTTTTCATCCTCTTAATAGCAACTTCCTGTTTCCCTTCTTCCTCACTTTTTCTCGCCACTCGGACCATTTTCATCCTTAATTTCATTATATGTAGACATCGAATAATATTCGCTTGATACCCACTTTTCATCCCTCCTGTCATAAAATTTAAACCAAATAATGCAATAGCCAATATCTATCTCAGACTCACCCACCAAGAGGTCAAAGTTGTGAATGCCAAGTTTTTCGCTGGCATAAATAACAATGATGTTTGGCTGATCGATGGTATGTTGCAGCCTTTTGTAAATCTAAATAGTCTTGAGACCACATTCTATCAAATGGTTTTATACACCCTTAGTATTATTACCTTTTGCCCTTGAAGCTATAAACACTAAGCCCTACTTATTTACCCTTAGTGTTATTACCCTTGAAGCTTTTGCTATTGCTTGCATTATGATGATAGTGATGGGCATGACATGTTTCATTTTGGAGACAATTAATGCTTTAATGTAATACTCATTAGTTTATTTTTGTCCCTTAGGAATATAGATTTGTAGATAAAACATTTCAGATTTGGACGACTGGTTTTTCTCTTTATCTTTCAATTTTCACAATGTGTTTTGATATCTTTGGGAATGAATGTTTGGATTTGTTTTCACTCATGATTATTTTTAGGTAAATTTAGGCTTATGATTTTCTTTTCTCCTTTTAAATAATTTTGGCTTGAGTAAAGGACTCGTAAAGTTAGATTCCAATGTAGGCACGAGAAGCTGGACCCAGCAAGAGTTCATCTAACTTATGCAGAGAAGAAGACATGTGAAGTTCCTTATGACCTGCTTAGTAGATCACAAGTAGCTGCTTTGAGGCAATGAGTAGATCTCATAGCTAACCTAGTGTTTGAATTCTCTGCGTTCTTAGGCAATGAGTGAATCTTCTCCAGCATAGCTAATCCATTGGGATTTTCTATCAAGCACAAATCCCATGGAGAGGTCCTATTCAACTCCTCCTCAGATGGCAACTTGGTTTTTAGTATCTGTTACTTCTGTATGAATTTATGCTCAATGGTTTCCTCTGTGATTTGATTTTTGTTGGGTGAGCATTTACAAAATTGCAACAGGACTGTAATTTTGTGGTTGTGCATGGAGATGTGAAGCCAACCAATGTACTAATGGACGGTCACATGGATGCCCAGATGGTTGATTGTGGCTTAGCCAGACTCATGCAGAGGGAAGTCACCATGTGCTCCATTGCATACACTACACCGGGTAGTCACTTCTCATTTTCATTTAAGTTCTACATTTGAATTATGAAATTCAATGTGTATATTTTGATTAGAAGATAAACCTTTTACCCATTCTGTCTATTTTATCTTCATATGTTGGATCAAATATTTCTTATAAATGATAGTTTCTTTAAGATAAATAAAATGATTATAGGATACTTTGTTGTTCATCAAAATATTTGTATGTTAAAAACATGGATTACAATACAAAATACTGTTCCAAAAGTCAGTACTTCACAACTTTCACGGTCTGATATACTTTGTCATGCACTAAAGTGTCCCACGTCTTTGTTTCATGCTCTCGAAAGATTTGTCAACTAATTACTTTCATCCCTTCACAGAGTCGACATGGAACGAATTAAAAATTAAGCTCTTCCCCGAGTTATTGAAATTGATGAATATAGAAGCATTTTCAAATTACCAATTTGAAAAAAACTGTTCTAGTTCCATATAAATTGATTTTAGTTATGCATTGATAAGCATTGCATTATACGTTGTCTCATTTCTGATGCCTAATTAATAATATTTGGGAAGAAAAAGTAATATGATCCTCCTTTGGTAGGCTCCTCATGTACCCAATCAACAGCTAAATGTTATGATGGAGGAGAGCACAAGGGAATTTAGTGCTCGAAAATGGCCAATGCTGTCATTTCTAGACACACATTGTCCAGATAAGCCAGAGACTCCTTATCCTCCTCATTGTATAGAAGGAACTGCTGAAGAAAACCTTGTTGCAGCTATTGATTCATTTTAGCATCCTAGGATAAATTGTAAGATTTCAGCATATTAAATTACATTTTTATTTGTAACACTTGACAGCCCTTGAATGGTTGGAGGATGGCCCAAATGGTTTAGTAGTAGCATACAAAAGGTTAGCTCCAATTCATTTGTTGATTTGGGTGAGAGCCAACGATATTCAACAGGTAAGTTTTTAAATGCTCTTGTTTAATTTTTGCACTGAACTTCTACTCTCTGGGATAAAGAAAGTTCATTTTATTTTCCAACTCTGGTTTTACCTAATATTAAATAAGCCAACAATTCTAGTTCACGATCAAGAGATGTTGGGTAGTGTTGTACCTAGGCTGAATTTTGACCAGGCATCCAAAACACTGATTAGTATGCTTTGACTGAAAATCTAATGATAATGAATTATAGTCCAAATTGTTTTATTTAAAATTTTTTACTTTGATTCTTTCTCATTTGCTACAGATTTTAAGCTTTTCCATTATACAAATTATCTTTTGTCATTATTGTAATGCAAGTAGTATGCTTTGACTGATAATCTAATGATAATGAATTATAGTCCAAATTGTTTTATTTAAAATTTTGTACTTTGATTCTTTCTCATTTGCTACAGATTTTAAGCTTTTCCATTATACAAATTATCTTTTGTCATTATTGTAATGCAAGTGGTACCTGACAATGCAGGTATTTGTAGCAGGCATATGTAGCAAGCTTGCTATTGTAATATTAAGATGAAGATGAAAAACAGGGGGAAAATTCTTCTGTTTGTGATGTGTATCACACTTATTCCCATTAAGGGCAGCCCATTAAACAATGTGAATACGAGGGAAATCACTGCAATACCTCAACACAATTAATTTTAGTTGTATGATTCTCCATTCCATGTTTTACCCCTCATTCTAATAATTAAACTCATGAATTTGCATTGAGAATAATGGGTACTATGGTGTATCTGATAACTACACAAGGGACTTTTGCTGCTGAAGATCCACCACCTCTCCCACAAATTACTGGGCAACACCCACTGATCCCAATCCTCAGACTGAAGTCTGTACCTGCATACAGCAACAATGCCTTATTGGGCTTCTGGTATGTCTGTACATGCTCTGCCTTTGCAATTTTTTGGTGTAGCATTGTATTGTTTATTGGCTTTCAAATATTTTACCAAACCTACAAATCATCTACAATAGTAAGCTTAGATAACATTTTAGATTGTTTTCACCATCATTTTAGATTGAAGTCTGTACCTGCATACAGCAACAATGCCTTATTGGGCTTCTGGTATGTCTGTACATGCTCTGCCTTTGCAATTTTTTGGTGTAGCATTGTATTGTTTATTGGCTTTCAAATATTTTACCAAACCTACAAATCATCTACAATAGTAAGCTTAGATAACATTTTAGATTGTTTTCACCATCATTTTGTGTGATGAATTTTAAGAATTATTTTATAGATTTGGGGTCTTTACAGTTGGTAGGCATTTCATTACAGTTGCTAATGAGGATAGCTTAGTAGAAATTTTGAAAATGTTTATGCAAGAAACGTTGCCTATGGATGAATTTTCTAAATTAAGTACTTAAGTCTCAGCAAAGTTTTCTTTTTATCTAAATTTACTTAGTCTGTCTTAAAAGATTTACACTGAAACTTGACTGCAGCGAGACCAGAAACATCAGGAGCTTGCTCACCTCTTTGATAAGCCATGCTTTTGGGAATTGCTAGTTGTTCAGGTACTTCCTTTTTCCATAGTGAAATCCAAACAAATTTCTGGGATACAAACCTGCATCAAGTCATACTTTGATTTTCGTCTACCTTAGTTTGTATGTAGGCACATTTATGAAGAAATGGTTGTGCATCGTTATTTTAGTGTGGGTATAGGATTGTTTCTATCCAAAAATATATCAGGTTCCATAAATTGATTTTAGTTATGCATTGTTATAATATTACAATTCACTTGGATTAGAAAAGCCTATGATGCTAAGCATTGCATTGTATGTTGTCTCATTTCTGATCCCAAATTAATAATATTTGGGAAGAAAAAGTAAGATAATCCTCCTCTGACAGGCTCCCCAAGTCCCCAATCAACAGATAAATGTTATGGTGGAGGAGAGCACGATGACCATTTCTAGACACATATTGTTCAGATAAGACAGAGCCTCCTTATCCTCATTGTATAGAAAACACTGTTCCAGGTATTTCTTTATTTAGTTATTTTGTGTATTTATTTTCCTTTGGAACCATAATCCTTTATTACTATTTGATTTGATTTCTGCCACTCTTCAACATTTTCTTTGGTTAGGAATCTATGGTTTCCGTTGGCTGCTTTTGCATAATCTAAATACATCTTTGGATGAGTTCTGTGAAATTAAAGTCATATGACATCATTAGATGTATTGTTTCAGAATCTTGGATTGATCAATTATGATCACAAATGGATCCTTTTAGATTCTTATGGCATCATAGTCTTATTTATTCAGGTAATCCTTGGATCTTGTCTTTAGCATCCTTGAATGGTTGGAGGATAACCCAAATATAGTAATTAAACATAAGGATTGCATCAATGGCTCCGATACATTTGTTGATATTCAACAGGTAATTTTTGAAATACTCTAGTTTAATTTTTGCAAGGAACTTCTACTCTGAGATTACGAAAGTTCATTTTATTTTGGAGGTCTTGGGTAGTATTTCTTAGACTGTAACATCTAAACTGAAATTTGACTGTTTGTTAGATAATGTTATTCAAAACACTGCAAGAGCAAGATTGGTATAATACTTTCGTTGATGATCTAATGTTAACGAAGGAATAGTCCAGATTGTTTTATTCTTATGAAATATCCCCTGTCCTATTGAAGATTGAAAACAAGGAATATTTGTTGTCCAAGCTGTGTGTTATGCAGTTTTGAAGTTTTTGTGTTATGCTGATAATGTTTTCAGATTGTAATGATGACCATCACACATGAATATCTCAAGAATAAACAGCTCCTAATTGATCCTTTTGACTGATAATGAACAAAAGATCCATATACAACTGTCTCATATGGAAATAAGTCAACTAGACTCAAAATCAAGAGCTAACAGCAAACTAATATATTGTCAGACACTTGTCACACGTCCTCAGATAATTATGAAAGAAAGTGTAATTAAGATGCAACTCTAAACTCTTTCCTCCTTTATTTCATTGGGTCATCTAAGAACATTACATAGGCAGCTAAAGAACAATTACATGGACTGTCATTAATGATCAATTTTCAGATATTCGGAGGACATATGGACTGCAACTAAACTCATACATTCATACTGAAAAATACAATGAAGTTTAGCTTGTAGATGAACCTGGTGTCGAGCGCTATGAAGAAGCAAGCAATATCACATGTGAAAGAGCCTCCAATGTGCAAGATCGAACCTCTTCCTATGTCGGCCCTGCTGCTGCAAGTGGGAGGTCTGAGATGTCAATGTTGGACTGCAGTAAGTACTCCAAAACATCCTCAAAACTAATCGCCTTCAACCCTTGAGTGGAGCACTTCACTTATTGATGTGTCTAAATGCCAAAACATGGAGATATGAACCAAATCGATGGTTCACAATGCACAGGTCCGATTCTGATTTCAAACTAATATGTGGCCGATTCTATCACAAAACCCTCTCAAAATACCACAAGGGAAATCACTTTCACCTTTCAATAAAATCACTGTTCTCCAATTTGGGGGTTGAAGTTCCAATGAGGAGAGATGAACAAAATCGGGTTTAGGACCAGGCAGTTCAAATTATGCTTCAGACTTTGAATAAGATCAGCAAGCTTATGATACTCCCTCAATACTTCCTCCAAGAGGATCGGCTGCCCTTTCTCCTCAAAATCAATATGCAAAAGTCCCTAGATCTGCCAATCTGAAAGTACAATGAATTCATCCACCATGGCAAACAGCAATAACTCAATATGCACAATTAGGAAGACTGAGGTGTCTCCCTCTCAAAGAAACCCCTCGGAAGATCTTCCACTTCCTCAGTTATGCCAACCATCGGGAGTTTCGGTTCCCGAATGATTATTTGCAGACAACCTTCCGGCTCTACAAGTTAGCACAAGAAGAGATACTCAACAACTGATAACGATCAATGAATTACCTCCCTCTATTTATTTCTTTCTTATCCAATCATATGATTTCTTCTAGAAAATCTCTTCTTATGGGTAGGTACACTTTATTATTATTTTATTACACATTAATTTAATTGTACTTTATAAAATAATATTATATTATAATCAAAGTGCACACATCTTGTAATACATGTAATCTCCTTATTTCACCATTAGACCCAAGAAACATGAAATGTGAAGCCATAAGTCACTACATCTCGGCCCCCTAATCAATCCTCTTGGCCTACGAGGGTTGGGAGATAGGCGAATCCCGTGAAAATCTGAGGACTAATGAGAAGGGGACATGTTGATGTGTGTTTTATGCACATAACATTTCAGAATAAAATACCAAATTATTCACCCTCTCTTGAACAAAATCACCTCAGATGCTAAGGGTAAGATCAACTAAAATGATTCCAAGGTTTCTACATGTTAGGTCTTGACGAGTGGGTAACTCAATGGTCGATGTGAATTGCTGTGTTCACTTGGGGACTTACACAAATGTTAGGATTATCTTCTTTGATCATGAAATATGTGGAATAGGTATGCTGACAACTTAGGATTTAGCAATGTAGTTCTGGACTTGATTCTTACTAAAAAATGGGCAAAAGGAATAGGGTTCAGGAAATCTATTCTAGGCCTAGGAATGTAGGAAACAATGAACAAGTTTAGTGGAATCAAACTAGGCAAGGTCTCACAAACAGGTATTGACACAAGCTTAGTGCAATCGTCTAAGGTATACTCAAGGATTTTCAGACTATCACCATCAAACGTTGGCACCATCCAAGTTGATGCTTGTCAAGGGACACGTAATAGTTGAAGTTAAGGTTACTCAAATTTTTAGTCGACCACACAAGGCATACTTACCAGTGGCAAGAGGCTAGTGGTATGGATTAAGGATTCCACACAAATATATTCAACAAATCTTTCACTCAATCTAATAAACATGAAAAATAAATTCTAATCTAAAATTCTAATCTAGCTTGGAGGAATTCAGAACCATGAATGCAAAGACAACATTTGAAGAGCAAAATCACCAACAATTGAACAATGATTTAGATTCAAATAGCTGCGGCATATACCAACAATTCTACAAAAACTCTCTTACAAATGAGAGACAAGGAGGTATATATAGAGTCTCATACAAAAATGGATGGCCAAGATTTAAACTAAATCAAGGGCCAAAATCATGCCAACAAAACCCTTTAATTGCCCTAATTAGGGTTTACATAAAAAATGATGGCACCAACATATGGCCCAATAAAAAGATACCTAGTCATCAAATAGGGAATCTTCTAGAAGATTCCTCCCTGCATCTCTCTCTCTCTCTCTCCTAGCAAACTCCAAGAATCTAGCCAATACTGAATCTAACTCCTCCATGGAAATGCTAGGTAAAGGTATCTTGCTACAAATCAATCACGTCCAATGAATCTGAGCAAGCGTTCAAAGTGTTCTCCAAATCTGGCATGAGCTTTTGTGAACTATGAACATGAATCAACAAAGAGACCAAATCATCTATCTGACTCTTCTTCAAAGAGTCCAATTGACAAAAATACATAAGTTCCATCTTGTCTCTTAATTCGGCTAAGTGTAAACCACTAGTATCACTAACATCAACACCCAATAACTCTTCAATTGAGGCAAGGATCTTCATTTCAATGTCCTAAATCAATCCTTCTATCTATGTACAACTCAGCTGGGCGTTCTCATAAGTTGATTTCTTCACGGCCAATGAACAATACTAGCCATGGAAATCGTATCTGTCTCCACTATGCACAATGTTCTTGCTGATCTACGTGGACTTAGGAATCCTCTTCAAAGCTTTGAGGCATGGAATAGTCTTCTCCTAAATAGGCTGGAATTCTTCCCAAACTCCCTCCAAATACTGGATTCTAAACATGAGCCTAGTTGTCCTATCATATGCCTAGACAAACCGAGTAAGGAAATCATCCGCCTGTTTTCTTGCACTTTCAATCTACTTCTCCACCTTTGAGAGTGTATCTTTTGCTGCCTCATAGTGTGAATGTAGTCCATGATCAATCGCAATAGGGGAAATAAGGGTGGGATTCTCACGCCTTATCCCTGCAATATACTCTCTAATTCTGATATTCTCTTCTCTGTACTTCTCCTTCTCTTCAATTTCTCTATCTAACCTTGTGCTGATCACCTTAAGATTATCACCGACCTCTTGAAATTCTTGCTCTCTTGTAGTACGGCCAAGGGCAACTGAAGTAATCTGGAAATCCATAGGAGTAGCAATGTTTGTTGTCACACCTCCAATAGGAACAACCACTTGCGCAATTTGCATTCCCGTCTCATCTCAAGATATGTGCGACAAAATCTTAGATCTCTTGGGTTCTTTCTCCTTATTGCTCCTAGCTAGGTAGTCATCAATGTTATCAATAGGCTGTACCTCTATCATTTTCTTACTTTTTTCTATACTTTTCATCAGCCAATCAGGAATAGTGGATATATCCATACCATCATCGAGACACATGTCTCGATCAAGTCCTCTCAATGCCAAGATAACATCATCATCATCATCAGGATTACTCCTAGTCAAATCATATATCTCATTTCCCAAACTTACCTCCAAAAGGATAGCAGGGGATCCCAGCTGATCATCATTCTCATTTGGTGGAGCAGATGTCGTTGTGGCATGTAACTCCTGAATATTCTCTAGTAGTATCACTGTGTTTGAACATTGCTGGGTTTCCTTATTCTCTTATGTTATTTCAATTTCCTTAATTGATGAGACACTGAGAGGGGGTGAAGGAATGATAGGTGAAGGAAGGATGGTCTTTTGCTTCTTCTTCTTGACCTCCTCAATCTTCTTCCCTTTGGCCTTGATTCCTCCTGGCGTGTTTTTTCTTCTCTTGGGAGCTTGACTCTCTTCGTCTGCATGAATCCTGACATCATTGATAGTTCTCTGATCATCTTCAGAAGTAGACTCTTCCAGTTTCACCTTTTCATAAGTGAAGGAAACGTCCATGTCAACTAACTTATTCATTTGAATATCCACCCATGTACAGGAGAAACTCAAGACCTCTCTCATCAATATCTTCAAATCTCTCTTTTGACTCTGACCAATTAGGCAATAAGATTGCCTTCTTCATTTCATTTTCATACTATGGATGTGTATGATCCCTGACATTTAACACTTGATCAGGAATGAGGAAAATTCCACACTTCCTCATGAAATCCACTGACATTTTGGACCACATTTGTCTCTTCACTGCCTGCTCGTCCATCAGGTTGGCCCAATAATCTTCTATGTCTACCTTGTGGATAAACTTCTCTCCCTTGATCCTTCCAACTTTCTTATCTGGATCAAATCTTTCTCTTTTCTTGAAGGTTGCAAATCTATAGAATGCAAGCTCCTCATTAGCAGTGCTAGCGGCTAAGGCGGATTGGCAAACCTCAAATGTCTTCCCAATTGAAATAGGGAATGTCATGCTTGTACTGTGCTTCTCTCCCTGAATGGAATCAAACTCTAAAAGTTGTCTCACCACTTCCAATAGGATCATTCTGTCGGAAGGATACCTAGGAAGCTTGTAGGGTCTAGATTGAAACCCATGAATCCTAAGGTATGTGAAAGTGGGAAACTGAATATACCATGATCCATATTTCTCTATTAGCTCTATTGACTCCTTGGACAACCTCCTATGGATTCCGCCTCGCAGCATCCGCGTGATGTACATTATGAATACATCATTCACTCTTTTATAATCTTCAATTCTATAAATTTTCAGCTAGGGATGGCACTCATAACTCCCGAATTGTCCTTGCCCATTCTTGACTTCACCTTTGCATATCAATCCTTTGTATGAAACAAACCGTGCAAGCAAGTATACCAAGTAGGAAGTCATGGTGAAAGACTTGGACTACTCTACATTCTTCAGCTGAAAGTCCAGATTGTCACTTATGATTCTAGACCAATTTATCAATGTCCCTCTAAGACAATCCTGGATGAAGTAGAACATCCATCCATCGAATATTGCACCCTGTGGCATCCCCATCACTCTGTTGAGTAGGAATACTAAATCCTCTTTGAAGTCTGTGCACATGACTGTCTTGGGAGCCTTGGAATGATGAAGCTTAGGCTCAATCATCCACTCTTTGTTTACTATATTCTTACACGCATCCATCTTCTTTGTGTACCGCTCTTCATTTTCATCCCCCTTAGTTGCATTCTTCATATCTGCTCCATGTGGAATTCCAAACACATCAGCAATCACATCCTCAGCAAGGTAGGCAATGACAACGCCCTTAGGAGTCTTGATCCCCATCACTCTGTTGAGCAGGAATACTAAATCCTCTTTGAAGTCTGTGCACATGAGTGTCTTGGGAGCCTTGGAATGATGAAGCTTAGGCTCGATCATCCACTCTTTGTTTACTATATTCTTACACGCATCCATCTTCTTCGTGTACCGCTCTTCATTTTCATCCCCCTTAGTTGCATTCTTCAGATCTGCTCCACGTGGAATTCCAAACACATCAGCAATCACATCCTCAGCAAGGTAGGCAATGACAACGCCCTTAGGAGTCTTGATCATTCATGAGCAAGGATCATAACATCGTGCACACTCCAAAATAAGCTCACTGCATTGTATGGACTGTGGAAATCCAGCGGCTTGAAAAATACCGCTCTTTAGAATGTTTACACATGCTAGGGAAGGAATCTGATTTTTTACTCCAAACATCTGTTGTCACATTAGGTTCAGGCTCAAGAAATGCATGTTTGTATCCATAATCTCCTTCCATCTGGACAACATCTTGGATTCTAGATAGAATCCGGTCTCCAATATCTTTTGTTGTTCTCTTCTTTCCTTAAATCTGGACTTCGACATCGCACCTGTACGAAGCTTGAGGTTAGAACTTAAGAAAAATATAACATTCTTAATAAAATTCCTGACTTCTTAATGATTTTAGGCTAATTAGGGTATGAAGTCAGGAAAATAGTCCACACTCTATGTAGATCTTAACAATTTAAATACAAAATGTGACAAGATTAGGATATGAAACCCTTGTGAAAGGTTGTGTTTTGATAAAAAATTATGTTTGAAGACACCTTTTGCAGTCAACAATGGAGGTCACAAATCTGAAGACAACCTGCAACTATATGACTAAACCTCTCAAAACATGTTGCAATTATCTGTGCATAAATTTAATGAAAATCAACTTATACAATGAAAGTAAGTCAAATCCGGGAATAATGGTATGGCTGGTAAGAATTAAATTTTTTGAGGACAAGAAGCCATGGCGAAATGTAGCCCTGTAACAGCCCTCAAATGGTCAAGTGATTGACTGCAAATGACATTGAAAACTCTCCCAAAGGCAAATCGTTGAAGCTGGAGCTGGCTGGCAATGAAAGTTTAAGTCTGAAAATAGATAACCAGCCAACAATGGAGTTGAACCAAATGGAGGCTGAACCAACTGCAATAATGGCGTCAAGACTCAGATCTGAAGCAACATCAGCAAGTAGGGAATAATGGTGACCACCAAACATGAGGTAATCCACCCAAAAAAGGCACAAAAAAACTCTTGCTAAATCAAAATAGCATTTTTCCAATCATGGCACCAAACACTTAAGTCTAAAAATGTCTTCAAAATTTACTTCAATCTACACACAATCTGCACAATGGAGGTCAACCAGCAAGCGACGATGGTGGTGTCAAAGAAAATCGCCAAAGTTTGTCAATACCAAAATCGCCACCCTTCACCAAAATCGCTAAACACACCATAAATAGCGCCAAACATGGAAAATCGTGGCATTAAGCCATTAATGGCAACCACCAAAAGGTTGCTAAGCTAGACAAAATGGAGAAGAATGGAGTCTTCTACCAATCGCTTCACCAAAACACTTCACCAAAATTCACCAATAAGAGAGAAAATCACCTTTGCATGGAGACACTTGGCAAACTCAAATAATAAAATAATGCTGGACTCCTCTCTTTAAACTTGCTTTCATCACCAACTTTCACCACACAAACAATGTGGGATAAAACACTTGTTCTTATACTTGCTTGGGTGAAACTGATTTGCTTCTAAAAGGTTGAAAACATTAAATGCTTATTGCAAATCATTTAATTGTTTTTTAAATTTATTAAATAATTGTTGCTTTATTAAAAAACAATTAAAACAAGGCTCACTTTATTAAAATATTGCAATTTAAATCAAAATTTGAGCCACTTGGGAAAATCGATCCTGGTAGGGATTAAAAAATCCCATCAAAATGATTTAAAATGTCAAAATATTCCCCATAAGGGAAAATCAATCTTAGTATGGACAACATTTTCCAACAAAATCCATCAAAATGCACACAAAATGGGGCTAGGGGAAAATCAATTTGAGTGTGGAATAAAAATTCCGGACAAAAATCACTTTATACATTCAAAAATACCCCTTGTGGAAAAACGACCTCAATCGGATGAAAATCCAGACTTAAAATCATCAATAATACTCTCAGTGGAAAATCGATATGAGTCTGGATGAAAATCTGGACAAAAATCCTCAAAAACTTGTCATAAAAGACTTGGTGAAAAATCGAGCCAAGTGTGGAATGAATGCAAATGTCATCCGCAAACTTGTCCATACCTCCTTGGTGGAAAAATGTGGGTGGTCAGGATAAATCCTGACACTTAGTCAAGTTTTATGCTTCCAGGGGAAAAACGATCCTAGTATGGATCAAAGAAATGGGACTCGGACTCGGCAAGGCTGACTCGGACTCGGACTTGGGACTTGGGACTCGGCGTCATACTTGGCTCCAGACTCGACTGGACTCGGGAAAGTGAAAAACTCATGAAATTTAGAGATTTTTAAAGATTTAAAACTTGTTTCAGACACCCTTTATTGAATACACCTTAAAGACACAATAACATCATCAAACTCGGCTCATTTAATTACATACACAAGTATACATCAATCACATAAGCATAAATGCAAATTGTAGCTGAAGAAAATAACAAACATAGATATATAAATATTGTCAAATGTATACAATATTACTGTTAAGGCCCAAAAGTGCACCCAATACTAAGCTATTAAAACCTAGCACTTTGGGTAAACATGGGGAAAATCACAAGTCTGTGGGTAAACTATTAATATGATTGAACCTCCGGATAGGCCGGTTCCTGAAAAAAGAGGTATCACAACTCTAACAAGACCTTAAGAAAAACCTTTGAGGAAAAGGGAGAGAGAATAAGAAAACAAGGATGAAAGAATTGCTAACAATATAAACAAGGTGATACACCAAATGATCTAAAAGATAACAGAAAAACTCTTTTAAATGCACCTGTTCTACACATATGACATCTCTGAATTCATATCACAAAAAAAGTGTTTCATACAAAGGGTTATTGCTCAAAAAACTTGAAAGGAAATAACTTTCACAAACAATTATTTTGATAAACCACAATGCATGACCTGTGATTCATGCATGAGACAGAAAATTCAAGAAAGGTTATTTCACAAATAACACAAAAACGAAAGTTGCTCTCAATCACACAATGAAAAATAACTTAGAAATGATAAGGCATGAATTGATATCTTTATTGAAATCTTCTGTCAGAACTGCAAAATGGGTTACAAGATACCATAACTCAGCTAGGCCTGAGAAAAAAAATCCAAAACCTTTATAAACTAAAATCCTTCCTTCCTTTATGCAAAAAACCTTCCAAAGGCAAGGATAGGATGACTAGTGCTCAACTGAAAGTCTCCATGAGTGATCTCCAAATCAAAAATATCTTGAAATCCGAGTAGGGAAAGGAACCCCCACAAAAAGGCTTCAAACTTTGCATATTCGTGTGAAATCAGGTGTAAACACTTGGTCAACTGAAGGTTGACCCATGAAATACTCAAAATCAAGCTCTAACTATTGGAGAACTAGCCCAAACTCATGAATAACTGCATCCCAAGCCTAAATTCGACCCCCAAATTCATGTGACAACTTCACCTAAGGTTCAATATTTTCCTTCCATGTGCATATTGGAAATGATTTTTTTTTTTTTTAAAACACAATTATAATAAATATCAATTGGATTTATAACTCATCCAATTAAATATTCATTTTACATTGTCATGTGTATATGGAAGAAATTTTAATTTCCTTTTAAGAATATAGCTAGGAAATTAATATGTGCAAAAATAATTAATTATATAAATGTTGTTTAGAAAATAGCAATTTTTTACAACATTTATATAGTTAATAAATAATTAATTAATATACATCTTTTTTTTTTTGATAAGTCTAAAAGACTTAGGGGGTTTTAAGCCTCCCCACGGCTTGGCAAAGCTTATCATTAAAATATAAATCTAAGTGGGAGTTTATGAAAACCTCGACCACCATGCATTAATCTCTTTGCATTTTAAAAATATAATCCCATAAAAATTGAGCAAAGGGGAAATAAGTGAAATGCGATGGAAAACCTAAAATCATTATTCATTTTGCAATTCCAAGTTTTTCTTTCACTGCTAAAGAGGTAAATGGGCCGAGTTGCTAGGGTTCGAACATGGAGATGGGAACTAGTTTTGCGCGTTGACTCCTATGAATCCATTTTCTGGGACTTAACAGGTCTGCTCATGCGTTGGAAATCATAAGGGTTTTTTCTAAAACCGTGGCATCACTCCATGTTTACAGAGAATGAGAGGTATTTCATCAAAAACGCATTTATCCCGAAGACTTTTCTGCTTTTCCCTCTTTGTTCTTCAAAAAATCTTTGCGAAATCTCTGATTTTTGGGGACTTTGGCAAATGTTAGGAAGAAACTCTTTCATTTTTGTATAGTAAATTCTGAAATTTCTGAAAACTTCTGAAATTCCTTTATATTTTGCTGGAACCCGACATTTGTGTTTGTATCGAGCTCTGATAGTGGGGTTTTCGCGTTTTTTGGAAAAAACTATGCATACATTCTGTAATTTCTGGGTTATTTGCATTTTTTGAAAAGGAAATTGGGGCTTTTGTTTTATATTTCCCTTGTTATCTCTGCACCTTTCTGAAAATGGAAAACTGTAAATTTCCTTTGGATGGAAAATCTGTTGAAGAGGTTTTTTATGTAGAGAACTTTCTGCAAATTTCTCTTTCCCTTTCTGCAGGAAAAGTAAATCTGTACTTTGAAAATCTTATGACATTTCCTGCTGTTTTTTAATAGAAATCTCTGTTATTGGACATGATTTGTAGATTATGCTTTTCACATAACCCTCTCTGCAAACTTGTCTGAGTTTTTTATGATATCTTTGAAGAAGGAATGTCTGTAATTTTGTATGGTAAACTCTGAAGTTATTCCTTATTGATAAACTTGCTAAACTTGCTTGATTTCCTGAAAATCTGTACTTTCTGAAGATGAAATTCTTGGATGAAAATTTGTTGATAAGTATTGTTTAAGAACAGCTTGTGCTATGTACGTCTCACCTTCTTCACACCTTTGATTGAAAAGATTCTGAAAGCATTCTAATCCCCTTTTATTTTTTGCATTAGAATTAGTTATTACAGCTTCAGCTATACTTGTGCTTCTAGTATAGATATGGTCTTCCTTTCCATTTGCAACATTGACGATTGCTTGGCATATCCCTTCAGACCTCAGAACTTAGGCTCCCTTTTGTCTTTTTCCACTGTAGCAATTTCCATCTTCATGGCTGCCTATACAACATCTAATGCTTCCTGTAAGTACCCTCTGAACAATCACATGGTTTCTATGAGCTGGGCTCAACCCTTGTGGGAGCCTCATTTAACCCCACTCATAATAAAACCTCTGAAATTTGTAATTCTTTACTTGTCTGCACATTAAACAAACAATTAGAAAAACAATAATTCTCCAAGCAATGAAGGTGACCTTTATTCTTTGTCTTCCAAGATGCTTATTTTTTTCTGTCAAGGGGAGCTTGATTATATGATGCAAATGTATAGGTAAGATCAGTAAGCATCAAGTCATTGCTTAGATCTTTTGATCTAACCCACTTCAATTTTTTTACTTTTTACAGGACGAGGAGGAGATTGGAAGAGGATGGATACCAAAGTTGCAGACCTACGACTTCGAGAGCAAACTTATGCCAGCCATATACCCCCAGGCAATGGCTGGTTCCTTTCTTATCTTATCCATGCATTTGCTTTATTTAATTCAGTTTTTTTCTCTTTTGCATAGGAAAGTAAGGATTACTCTCATGATCTTGTGTGAGAGAAAATTTATTTGTAGATTACTTCTCGTAATCGTTTCAACTATATAAAATATAATGAATAAAATAACAAATTGAAAGATTTCACTTATGTGACTGTAATCTTTGCCTAGGTACTAAAATTTTCCATTGAATTGTAAATATAATGAAAATTTCAGTAACAATTACAAAACTCATGGAATAAAAAATCCATGTCATCATATGATCATCATCAAATGTTTCATACAAATACCAAAGGTAAATAGTAAATACAACTACAAGTTTACAAGCCTATGGCTCAGAGGGCCATGCACCCTCTCGCCTTGGCCTCTTGCGAAGGTGTTTAAGGTACGTCCTGGATGATTCAACAGCCATAGTCACTGCCCGTGACACCATGCCATGCTCACCAACATCAGGAACAACTGTCACTCTGAGTCTCAGTATTTCTTGTCTCTGTTCGTTCTCTCTGCTCCTCCTCTACAATGGCTACAACCTCAGCCTCTATATCTACCTAGTCGATCCAATCAATGTCATCATCACTAAAGATAGCTGCAGGAGTCCCAGGATCTGTTTGATTCTCATTGGCCCACTCTGCTTCAAGATCAACCTCATCTAGAATGATAGGAGAGATGTCAACTAATGCATTCTTTCTCATTCTCAGGCGGAGGTTGTAGTGAACAAAGACGAGATCATTCATCTTCTCCATAGATAATCTATTGCGCCTCTTCGAGTGTATGTGCTCAAACATACTCCAATTGCGCTCACAACCTAATGCGCTGCATGGTTGGCTCAAGATGCGAATGGCCAACTTCTGAATATTTGGTGTCCTTGGGCCAAAAAAGCTCCACCAATGATCTGAGTTTGAAATGAGAAAAAAAAATAAAATCAATCTCACTCATGAACTCATTTAACAAGTTACAATATACAATAAAACTAAAATTAAGCCTTACAATTTATTTTTACTTGGCATCATAGTTGTCCTACCATCTTTGGCGACAGGACGAGAGAAGGTCTCCCCTTGTGCATCTGAGAACAACTGTAGCTCTCGAATAAGGTCTATCTGAGAAGTACTAGCAGGTCCCATCTTCTCCATGATTGAGTATAACCCATTAAGGACCTCCACATCAGCCTTGAAAGAAGGGATAAAATGGAATGCCGAATTCAGATAATAGGCTGCCGCATGGATGGGCCTATGAAGCTGATGATGCCATCTCCTATCAATGATCTCCCAAATGGGACCATACTTGCTCTCATCTCCTCCATAGACGAAATTGATGGCCTCCTTCGCCCTATCCATGCCCTCATATATATAGCCCATTGCGGGCTTATCTCCATCCGCAACTCGCAACAAAACCACCAAGGGCTTAACAAACTGCAAAATTGAAAATATTGTGTAATTTAGAAAAATGAGCAAATAAGAGAATACATATAATAAGTTATAAAACATGAAGTTAAATTGTAGAATTTATAAAAAAATTACCTTCACTATCTCATCACAAGGGACCCAAAAGTCTTGCTCATCAAAAATGCAGTCTGCCATATCTTTCCCTGCAGGGGTGTGGTAGCATAGGATGAGGAAGACCACTCCTCACCAATAACCATACGTCTCAAGGCAGACTTAGACCTAAGCATGGACTGCAATGTGAGGAAGTTTGTGGCAAATCTTGTGATTCTTGGACGATGCAACTCCTTCTGCTCTGTGTATTCTCTCATAAGAGCCAACACCCATGAATGATTATATGCAATTTTGCAGACATTTCTTGCCCTTTCTACACATCTCTTGACCCTTGGGATTTTTCCAATATCCTCCAACATGAGGTCAATGCAATCAGCAGCACATGGAGTCCAAACTATAGATGGGTGCCTCTCTATCAATAGTCTACTTGCAACAACATAATTTGTTGCATCATAAATTGTAATTAATGGAGGTAAAAAGTTGCAAACTACAAGATAGTAATTAATTTGCAAACAAAATTAGTTTGTAATCAAAAGTTTACCCGCGGCAACATAATTTGCTGCATTGTTGGTCACCACTTGTACCACATTCTTCTCACCCACCTCATCAATCACCTCCTCTATCTGCTCACATAGGTAGGTGGCATTCTTGCAATGGGCAGAGGCATCAATGGACTTGACGAAAATGGTGCCCCCTGAAATAAAAAAATAAAGCTAGATCAATGATCATTCAATAAACCATTAGATAAAAAATAAAAAATTAAAGACTATATGAAACTAAAATTAATCAATCACCTGCGGAAGAAACAAGAAAATTAAGGAGAGTTCTATTTCTCCTATCCGTCCAACCATCAGTCATGATGGTGCAACCTTTAGTGCTCCATATCTGGTGTTGTTCAGCTAAATCCTTCTTCACATCATCCACCATTTGAGACAAAATGGGTCCCCTCAAATCACTCTCACTAGGGGCTTTGAACCCCACCCCGCATATGGTAAGGGCATCAACCATTTCTTGCCAATAAGGAGACCCGTCGCAAAGAAACTCAATGAGATAAGTTAAGTAAAAAAATTCAATGAGATAAGTATAAAAATTAAAACAATCAAACATAAAAGTTAGTAAAACATTCACTTGGCTACAAAGAATGGAATACTGCTGTAGGTCCAAAACCTACCAACTGCCATTTTAGCAGCATCATGGACCTCCTTGTTCCAACCCATGGCCTCAAGCGACGGTTGGAGTAGTGCGAGGCACAAAGAAAGAATCCAACCTAGATTTACGAATCCTAGGTCCAATGCTAACACTCCCACTACAACTACTAGTGCTAGGAGCATGAGAAGCAATGGTGGCACTACCACTTATAGAAGTAGAAGTGGAAGCACCAGCAGTAGCAAACTGAGTGGGATGATATGAAGGTAAGGAAGAAGGACCTCCAACATAACCTAACTGTGTCCCTCTTCCTAAATTTGCCTATCTCCCAATGGCCGCTCGATCCTCCTTTTGTTTCTTTTTCCTTCCAATTTCCTCAACCATTACATAACATTCACGTACGGCCTCAGGGAGTGCTTTTAGGCATGGTTCGACATCATGTCAACGCACACCAGCAATATGGTATTTCAGTCATGTTGATGTGTTTTTCATGCACATGCGAACACATAATAAAATACCTAAACGTACCTTATTCTCTCTTGAACAAAGTTCCCGATTGCTGAAGATCTTGCTGAAGGATCAATCGAGTCAACTCCAAGGTTCTTGTATGTAGGGTCTCTACGTGTGGATGAGCTCTTCGTGGTATGATGTGATTTTGTTGGAATCACAAGGGGACTTACTTTTGATGACCTGAACGTCTAATTTGCTTTGGATATTGCTGGAACGTGAGATTTTACTGGTCCTAGATTTTGGAAAAAAAGGAAAAAGGAGAAGGGTTGAAATGGGATCTATTTCTAATACTAAGAATGTAAGAGCAATGAATGACCTTTGATGAAATTCTAACTAAGTCTTTCTTTGACATCCTAGGACCTTCTCCACAAGGTTAGTGCGATCTTCTGAGGAAATCTTTATGATGTTCAGATCATCGCTATAGGCACGGACACCATCAAGCTGATGCATATCAATGAAGAAGCGACAATTGAAGTTAAGCTTAAGCTGAATGATTCCAGTTGACTACGCAAGGCAAGTTTGCAATCAACAAACCGCTAGTAGTATGGATATACGAATTTCACTGTTGGTCGTACACGTTTCTTCCACTTACCTATTAACATAAAATCAAATTTGAGAAGTATAGAGACCATGCAAATTATTGAATCGACCCATAGAATTCACCATTTCTTCAATGAAGTTTGCAAGTCCTTTACAACAACATCTTGGCAATAATCTTTGCCTTCTCTTTCTATTCTACTCTAACTATTTCCTACTCTCTGACTATTCACTACTATCTATTCTCTATCAACCAACTATTAACCTTTACAAATGATGAGCCAAGGCTTTATATAGGGAGCCTTTTACAAACAGACGACTCTAATTGATTTAGAATCAATGGCTAGGATTACAAGATAAAAAGCCTAATTAGGGTTTGTTACAACAAACTTCCTCTAGCCAATGAGAAAATTACATTCCAAGGGTAAGGACCAATAAGAAGCCGGGGTAGTGTTGACGTGTATTTTGTACACCATCATACACAGAATAAAATACCTAAGGGTATCTTATCCTCTCTTGAATAAAGTCGCTAACTGCTGAAGATTCGCATGAAGGATCAGTTAGGATGACTTCAAGGTTCCTTTTGGTAGGGTCTCTACATGTGGATAAGCTCCAGTGGTATGATGTGATTTGCTGGAATCACAAGGGGACTTACATTTGGTGATTGAATTTCCGATCTACTTTGCTAGAACACAATCTCTTACTAACTTGGATTTGAAAAAATGGAAAAAAGATAAGGGCGAAGAGAGGATCTAATCCTAACACTAAGAATGTAGGAGCAATGATTTGATTTTTGATGAAACTCCAACTAGGTCTTGTTTTGACATCAATGGAACATCTACACAAGGCTAGTGCGATCTTCTAGGGAAGCTTTATGATGTTCAAATCATCACCGCAGGCATAGATACCATCCAAGTTGATGCATATCAATGAAGAGGCAACAAATTGAAATTGAGCTTAGGCTGAATGATCCAGTTGACTACGCAAGGCAAGTCTGCAATCAACAAACTGCTAGTAGTATGGATGTACGAATTCCACCATTAATCAATCACATTTCCTCCATTCATCTAATCATCTACCATCTAAGATTGAAGACTTAACAAGAAACCATGCAAATTGCAAGAAAACGACATATTTCACCATTACTTCAATGAAAATGGAGTTTGTTTACAATCAATGGCAACAATTTCTTGCCTTGTCCTCCTATTCTACTCTCTATCTACTAACTACTTTCAACTATTTCTATACTATCTCTCTCTAATTCTCTCCAATTATTAGCCTTTACAAATGAAATGCCTGGGCTTATATAGTGCCCACAATACAATTTGATGGCTTAGATCAATTCAAGATCAATGGCCAAGATTTTACAATGAAAACCCTAATTAGGGTTTGTTACAACCATTACATAACATTTAATGCTTGACCAATGATAAAATTGTATTGCTTGGACACATGTCCCTTCTAGAAAAATCGACCAATGGATAGCCGAGGTAGGTACATCGGAGTTTGTGCCACCTTCCATGAGTTAAGTACATTGAATCTGGACATGCTGAGATGGACCTCACTGATTGGAGACGTGATGACTAGGATGCCACCTCATCTGACACTTGTAACTTTGGTAAATATTCAACTTGATGTTGTTGAGAAGCTTGCTTTAATTAATTCATCTGGAATTATTTGCTTCTTCAACGAGCCCTTGTTCTAACTCCTTGCGTCATTGATGTGCAGGAAGATGATGTACCTCGCCTTGGAACGCTGGATTGAAAGAGGTCGCCCATGTCTTGGCTTGATCGTCCTGGCGAAGACCGTCCTTGATCCGGCTTGATTTTTCTTGATGAGATCTCCATTTGATGCCTACACAACATTTCAAAATTAGTAACATGATTTTGCAATATAAATTAGAGAGCAAATTTTAGGAAACTTAATGATAAGTCCTTTATTAATCATTTCCTAAAAAAGACGATTGAGCTAAGGAAAAACAAAATTCCAAAATTCAAAATTAAGGAAATGACGATGAACAATTCAAAAAATAAGACAATAAAACCAATATCGCCATACCTTAGGAGAGAGCTAACTCTAGAATGCAAATGAGAAAAATTTGCCTAGGCAAAATTGACGTATAGATAGTCTTCAACGTGATTTTTCTTCAAAATGACAACTTCGCCACCTTTGATATGTCCTTGGCAAGTTCGCTCAAGTGAGATTAAGTTCGCACCACCTTTGGATAGATGTTTCGCCTTGGATAAAACTAGTGCCTTCTTTTGTTTTGAAATGAAATTCGCTCCTTCAAACACACTCGCACTCCCTTGATGATGTTTGCGCCTTCCTTGACAAGACCCGCACCTTGAAGATAATTTCGCACTTCTCCCTTTGAGATCGCATGAAAAATGATAATGTGAAAATAATGATTCTCACCTCCCTTTATAGCGCTCATCTCACAATTACCACCTTAGGCCGACTTGATAATTAATAAGGCAAATTTAAAATAAACTTAAAAGGCCGACCTTCAAAAACAAATAAATACCAAGCGCTCCTTTTGATTTTTAATGATTAATTAATAATTAATTAAATGCCTTTATCATTTAAATTGACAAATTCGATTTTTACAAGGCAAAATAATTAATTAACATTAAGCGCAATATTTAAATGCTATTTTTAATAAAATATCGATTTTGTTAGCATTTAAATAAATTAAAAAAATGTGTTTTAAGCGCCAAAATGAAAAAGTGAGAAGATACGTACCTCATCGCCCTGGTCCTTGACTGAGAGACAGGAGCGATCCATCAATTTGGTCATTATTCTTGCAATTTTTACGTCCAAGGTCCTTATTTCCACGTTGGAATTGCCATTTTCGCTAGGTCCTTTGAGCTTAATTGACTTGTTCTTGCAAATGAATATCCTTTAGATATGATATCGCCCTGGTCCCTTGGAGAGGGACAGGAGCGATCTCCATTGTTTCTCCTTGATCTTGCATCTTTGAACTTCAATCTTCATTGTGGGGACAAACAACGTTATTCCTTCATTCCTTTCTCATTTCACTTGAATTTTACAAGGCGCTTTGATGTTTAGAAGATCATCGCCCTGGTCCCTTGGAGAGGGACAGGAGCGATCCTTGTGTCCTAGCTCAAATTTGCAAACTTTTGATCTTCGTTCTTCGTTCATTGCCTTCCAAAGGACGTCCTCGATCTTGCCCACCCTTGCATTGTCTTGATTTTGTCGGAACATGAGTGTTTTAGTAAAAATCGCCTTGGTCCTTGTCCAAAGGACAGGAGCGATATAGCCTCTTGGTACAAATTGGTGATCGTTTGACGTTTGAAGCCTTTGGTATATCACCTTCGAAGGACGCCTTAGACCTTTTATCACCTTGCAAAACATTGACTCAACGTGATTTTTGTATGAATTAGCCAATATATTCAACATCGCTCTGGTCCCTTCCTGAGGGACAGGAGCGAATTTCAAGATTTTGAGCTTGTCTTTGCCTTTTTCAACTTGCCATTGTCTTCATTGGGTAAAACGTGGTCCCTTGATCCTCCTCAATCACTTGATGCGTGATAAACTTTCAAAATTTAGAGCCTTTATACAAATTTCACTCTGGTCCCTTCCTGAGGGACAGGAGCGAACTGGGAGTCTTAGTGCAAATCTTTCAATGTGACGACCTTTGTAACTTGTTGCTTGATGGAAATGCCTTGAGACGTCCTTGCCACCTTGTTCTTCGCCTTGGAGTGGTTTTGAACTTGAAGAAAAGGCAACATACTTATTGTATCGCCCTGGTCCCTTGGAGAGGGACAGGAGCGATTTTGCTCTTGTGGGCCTCATTTCACTTCATCACCTTCAAAAATTATATTCAACGGATTCGCAATGCCTCCTTTCATTCAATCATGCCTTGAGATCGGTTGAAATTCAGTGAGAAAATCATCTACAACAAAAATCGCTCTGGTCCCCTTCCTGAGGGACAGGAGCGAACTTAAGCATTTTGGTCCTTTGTTGACGTTTGATAATCTTCAATTTGTCTTCAACGGGTTCGATTGACCTCCTTTCTTGCCTTCGAACATAAAATTTGCTTGGTCTTTGTTCAGGACGTACCCTATGAAGAACTTCGCTCTGGTCCTTCAGTGAGGGACAGGAGCGAAATTGACCCTCTAGGCAAAACTTCATCATTTCCTTGTTTTTGATCAAGTCTGGATGTTCTATCATGCTCATTTCGTCCTTCACCATGCCTTTGATGTCTCGATTCGTCCAAACAAGGTCAGGAATGGCTCAACTAAGCATTTTCTCTCTGGACCCTTGGTAAGGGACACGAGCGATTCGCCTTGGTCCCTTGGAGAGGGACAGGAGCGCTTTTCGCTCTGGACCCTTGGAGAAGGACACAAGCGAAATTTGACTTTTCGCACTCTCGATCAGGACAATTTTAATGGAATATAACATTTAAGTATAAGTGACATTTCCTTCTATGTTTCTTCTTTCTTATACTTTAAGTTATATTCCATATATACTTTCAGGATGTTTGAGAGTGGTTTCAGACCTCCAGGAGTTATATTGCAAAATCTAGTTTTTGGAGGTTTTTTCAGTTTCCAGACTTAGTCAAATTTCAGGGTCAGGACATTCCAGACTTAGCCAAATTTCAGGATCAGGACCTTACTCAAGCCGGACTTGTTATCCTGTTGATCTCCCCGACAGTGCTTCAAGTTATATTCATTTGATAAAATGTACCTCTTTGGACCTTTTCACATCGTCAAGACGTTAAAATCCTGCAAGGACAAAGCAATATTGGATTTGTAGCTCCGGTCCTTCACTGAGGGACAGGAGCGATTTTTCCCCTGGAGGCATTTCTGTGCTCATGAAAATCTTCAATTTATATTCAATGGAAAGATCTCGCCTTTCTCCATCACTTCCAATTCGTAATTCATCTTGACCCTGCAGGAATAGTAAAATATTTGAAAACGAGCTCCCGTCCTTCACTGAGGGACAGGAGCGATTTTGCTCCTACAGGCCAAAATAACATGATTTTACACATTTTATCACTTCACAAGGCGAAAACAAATCATTTGAAATGCCTAGGATCAAAATTCAAAAAAGTCAAAATTTGGTCAAAAATATTCAATTGGACAAAAATTCACATTTCATCTTCAACACTTAGACAAATTTAAGCTCTGCATCAACATTCCAATTGAAAATTAGACCATTCTGGCGAATTCATTTCATTCAAAATTTGCATTCTAGAAAAGGAAATTCAAAAAAGCTCTCAAAACTGACTGGATTTTGGTCCGAAAAGACGGTAATTAGAACCCTAAGGCTTGACCCTAAATCCAGACAACTAACAAACTAACAAAACCCTAGAAAAAGCAAAGCGAAAACGAGCAAAACGAGCAAAAAAACATGGGTCCCCATTTGCAATGGGGCGATGTGTGAAAACGTCACAACAGGTAGGTACCTTGAAGTTTGTGTCATCTCCAATGAGTCAGGTACATTGAATCTAGACACGCTGAGGTGGACCAATCCAACTGGAGGAATGATGACTAGGATGCCACCTTGTCTGACACTTGTAACTTGGTAGATGTTCAATTTGATGATGCTAAGAAGCTAACTTTAATTGACTCTTCTGAAACTATCTGCTTCTTCAATCGACCCTTGCTTTGACCTCCTTTGTCTTTGATGTGCTAGATGGATAGTGTACCTTTCCTTGAAATGCTGGTATCGCCTTCCTTTGTCATCTTGTGGTTCCTTAGTGTGGCGAAGTGAAGGTTCTAGAGGTAGCTGGCGAATTGGTCGTCCTTGATGATGCTGGACTGGAAGAAGTCGTCCTTTCCCTGGCCTCATCTTCTTTCATCTGTAAAACAAACCAAAAGATGATTAAGGACACATAACAAATTTATTTCAACATAGCATTTTCCACCTTAAATCATCAACAAGAAGAAATTAAAATGAAGCTTGCTCAAGATTCTCCCTAGGCAAACATATGATAGCTTTAGCCTCTCAAAGGCCTAGGGATTCATGCTTTGACCTTTATCATGAGCAAATTAGGTGAAATTTAGAATTTCGCTCTGGATCCTTTGGAAGGGTCAGGAGTGAAATTCACTCTTTAGCTCAAAATCCTTACCTCTTGGACTCAAAACCTACTCAAACGCATGATTGTGGCAATCTCCAAGTCCAATCCTCCTTAACCACTATCTTGGCTTAGCTCAAACTTGAAGGAAAAAAGGACATTTTGTGAATTTCGCCCTGGACCCTTTGGAAGGGTCAGGAGCGAAATTCAAGTTTTAGGTCTCAATTCTTCATTTCCCTCACTTCAATTCATCTTGTAGGGTAAAGAATACCTCACTCCACCTTCAAACCTGCCATAGGTATCAAAGTTTAGCTTCACTCAAGGAGAAAATGGTTGATTTAGAGAATTTCACTTTGGACCCTTTGGAAGGGTCAGGAGCGAAATTCAAGTTTTAGCTTAAAATTTGCATTTTTGAAGGCAACAAACCATTCAAGGGAAATCCTAGGGGCATCCCCAACTTGGTCTAGGCCTGGCTTGGCACAAATTTTTTGGAGAATAGGATGGGTTTTAGGATTTTCGCTTTGAACCCTTTGGAAGGGTCAGGAGCGAAAATCTTGTTTTGAGCTCATTTCTTCATATTTGATGACTCTTGGCAATTCAAGGACATGCCTAAGGACACCTTTAATCCTGATCCACACTAGACTTGGCATAAAATTGAGGAAAAAAGTGGTTTTGGGGAATTTCGCTTTGGACCCTTTGGAAGGGTCAGGAGCGAAAATCCTGTTTTGAGCTCATTTCTTCATATTTGATGACTCTTGGCAATTCAAGGACATGCCTAAGGACACCTTTAATCTTGTTCCACACTAGACTTGGCATAATATTGAGGAAAAAAGTGGTTTTGGGGAATTTCGCTCTGGACCATTTGGAAGGGTCAAGACCGAAATTCACACTCTAGGCTTGACATTTCATTTCTTGAACTCCAATCTACATTGCCAAGCAAAAATACATCACTCCACTTCCATATATGCCATAGGAACCAAAGTTTTGACCTCATCCGAGGAGGAAATAGGTGCTTTGAAGAATTTCGCTCTGGACCCTTTGGAAGGGGGTCAAGAGCGAAATTCATGATTTGAGCTTATTCCTCCATCTTTTCAACTTTAATTCTCCTTCAAAGGCAAGGTCAAGCCACCTCCCTTCTATGTATGCCATGAAAGCCAAGGATTTAACTTATTTTGAAGGGAAAATAGGTGATTATAGGAATTTCGCTCTGGACCCTCTGGAAGGGTCAGGAGTGAAATTCTTGATTTGGCTCAATTCCTTCAAGCTTGATGATCACCAATAAGTCAAATTCATGCCTCAAAACATCTCCCAACTTGACAATACTCTAGCCCACATCTGACTTAGCATAAAATTGGGAAAAAAGATGTTTTTGTGAAATTTCGCCCTAGGCCCTTTGGAATTTCGCTCTGGACCCTTTGGAAGGGTCAGGAGTGAAATTCGCCCTCTAGGCTACAATCCTCACTCTACAACACTTCAAACATTTTCAAAGGCAAAAAACATGTCCATTTTTCCTCTCATCATGCCTTGGATATTAAAATTTGGTCAAATAAGGAAGGGAAATGAGGTTTAGGAGGATTTTCGCTCTGGACCCTTTGGAAGGATCAGGAGCGAAAATCATGATTTGGGCTAGATTGTTCATTTTTCAAACTTCAATCTTGTTTTGGGAGCAAAAATAGACCACTCTCTTTGCATCTCCATCTTGGTCCTAACTTTGGCAAAGTGGAAAATGAGTGCTTTCAAGAATTTTGCTCTGGACCCTTTGGAAGGGTTAGGAGAGAAATTCACCCTCTAGGCTAGAATTCTTCATCTTTTCACCTTTACTCGCTCCCTAAGGCTAGAACATTCAAAAAACACCTCCTAACATGCCTTAGAAACTAGGAATTTGGCCTTGATAAATGAGAATTTGAAGTTTAAAGGGATTTTCGCTCTTGACTCTTTGGAAGGGTCAGGAGTGAAATCCCTATCCTTGGCTAGTTTCTCACTTCCTTTCATCTCATTCCCTTTCAAACTTGATCAAATCAACTTCCTCTTTTCGCAATCAAGACAATCCACCACCCAACCGGCACCAAGCAAGGTTAAACTAGGCTTTTAAGGCCAAAAGAAGGCTAAATGGAGGATCTCACTCTGGACCCTTTGGAAGGGTCAGGAGCGAAATTCTCCTCCCAGGTTGATTTTCATCATCCCAAGGTCTAAAACCTCCTATCTAAGGCAAACATGTATTAATCCTTCTCAATTATGCCTCAAAAGTCATTAATCTTGGTCATATCCTTGAGCAAAGTGGAGAAAAGGTAGATTTCACTCTAAACCCTTTGGAAGGGTTAGGAGCGAAATCCATGCCTTAGGTTCAAATCTTCTTCTCTTAATGCTTTCAAACACTTCTTAGGCAAGAACATATCAAAACCTTCATCACATGTCCAAGGAACAAGACTTTTAGTGCAAATAAGGTGAAGAATAGGTGTCTTCTTGGAATTTCGCTCTGGACCCTTTGGAAGGGTCAAGAGTGAAACTCACCTTTTGAGCTAATTTCTCACTTATTTTCCCCTCTTCATACCTTGGACAAACTTCATTAGGTTTCCTTCCATCATGACCACATGAATTTGCTCTTCAAGTTGACATCTAGCCCAAGAATTTGGTGAAAAATAGGGTTTTACATGAATTTCGCTCTGGACCCTTTGGAAGGGTCAGGAGCGAAAATCATGTTTGGGCTCAAATCCTGACTTCATTTTCACATTTCTTCATTCAAACAAGTGCCTTTTCATTCATTCAAACCTAGGAAAGGATTAGCTCAAAGCCCGGGTCGAGGTGGAGTGTCTTGTAGAGAAATTCACCCTGGACCCTTTGGAAGGGTCAGGAGTGAAATCCTCATTTTGGGCTTAATTCACCTCCTTTTCCACTTGAGTTTTCCTTAGTCTTGATCTTTGATTCATTCCTTCCATGTCTTAGCCAAATTTGCTCAACCACTCACTGACTTCCTCGAACTCAAACGGGACACCACCAACAAAACTAAGCCTAAGACCTTGAAAGAAACCCTAAATTGGAGCATCTACTGACTCATCCTAGCTCAAGCAGAGCCTACTATCCAGCGATCCCCCTGACAACACTCATCATGCAAAGGCTAACAGACAAAAACCCTAAAAAAGACCAAGGAAGCAAACCCTAGAAAGCAAAAAGTAGGGGTCCCCATTTATAATGGGGCGATGTGTGAATACGTCACAACATCTAGCGCCACCTCGAATAAATGTTCCTCTACATTTCAGAGATAAAGACTCAATTGACACTTAGAACCCCTGGAAAATTCAACCCAACTTATCAAGAGATTAGAAAATGTATTCAAAGTGGAGGGAAAATCCTTAACCAGATCCATACACTTAGTCTTTGATTACCCAGGTATGTGCAAGTGTATTCATTCCTCTCGACAAGACAATTATGACCTTCAAGTTCTCCTTTGATCGGCTACATAGTATATCTCCACTTCATAAGCATCCTGGATAGAGCCTCGCTGCCAGTCAGACGTCTATAGTCCTGACGAGGTTATCGCCGCAATCTCACGAACATTGCTCCATTGCTAGCTGGGCATCCATAGCCCCAATGGAGTTACTCGTATCTTCCCATTAGCCAATTTTGATATTTCATTTCATTTCATTTCATTTCATTTTTTCTTAATTTTTCGTTCATTTTCTCATTTTTTCCTTTTGATATTGCTTTTTCATTCCGTCAATTCCTTTGGCTTGTAAGCAGTGAAGCTTACTAGGGTTTGAGGATTGCGGTGGCGCTGGTCAGATTTTAGATTTTTCACCAATCACAGCTTTGCTTGCAAACCATAATGACTTGGAGTCTATTAGTGTGAAAGATCCCTGATGGATCCCCTTGCCGATCTGTTGTAGTTTTTAAATTAATAAACTATATCTTCTTGTGATGCCTTTGATTTGTTTTAGAGAATAGATAGAAGTTGCAGAAGGTTTGTTTCTTTTTGTGTATTTTGATAGTTTTCAAACAAGTAATGAATAATGAATAGTAAACATGAAAGGAGACTGAAAATAAATAAGAACATACAGCCAAATTCAGAATTGCTACAAGCTGTACCAGACAGATTTCTGATTTGTAAAACCAAATAATAATTCCAATGCAGATCCAAGGAACTTACATCCAACAATGATGCCAAACTGAAAGGTGAATAGTGATCATGAATCAAGAATACCTCTAAGGCTGAATACATGCATTCCTTACATTCCACGTGGGATGTACCTGCTGCAAATGGCGGCCCTAAGGTTGCAAGGATCACGCCCAAACTGAAGAATCAATCTGCCATGCTGAAACCCTTACTCTGCAACCTGAATCCACTATGAAGAATGGCATACTCAATCTTTGTCAACAATGCACTTTGCCTGAAGAATCCAATGCCAATAACTGCTGAGGGCTACGTCCCAGCCAGTCCAGATCTTGGGGTTTGCATCCTAGATGAAGAATTGCCCACTCAGAGCTAATTTGCAAAAATAAGTTTGATTGTGTAAAAAGATAATAATATGAACAATTTGGTCTTCATCTCCTTATATCTCCTTTCCTTTCCAAGCCAAACCCTAAAAGGGAGTAAAGTTGGCGCATTATGAAAAGAGTGTTATTTTCTAATTATGGTGTCAACTATAGGAAAATAACACTAAATTGCAAATAAATAGCTTCAGGCATCCAAAAAGACTCCAGAAGGTGAGAATCATGTAGCAAAGTTCAAGACCTTTCCAACGAGCTATAGCACGTAGGCATATCAACCCAGATGAAGCCAGAAACCCCTTATTACTCTGAAATGACTAAATACATAGCCTTATTTTTATTTATTTAATCGCTAACTTAGGAAATATTTAAATATATTAAAATATCTCCAGATATCCAATAATAGCCCAAAATGACCAAACAATCATGAATATAACTTTGTCACCTATCTGTGACCGATGTCGGAAAAGCTGAGCTAACTAGCAGTCCCATCCCTAAAATCTAGGGATGTTCCTAGAAACTAGGAAACACACCCAAACTCCCTGAAACTGAAACCATGACATGGTCCCGTGGAACCTCCAATATGGGAATTGCCACAACCTCTTAAAAAATAGGGAATCTCCCTAAATTCAAGGAACTGCTCCCAATGACCCTCAAACTGTCTGAAATGCCAACTCCGGATATTGAATACCCTGCATGAGTCTCTATCCACCACTGCCAGCCTATGAGATCCAAATAATAGACCATCCCACTACTCTTCTCCTGTCACCTAGAAAGGGGACATTACATAATGTGTGAAGATATAGTAATCAATAGATGTCGACATCAAGGTACAAAAAATGATTCCCTTCCAAGTCAAATACAAGTCCTGATCAGATGATAAAGTTGGAGAGAAACAACCTTGGATTCCGAGCACTTCATGAATAGATATCTAAGAAACGAGTCTAACTTAAGATCCAGGATATTGCTAGCGTGTGAGAAACAACATAGATGCCTTTCTCACAAGATGGAGGCTCCCACTCAGGTCACCAAAACTAAACAGACGACCAACAGACCAAACCCAAAAGCAAACAAAGCAACGGACTGACTCAAAGCAAACTAAACTAAAATAAATGACAAGCTACCTAACTCAAGACAAATTAAGAACAAGGCTCAAAAGACCTCTAATCTAAAACACAAGAAAGGAAAACCTACTCTAAAAGCTATATACAAAACTCCTAGACTCAACACTACTAAAGGAAGTGAAATATATACATGTCCTTACATGGTTTCTCAGGTTGTGCAACAGAATCATGGCAAAAGTGATGGTTCTTAATCTAGCAAATTCATCCTTAAACACAGAAAAGCAAGCTCTCACCATGCATCTCTCATATTTAGGGAAGTTTTCACTTAAAATGATCAACTGAGGTAATCCATTAGGACCATGATCAATCTAGATGCAAGTTGTTTTCCCAAAATCCCCATAATCAAAATCATAATAACTTTCAAGGTAATTAAGGAAAGTGACAACCTGGCATATTTCAGGCTCAGATGGAACTGTATTGTCGGAAGCGAGGTCACTAACTGCTTTAGGAGGTCGTCATTGATGATGAACTATTCCACAAACATTCACAGTATGTTGATCTTGATTAGGAAGTTCCTCTTGAAACAAGCTCAGCGCCACTTCGAATAGCTCAACATTCTTTGTTTTCATTGAGGCATCTTGCATAAACCAAGCATCTTCATGAAATTTTGTTAGCATATCTTCAAAAATGAGAGTCTCCTTGATGGATTGAGCCTCAAACATTTCCTCTAGTTGATCAAAGATAATCTTAGGTGATGTCTCATTCTCGAGCGATGTCTCGGGAGGTTGCAATTGATGATGGATCGCATCACTCACCATAGCTTGTTTATCTTGAAAATTTTCTGGCAGTGATTCCACTTGTGCTTCCTCTATATGGTCCTTCAGTGCTTCCTCAAATAGTATGATCGTGATGAAATCTTTAAGCGCCCCTTTGAATTATTCTTCATACCTAGGCTCACTTATGATGATTTGTACTTCTTCATTCAATATGTCAACTTGATTGTCTTCTTTAAGAATGGCATTTGAGACCTCTTGCAATTCACTCTCAAGGATCTCCTTTTGTAGCATAAATGAGAATTCTTCAAAGGAATGAGTCCTTTTCTTCTTGGATTGCTTGTTCAACTCCTGGAGCTTCCTTTATCACTGTTTGAGTATTCTCAACCGATTCTTCAACTTTTGTTTCATGGTATTCCTTTTCAAGTGCAAGGCATGGCGAGCTATCCACTGTAATATATTGTTCCTCAGGTGCATTTGTATCGTCAACATACAACTGATCCTTCTCACAATTAGATGCTGGAACGATGTCTTGTTCATAGGTCCTCCTGAATTTAGCTGCAAGATGTTCACCCCAAGATCTATTCACAATACACTCTTCCTCGGACAAAGTTGGCATCCCAAACTGATTTTTGACTTGATTGATGACCATTTCACATACTGAGCAAGTAAACTCAGAATGAGGGGTACTGTGAATTCTACACCACAATGGTAGCAATATGTTTTCTAAACGCATTTAACCATTCAAAATAAGTTGACTCTCAATCATCCATAAGAAGCTTAGAAGAGGATCTTTGGTTTCTGGGACACTGAAATTGCTTTCTTCTACCTCTAGTCTGGGGACATCCCAAAAGAATATCTTTCCTTGCACTGCCGATTCTATCCTTGATAAGTACTTCAAGCAATGCATTTCATCATGTTCCTCTGTCTCATGGACTCGACACTACCCTGGTCTTGCAAACTCAGACAATCTGCATGGATAAAGCTATGTATTCAATCTCCACCAAAGTTGAGGAAAATCAACTTGTTGCTCCTCGTGAAATGTTGTCGCTCCATCGAGAGATCTTTCTTTTTTTTTACTTTTGATTTTTTGATTTTTTTTTTTTGCTTTTCTGTTTTCACTTTTTTTTTTGGATTTTCTATTTTTACTTTTTTTTGGATTTTTTGGAATAAGAGAGATCTTGAATATCTCAGATTCAACTCGAAAGCTCAATTGGTTCCAACTTGCTTCCTTCTTTCGTAAGTCCAACTAACGACCCAGTGATCACCTTCCTTCTCTGTACTACTTTTGTCGAGCATTGAAGATGGCTTTCCACTGATCTTCCTTGGATTCAAGAGTTTGCATTTGCTGTCAGGCAATCCTAATTCTTTGAGCTATTCAGGCATTTATCGTGATCAGGCCCTCGTTCTAGCACCAATTCTGTTGAGCACGAGAGGAGGGTAAAAAGCCTTAAGATGATTTCTTCAAATGTGATGTGACTTGACAAGATCCGACGTTCAAATGTCACTTTTAGGGATAGGAGATAATTAACAAAAAAAAACGGAATTGAAAAAACCTTGCAAACTAATTTTATTTTTGGTTTTTTATTTGGCTTGACATTGTCCAAGTTTGGCGAGTCCAAGTCCGAGTCCTAGGGACTCACCGAGTTCAAGCGAGTCTAGGCGAGTCTTGTTTCTTTAGTATGGATTCATAGTGGTGGAAAAATGGAGCAAGTATGGATTTAAGGGGAAATCCATGTCCAGTCTAGATTCTAAGAGGGGAAAACCATGGGTAGTTAGGAATATGAGGGGAAAAGCACCTCTAGTATGGAATTTTGACCTTTTAACCCTTAGAATATGTATTTTACTTCGAAAAATGATGATTTTTTCACTTAGAATCACTTAGAAACTTCGAAACATAATAGAACTCAACGAGACTTAGGAAAATTAATCAAAAATTGGAGCCGTAACACAAGGGAATCCATCGGAACAAAGTGCAAAATCAACTTGAATAATTCTCTAGGAGCGAGAAAACAACTCCAAAAGGTCTAAAAACACCTTAGTTCTTAAAATCACTGATGAGGACATTTAAAAAAAACACGTTAAGTGCGTAAAATTGAGACTTTTTTAAAAATGATCCTTAGCACTCGACACTCTGTTGACACTCGACAAAAGATCCAAGAAGTTGGGTGCATCATCCCCATACAAGGCCATAAATGGTGTCGTTTGGATGGACATGTGGTAAGTAGTATTGTAACAATATTTACATAGGTGCAACCACTTAACCCATGCCCGCTGCTGTCCGGCTATGTAATTTTGGAGGTATCCTTCCACCCATATGTTTAAAATTTCTACTCTGTCCATCAATTTGCGGGTTAACCCATGCTCGCTGCTGTCCGGCTATGTAATTTTGGAGGTATCCTTCCACCCATATGTTTAAAATTTGTACTATGTCCATCAATTTGCAGGTGGTAGCTCATTCAGGGAGTGAGCTTGGTACCACTGAGTCCGAATAACTTCTGCCAAAAATGACTCATAAATCTATTGTCCCTATCACTAACTATGGTCCGAGGCAACCCATGGAGTCTAAACACCTCTTGAAAAAATAAGTCTGCCACCTGAGTTGCTAAATAGGTAGTTGAGATCGGAAAGAAGTGGGCAAACTTCGTAAGCTGATCAACTACCACATAGATACAATCACTGTCATGGACTCTAGACAATCCTGTAATGAAATCCATCGATAGGCATTCCCACTTCCTATCAGGAATGGGAAGTGGTTGAAGAAGACCTATTGGATAAGTATGTTCCTGCTTGCTCTGTTGACAAATGGACACTCCCTCACATTATGAAGAACATCGAACTTGAGTCCTTTCCAAGTGAACCGTTCCCTGACCTGTCTGTATGTCTTATAGTAACCTAGATGTCTGACCATGGGAGAATCATGCAAGGCTCTCAAAATCTTGCCCTTCATCTCTGATCCTAGTACAAGAAAAATTCTCCCTTTCTAAATGATAAGATCATTTACAATGGAGTATCTATCATCCTGCACTGTACCATCCATAATGCTAGAGGTCCATGAGTCCTTAGCATATTCCATCGAAATCAAATGCCTCCAATCCTTAGTGATCTCAATCATGGCATTCAAATGTTGCCTGCGTGACAATGCATCGGCAACAACATTGTTCTTTCCTTTGACATAAGTGATGTCAAAGTCATATGCTTGCAGCTTGCTAACCCACTTCTGCTAGCGGTCATTCAAATCAAGTTGCCGAAGGAAGTGCTTCAAACTATTACGGTCTGTTTTGATGCTGAATTTGGAGCTTACCAAGTACTGCCTGAACTTGGCCAATGCATGCATAATGGCCAACATATCCTTGTCGTATATGCTATAAGTTTTCTTATGGTCTCTCAATTTTTGGCTCTCAAAGGCAATGGGGTGCTTGGTCCTACATGAGAATTGCACCAATACCCTCTCTTGATGCATCACACTGAAGCTCAAAGGGTCTAGAGAAATCTGGGACAGCCAACACTGGACATGTGGTCATCAACTGTTTCAACATTTCAAAACACTGTTGTGCCTGATCAGTCCAAATGAAAGCCCCCTTCTTCGTAAAGTCTGTCAATGGTGCTTGCTGCTAAGAAAAGTCCTTGACGAAGCGTCTGCAGAAACCACCCAATCCCATGAATCCTCTAAGGTTCTCAGGAGTAGGCCATTCTATAATGGCTCGAACCTTATCAAGGTCCATTCACACTCCCTCAGCACTGATGATGTGTCCAAGATATAATAATTCTGTCAATCCCAAAGCACACTTAGATTCCTTAGCATACAAGGACTCCTTCTCCAAAATACTCAATACCTCTTCCAAATGTGCTAAGTGCTCCTGCCATGTCCTACTGTAAACCAAAATGTCATCAAAGAACACGAACGCATAGGGAGATCGGTGATCATTTTATTACAAGTGAGCAAAATCATCAGCAAATTTCACACGAACCCCCTCAAATTCCTGTGTCTGGATACTACGTCTAGCTACCAACTTCTCAACAATGAAGTTGTGTGTTGCTCTTGTATCAAATAGAGTGATGACTCGCTGCCCTGTTATGACTCCCCACATCTGGAAAGAACCTTCCTGATGCAAGGAAGTGATGCACATGGTAGTCCTCTTCCCTTCTGACTTTGTTTTTGATATTTTTAAGGCTTTTTTAGATTCTACATCCTCATGATCAGTCTGCTGGTCTGAAAAATCAGAATTGTCCTCATGCTCATAAACCCATTCCATCTATTTTGCCTTGGCCTTGGGTCTCATGGGACACTCATGATCAGATGTATAAGGTGCTTTACACTAAAAACAAAGTTTCCTTCTTCTTGGCTCATTTAAACTTTCTTGATTTCTGCCCATGGGAAACTTGATCTTGAAATCTGATTTCTCATTTTTCTTATGAGGAAACTTACTATCCTTGTTGGAAAAAAATTTCGATGGAAACTTACTTCGAGGTGTCGCAAGCTCCATACTGCATGCTTTCTTCATGGCTTCCAACAATGTAGGTGGGTTGAATGCCTTAACCCAACCTCTCCAAGGCTCCAATACTCCCTCCATGAAAAGTATGACCAACCTTCTTTTTGAAATGCTAAGCACCATCTCCGCAAGCCTTTGAAATTCTCCAATGTATGTCTCCAAATTACCAACCTATTTCAACTGTGCCAACTCCTTGAAATACATCTTTGGATCCTTATGGTCAAATCTTTCTATCAACCTATCAGTGAACTCCACATAGGTGGTGATGTGATTGTGACCCAGCATGACTAATCCATGACACCACCATTCATGAGCAGCACCCTTTAAATGCAATGTGGCGAACTTGATAGCATCCTCTTCAGACATCGGTCCTAGTGACAAATAGTTATCTAACTTCTGCACCCAAGCTCTTGGTGTACTTTTGTCACTAACATCAAAATCTGGCATGGTAATCTTTTCAAGAATGTTCTGGTAGTCAGTTCGCGGAGTGTGGTAATCATTCCTTCCTCCGTTCCTCCTATTCCTCTGGTTCATGAATTGATTGAAAGGCTACATTTGTCTCAAGTTGGGAGGCAAGGTAGAGTATTCCAAATATGCTTGTCGAGCTTCATTTGCATAAGGCACAAGGACAGCACCCTGTGGTTGTTCTTCACGTGGAGTGAAGGTGGGAAAGAGTGGCTTTTTGACTGATCCTCTAGTGCATCACATTGATTGGTCGATTTGTCTCTTCCATCCACTTCATTGCAGCTACCACTTCCACTGTCTTCCCTTGAATTACTTGTTCGATTTTGCTCAGGTTGCTGATGCATTTGATTCATTTTACCTAGCAACTGAGACATCATGTCAATCATGGTGTCAAACTTTCGTTCCATCCTTGCATCTTTATCCTCCTCTACCAAGTTAGGAGCAACCCTTTCTTTTTCCTTTTCCCTTAGTGCTTTTGATAAGGTGTCATGTAATATCCCACATAATTTTTTTTGTTTTTAAGTGCAATAAGAATTACAAACAAACACATAACCCATGAAGGTTAGAAAATATAATCTTAAAGCTTGTTGAAATTGCAACCCTTCCTTTTTCTGATCACCAAGTGCTCAATGTGGGAAGGTGAGAGCATACAGTGATAAGGGGTTCGTTAGCTCACTAATCTGCTGGAAATTATAAAGCAAATACAATACTGGGCAGCAAGCCAGCCCCTTCCGCTTACCCAGCGAAAAAGCAAGGAACTTGGCGGTGAACCAGGCAAGAGAACAATACTGCAGACACAAATCACTCTACCGCAATATTTCAGCGGGAGGACTGCATTACAAATTACTCAACTCAACCACTTATGCAGGGGGAGGATCATTACAACCAACATCACGCGACCGCTTATGCAGTGGGACGACTGAATTGCGAATTATTAGATATAGGCAACCTCTTCCACTTTTCAACAGGATATGAGATTACAATCTAGAATGGGTTAGTAGTCCTACTACTTAACCTTACAATAAAGAGGAAAGTGAGGGTAGAAGAATAGTGCTGAACATAAGAGATAATGATCATGAAACTCATTCAACATCAAAAACAGCAGGCTGGAAATGCATAACTAGGAACCCATAAACTCACTAAATCACTCATATCTCACTCAAATCTCACCCAATTCACTCCAAATCACTCCCAAACCAACACTAGACAAGCAACAACTAAGACAAACCAAAAGGGAGCTACAAAAACACTTAAAAATACCTTGCATACATCCCAATGCACTCTCTAAAACCCACGCCTAGCTAGGATATTTTGATTTGCATTGATAAATTCAAGACTTAGAGAAAAGTGCCACAAACTTACAAGATGTATCACCAACAACAAGATGGAAGATTGAACTAGTACCTTGAATGATCAGTCGCTAAAGCAGAGAGGTATGATCAAGAACTTGCTTCAACCACAAGGAAACCAGTAACTCCAGAAACCACTCCAAACTCCAAAAACACTGAAATATGCAATGAAAATATCATAGATTACAGCACGCAGCTAGGTACTATATCTCAAGTACGAAACTGGAAACACTATGGAGCCGCACTCCGAAGCTTGAAAGTTCATATGCCAATCCGGTAGCATAACGATGCAAATTTTCAAGATGCCCAAAATGAGAGCCCAAGGCTCATATTTATAACTTCACACCTCCCCAAATGCAAATGCAAATGGCGCCCAAACTCCACTCAAATTCCCTTTCATTTCGCTTCATGTCTCCACCAACATGGAGCTCACTTTCCTCTCCTAGGCAAGTTTGAACTTTGCCTTATGGTGGCCTTTTTTTGCAATATAAAAAACATTAAACAAGAGATGTTTAATCCTCCTAAATTGCCACCAACAAATTCGCCTTTTGACTTAGTAAATAACACATGGATATCAATTAATTATTTTTCCCTAAGTCATCCTCAACATTTAATTAGTAAATGCAAATATTTAAATATCAAACCTTTGACAAGGAAATAATATTTAATTAAATTACTGACCATTAACAAAAACTAGGATGAAGTGGAGTAAAGAAGACCATAGAACTGTTGCATGATCTTCACACCCAGTGACAGAGCATGTAAAGCTCAGGAAGACAACATCATCCAAACAACCAACCCCTAACTTACTAAAAATAGTAAGTTCTTGCTTCACCAACGTTTGAAACCCTAATTCTTCATTCCACATAGCCTACGGGTCTCAGGAATAGGCCAATGGACCACTGAAAGCACATCATCGAGAAGGGGACATTACATGTCAACTTCAGGTACCTTCGCTGTCACTGTTGTAGTACCTTATTTTTCTTTCACTCATCAATCACTGGATGGCAGGATCTTAGCTCCGATACCACTGAAATATCCCCTGTCCTATTGAAGATTGAAAACAAGGAATATTTGTTGTCCAAGTTTTGTGTTATGTAGTTTTGAAGTTTATGTGTTATGCTGATAATATTTTCAGATTGTAATGATGAACATCACACATGAATATCTCAAGAATAAACAGCTCCTAATTGATCCTTTTGACTGATAATGAACAAAAGATGCAAATACAATTGTCTCATATGGAAATAAGTCAAACTAGACTCAAAATCAAGAGCTAACAGCAAACTGACATATTGTCAAACACTTGTCACACATCCTCTGGATAATTATGAAAGAAAGCATAATTAAGATGCAACTCCAAACTCTTTCCTCCTTTATTTCATTGGGTCATCTAAGAACATTACATAGGCAGCTAAAGAACAATTACATGGACTGTCATTAATGATCAATTTTCAGTTATTCTGAGGACATATGGACTACAACTAAACTCATACATTCATATTGAAAAATGCAATGAAGTTTACTTGTAGATGAACCTCATGTCAAGCACTTTTAAAGAAGCAAGAAATATCAGATGTGAAAGAGCCTCCAAGTTGTAAGATTGAACCTCTTCCTATGTCGCCCCTGCTGCTGCAAGTGGGAGGTCTGAGATGTCAATGTTGGACTGCAGTAAGTACTCCAAAACCTCCTCAAAACTAATTGCCTTCAACCCTTGAGTGGAGCGCTTCACTTATTGATGTGTCTAAATGCCAAAATATGGAGATATGAACCAAATCGATGGTTCACAATGCACAGGTCCGATTCTGATTTCAAACTAATATGTGGCCGATTCTATCACAAAACCCTCTCAAATTACCACAAGGGAAATCGCTTTCACCTTTCAATAAAATTGCTGTCCTCCAATTTGGGGTTTGAAGCTCCAATGAGGAGAGATGAACAAAATTGGGTTTAGGGCCAGGCAGTTCGAATTATGCTTCAGACTTTGAATAAGATCAGCAAGCTCATGATACTCCTTCAATACTTCCTCTAAGAGGATCGGCTGCCCTTTGCCCTCAAAATCAATATGCAAAAGTCCCTAGATCTGCCAATCTGAAAATACAATGAATTCATCCACCACGGCAAACAACAATAACTCAATATGCACAATTAGGAAGACTGAGGTGTGTCCCTCTCAAAGCAACTCCTCGGAAGATCTTCCACTTCCTCAGTTATGCCAAGCATTGGGAGTTTCTGTTCTAGAATGATTATTTGCAGACAACCTTTTGGCTCCACAAGCCAGCACAAGAAGAGATAATCAACAACTGATGATGATCAATAAATTACCTCCCTCTATTTCTTTCTTTCTTATCCAATCATATGATTTCTACTAGAAGATCTCTTCTTATGGGTAGGTATACTTTATTATTATTTTATTACACATTAATTTAATTGCACTTTATAAAATAATATTATATTATAATCAAAGTGCACACATCTCGTAATACGTGTAATCTCCTTATTTCACCATTAGACCCAAGAAACATGAAATGTGAAGCCATAGGTCATTGCAACTCGACCCCCTAATCAATCCTCTTGGCCTATGAGGGTCAGGTGATAGGCGAATCCCGTGAAAATCTAAGGACTAATGAGAAGGGGACATTACAGTCCGCCCTCCCTGAAATTGCTTGTCCTCAAGCAATCTCAATGCTTGATGCTGCAAAATATCCTAATCAATCCTCTTGGCCTATGAGGGTCAGGTGATAGGCGAATCCCGTGAAAATCTAAGGACTAATGAGAAGGGGACATTACAGTCCGCCCTCCCTGAAATTGCTTGTCCTCAAGCAATCTCAATGCTCGATGCTGCAGAATATCCTCTCTCTCCCAAGTCACATCCTCAATCGGCAAATCCTTCGAGTTCACCAAACATTCCCTGACGACTCTATTCCTTAATCTGCACTCCCTAGAATCAAGGATAGCCTCAGGTACTAGTATCAATTTCCCCTCTTTGTCAAGAGGAGGCAGCACTGTAGAAGGTACAACATGGTGTCCTATCGCCTTCTTGAGGTGTGACACATGTCAAACATTATGCACTCTTCTATTTGTTGGTAGGTCAAGCTCACAGGCCATGTCTCTAACTCTCTTGACAATCCTAAATGGCCCATAATAGTGTGGCTTGAGCTTTTCCACACCACTCTTCTTGAGTGTAGAATGCCTATACGAATATAGCATCAAATACACCATGTCACCTACATCAAATGACCGCTCAACTCGCTTTTAGTCTGTGTACTGTTTTTGCTGATCTTGTGCCTTCCATATGTTTTCCTTCAATGATCTCACAATGCCCTGACTCTCCCGAAGAAGATCCTTATCACTCGACACTCTTCTTGTTGGTTGAAAATTTTGTACACTTGGGGAAATATACAAAATTGTGGTTTCAACCACAGCACACGAGTAAAAACTCTCCTAATTAAGGGAAGGCTCCCCCTATCTAACTACAACTTGGAAAATAAAATGGGATGGGACAGCAATCTTTCTTCTTTTTTCAAGAAAGACAATATCCTTTTCTCTTCACAGAAAAGGATAGCGATTGAATATGAACAACAGTAATTACTTTCAAGTGAAATGAGAGAAAGGAAATGAAGTTTCCTGAAAGCGCAAAGACTTCCTTCACTTCCTTCGGGACGGGACAGCAATATCAAGCTCAAAGACTTGACTATTGGAAGTCCTATCTACCCTTTGCTATACTAAAATTTACAATGAATAAAAGATAACAGCTCAAAGACTGGAATAATCTATTCTTTCAACATAAAGACAAGAAATAATGCGAGCTCAAAGACTTGCTGCTATTTCTTATCAAACAATAATTTTTCCTCAAGAATAGACGCAAGCTCAAAGACTTGCTGCTCCTTCAAGAGATTTTCCTATTTTAATTAATCTTCTCTACTTGCAGCTCAAAGACTTCAAATCAGATTGGACTAAGCTCCTTTAGAAACACTTTGCATAGAAGAAATAAAAGATTCAAACCCAAACATGTAGCTCAAAGACTCAAAACTTGAGTAATCCTTCTTTATTATTCTTCAAAAACTTTCAATCCACATACATAAGCTCAAAGACTTCTTGCTGTAAATTTGGCAGAGTTTTTGCTTGCTTTCCAAAAGATATATTTACAATGGACCTCTCAAGTATTTATAGAAGAGGAGCCTTGAGAAAAAGGTGGGAGGATCCTAACTAACTTGAGAGATTCTCTCAACCACCAAGACTCCTTTAATAAATAACTGAGACTTCATTAATTAACTAAGAGTCACTCTAACTAACTAAGACTTATTCCAACTACAATCCTAATTGGACATAACTTGTAGTTGCCTTACATGTAATTACAAAAGTAGAAGTAATGTGTAACTTGTATTTTACAAAAATTACTTTTACATGTAACTTGTCAAAACGAAATTACAACTAAAGATTACGAAAGAGAGAAAATTCAACTAAGTGTTGAAAAACACTTAGGTTGCCTTTTGTGAAGACATGAATCCTTGAAATTTCCGGATGCTCGCTTGTAGTTCCTCGGGATTCGGTTCATGAGTGTTCTTAGCAACTACCATAGTCTTCACAATAGTGTCGTGACAGCGGAGGAGCGCGGAATTGTCTCTATCCAGGATGGACTGGATCTCATGCAAAAAGGCTTGATGTTTCATCAATGCTTGAATTGAAACTGCCGAGAATTGTTCACTCCTCCATTCACCATGAATCCTCATCTGTAAGTCCGCAAGAACTTCTTCTTCTGGAATTAGCTCTCCATCCTGACTTACTATATTGCAAGAGGCCCTTTCACAATGTGAGACAATACCTTGATAAACTTCATTCCGGAATCTCCTTGCATCACTGATCTCTTCGATGAGGGACTTAAGAACAAGGGTTTTGTTTTCCATGAGTTCCTCAAATTCCAAGTACATGACCCTGGAAGAGATGATGGTGTGCTCTTGCAAAATACTCAGCTGTTGTTGGGGCATGGTACGCCAGATTGCCAGACTTTTCTCAACACTTTCCAGATTCTTTTTGAAAGTGTTAGAAGTCTGATCCAATTTCTCCTCAATGGTTTCCAGCTTAGACATTATTTGAAAAATGTCTTTTATCATTTGCACGCATTGATCATGAAGGTGATCAATCCAGGAATCCAGTGCTTGTACTTTTTGAGCAGCCCTTTCTACTCCACGAATCGATTCTTGGGAACCGGAAGAACCTATGGAGTTACTCCCTTCAGCAGCAGGTTTTGTGATTTTATTGATGGCTGCCATGAGCTGTCGGTTTTCTTCTTCTAGCTTGTCTTTCTTTGCAAGAAGATCGTCACACCTTTGCACTAGTGAAGCAACAGAAAACTGAGCATCATGTTTAATGACTTCATGTGTTTGCTTGCCCAATTCTATCCTTGTAATCTTATAATCAGCAGCTGACATTTCATCAAGTGGTTTATCTGCAATAGGTTCCACAATTTCAGCTACTTTCATCTTGTTGCTATCAACAGTTACCCTGGAAATAGTCTTCGCCTTCTTAGCAACTTTGGATCTGGACTGTTTGAGTTGCTGGTAGTCGAAGGCATCAGGTGAGATCTCTTGCTTCTTTCTTTTCGGGGTGAAAGAACTAAGCCATGGAGGCAAAGTCATCAACTCACTTCCTGTAACAGCTGTAGGCAAAGGAGAAGCAGTTTCTGTTTGAATCACTGTGGTCACCCTGGGAGGAATATCTGTTTGAATAGCGACTATGTTTTGCTCAGTTACCAACGGACATGAAGATTGCCTCATGAATTCTTCAAAACCAGAAGTGGAAGTATCAATTTCTGATAACTGAATGCAAGTGGGATTATCTTCAGGAACTTCCAACACACTTTCTCGTTGTTGCTCAGGAGAAGGCCCGTATGCTGAAATGGGAACTGCATTCTGAGGAGACTCATCAATGAGCAAATCAGGAGGAGAAAGAGGCGTCTCAATAGAAACTGGAGGAATGACCTCATGAGGCGTGTCTGAAACTGGAGACTTAGGCGCATCATCAGATTGCTGCCCCTCTTCTGGCTTATCCAGATCGATCACCCGAACATGGAACCGTGATTTCTCCTTCCCACGAGTAGTTGTCTCCTCAGGAGGAAGCACTACTGCACGACTAACTCGTAGCTTGATCCTTGTGCTTGAAGATGAAGCACCCTCCTTATTATCAATCTGAATCTCAGACTTTCGTCCAAGAGGCCCTGTAGAATCATCTTCTTTACCAACCTTGATTTTGATAAGTCTAACAGCATTGCTTTTCAACCATGCGTTAGTGTTGGCCAAGATAGGCTGAAATCTGTCAAGAATGGAGACGCACTCTTTATGTGACCATTGGATCAAAGGAAGTGGAGCTTCCTCAACCCTCCGTGAAGTGTATTCAGGATCAAGTATACGCCCATCATCAATCATCCCTTGTGGGATATCTGCCAAGTTCAAGTCAACAATTTGCTCAACAGTGAGCCTGCAGTAATCCATCTTCAGGACTTCAGCTTCTGTGCGGAGATCTGCCCAGATGTCTTCAATGCGATGAACATGTACAAAGGATTTTTTGATCTTTTCCTTCATACCTCTATAATCAAAATCAGCTCTAGGTTTGAACCTCTTAAGCTTGATTTCCTGCAATTCAACCTCCATGGCCTTAGCCTTCACAGATGTGACAAGGGAGTATCGACCAATTTTCAACGGATTTGTGCTGGAGATCCCCATTCCAACCTTGTGTCTAGTAGACTGAAGAGTATGAACAGCCATAATCTGTCTACCCAACTCCATAAGAATTATCCTATCGGTCGGGTATCTTGGTAGCATGTATGGTTGTCCATCATAGCACCCAATCCTCATGTAGGTGAAGGTGGGAAATTGCAGGAATAAGCACCCATACTCAGATACCTTGACCCATGCCTCATCTGATACTCGCTTATTTCTGAGATCCATGTCAAACTGACACATAAAATATCCAAAGAATGCGTCTTGGACTCTTCTAAAATGTAGTCTGCTAGGTTTCAAAGGCAGCTGGTCATAATATTCCCAAACTGGTATGAGAGAGCGATCACCCTTGGTAGAAAGACCTGGAAAGTGTCTAAGTGATGCTGCTAAATATACCAAATAAGAATTCATAAAGAAGGTCATAGTGGTAGGAACCGCTGCAAGTTGTTCGCACAAAGCATCGCTGATGATTTCACCCCATGAAATGTGATGCGACTGCCGTATGAACATGATGAATTGATACATCCATGGCTCAAAGACATTAGAGTGCTCAAGGCCTAACATTCTGCTGAGAAGAGTGATGGTGTCTCCTATCTCCCACTTGAAATCACAACGGTACAACTTTGCCCATCTTGAGAAGGAAGGACGTGGCTCATGAATCCACCTATTGATGTGGCGCTTGCAATCTTTTTCTCTTTTCACATAATACTCTGCTGCACTTTCTTTGGTGATTTCCATGTAAACAGGTGCAGGAGGTATTTTGAAGACCTTCTCGATTGTATCCGCATCAAGACGAATTATGGCTTCACCATCATCATTTTTTATGACTCTTGACTCTTTGTCAAAATGATGGGCGCATGCAAGAACAAATTCAGGTTCTAGGGCAGCCACTGGGAAAGAAGACGCATGATGGATATGGCTGTCCAACAGCCGCTGCAAGTTGTTATCCTGTGGATCTTCTACCCTGTGAATGAATTCTGCCATATCAACATGCCCTATTTCTGTGTCCCTGATGCGATCCAATGGCGAGGAGACCTGGGAAGGTGTAACCTCATTCTGGTATTTATCATATTTGTATTTCATTTTCTTTGGAGTTGGCGATGCCGGCAAATCTGACATTGATTGCGAACCTGGAATGCTGTGATGAAGACTTAAAAGGGTTAAGGCCACATCATAATCAGCTGCAAATATCATTCTTTCTTTTTTCAAATGGGTAAAACTTCGATCTCTGAATTTCACGGTTTTGTGAGAAGAAGAGAGAAGACATGTAGAAATGGGAAAATCTTGACTTTGACCAATTTCGGATCTTGGGGGAATTTTCGCAAGTATACAAGTTGGAAAGTACATACATGCAATCGGGATTTTAAAACCCGAATACAAGTATACTTGTAAATTCGAAAATGGAGAAACGGATGAAAAATGGGATTTTGACTTGCGGGAAATGATGGAAATGGAAAGTGCGGATATGGGGAACGTGAATGGATAGAAATGGGAATATCCGGGATAGTCATTTTCATGAAAATGGGAAGATCTTTTCAACATGTAATCCGGTTTTCAAAACACGAATTTGCAAGAAAGAGGTATTTCATATTTTTTAAGCTTGGAAATTTAACCAAAAATGATTAAATTTCTCAACCGTAAGGGAAGAACAACAATTTCCAGCGAACTTGTAATCGAGATTAAAAATCCCGAATACTAGCTAAGATGGAATTTTGAGAAGAATAATGCAATTTAACAATTGCATTTCAAAGGGAAGATTTGTTTCATGAAAACCAATTTTAAGGGAAGAACAACACATGTGAAGAATGCAATTAATAACAAAAAATGAAGAAAACATGAAAATAAAAAGAAGAGAAGAAAGGAAGAACATACCTTGATTGGAAAATCAAAATGCTTCTCCAACAATGCAATACTTCTTGAGATGAAGAAGCAAAACTGAACTTTTAAACCCTTATCACGTTTTTGTGAAAATGCCCCCCAAAATGGTAGCAATCTTAAACTTGCAAGAGTAAAATGCCAATGAAAGTGTTCATTTCAAGTTTGTTGCAGCAAAACGATCAAGGTATTTGCTAAAGCAATAATACCAAAGGTGTTTGAAGAGGTATCAATGCCAAAGGATTTAAAACGCAGCCAAGAGAGTCACGTTTTTGTGAAAAACGTGGCATTCATTACACATTCAATGCACCATTAAATGGTGCGAACCTGCTCTTACCCTCCACGCCTTAGGAAGAAAGATCAAAACGATCTAGGAGTGTGCGAAATTTTAAAGATTCAACCCCTCAAAACGTGGCATTAATGATTCACGTTAGGAAAAAACGTGGTTGCTGTTTTTAGGGTAAAAACCAGCGGATTTGTCTTTGAAATGGCATGATAGATGTCAAAAAATGCAAGAAGATCGGATGCAAGCTCAAAACGCCCCCATCATCCAACGATTCATCCACAAATTTCGCCTTGAAAAAGTCCAAAATCGCTTCATTCTTGCATTTCGGGTTTTGAAAAATGAATGACAAGTTCGATTTTCTTCAAAAGGAAGCAAATCGGGTTTTAAACATAAAATGACAAGTTCGATTTTCTCCTTTTTCCTTTTCATGCTCAAAATCGGGTTTTAAATATAAAACAACAAGTTTAAAATTTCACTTTTCACTCATTAAGCCAAAATCGGGTTTTTTTGGACAAATGACAAGTTTAAAAATTGTCAAAAATGAACTTTATGTTAAAATCGGGTTTTAAAAGACAAACTGCAAGTTTAAAAATACTTGTAAGGGGGAAATAAAATCCCTACAACAAGTATTAAACACTTGCACACATGTAATGGGGATTTAAAATCCCTATTACATGTAAAACCCATTAAAGTAGGGGTTTTTTGGACAAACTGCAAGTTTACTTGCAGTTGAGCTAAAAAACCCCTATTTTAACTAAAAATGACCAAAAAACAACAAAAAGATAAAAACATTAAATGGGAAACTTAAAATAAATTACAAGTGACATATTTGAAATAAAAAATGCACATGTAAGTGATCAAAAATTCTCCTACAAAGACCACAACAATGAATATCATTAAAACTTGCATTTTGAAGAAAATTCTCCACCTGCAGTCTGGGTTTTAAAACCCGAAATTGAAGGAAAGACATAGCAAACGAACCCAGAATTTGACGAAATTCGAAACGTAGTTCGAGGATGGACTGAGGATTAAGCCAGTCCAAGGATTAGTCGAAATTCTGCCTCGGGAAGCGTGCCATAGAGTAAATTTTTTCATTTTTTCACAAAAATTTCATGGTAGTGGTCCTTCATTTTTGGAAACAAAAATGAGGACAACACTTCTATCACTCAACAAAAGATCCAAGAAGTTGGGCGCATCATACCCATACAAGGCCATGAATGGTGTCATCTGGATGGACATGTGGTAAGTAGTATTGTAACAATACTCACATAAGTGCAACTACTTAACCCATTGAAAGATCCCTGATGGATCTCTTTTCCTGATCTACTGTAATTTTTATTATTTTAAATTGATTGTTCCCATTTATTAATATTTTCATTCAGAAATAGACAGAAGTTGCAGAAGGGGGGTTGGATTCTTTTTGTGTTTTGATGATTTTTCAACAAGTAATAAATGAAGTACAAGTACATGAAAAAAGTACTGAAAATGAAGTTCATATAAAGCCAAAACAAATTCGATTCAAGGCAGATTTCTGAATATAAAATCAAATATTTGACCAAATGAAGATTTCCAATGATTTCAGGAAGATTACAATCAGGAATGAACCCAACCTGGATGCTGAAAGAGTAATATAACTAGGAATGAAGCTATGGCAAGATTCTAGCCCTCCAAGTGCTTCACGTGGGAAGGAAAGTGGCTGCCAGGTACAGCCGTACGGCTGCCAAGTACACCCAACTAGATAGAAACCCCCAAACCCCACGCTGAACTCTGTCAAAATCACTGAAACCTCTAGAAAGTATGCCGTACAATCTCCAAGATGCTAATAACTGCAAGCAAATACAAACCACTATATTGGGGGCTACATCCCAAATAGGCATCCCAGATGCTGAAAAGCTCTACCAAAGCCAAAATCTCAAAACCAAGATGTAAAATGTGTAGAAGATACTTGATAATTAGGTTACCATCTCCTTATAACTCCTTCCCTCTAGCTTGAACCCTAAAAGTGTATGAAAAGTGCGCTTAGGCTTATAAAGTCTTATTTCTCATTTTTAGTCGCCAAGTGTAGAGAAAATGCCACTTTTTTAATATAAAAGAATTTCGTTCATCAAAAGGGTCCCTGACAAATGGGAAACATTTAGAAAAGTTCAAGACCTTTCGAACGAGCTATAACACATGGGCATATGCATCCAGATGAAGCCAAAAGCCCCTTATTACTCTAAAATGGCTATAAACATAGCCTTATTTAATTAATTAAATGCTAACTTAGGAAATATTTAAATATATTAAAAATATAACCCAAATAGCTACAGAAGGCTCAAATGACTCCAAAAGTCTGAAATGGAACTGTTATCACTTGAACCTGCACCCCTGCTTGCTAAGCTATCAACTCAGCAGGCTTGTGACACATGGGAACCCTCCTAGGCCTGCGGGTTGCCTAAAAATTGGAGTGAACCTCCAGAGTAAGCTGGTTCTTTTCAGATTCTGCACCTAAACTAACAATTTCTTCAGGGGAAAGAGTAAGGAGGAGAATATGTAAAATTGAAATTTAAATCTAAGGTGATTGCACCAGATGATATTTTGAAATCTAACTAAGCAACAGACACACAGTACAACAGTGATAATAAACCTCTTTTACACTAACCAACAACCCATGATCTTTGCATCAATACTTCATAAGAAGGCTGGATAATCACAGTCCTAAGAGGAAAAATCCTTTTCACAACCTAAGACTATTAATTACTAAAACACAGCTTATGACCTGCAAGTAGCATATATGTCTTTGCATAAGGCATCAAAAGAAAGTGCAATTTTAAAGGGGGCAAAAAGCCAACCACAAAGAACTGACTAACCCTAAAGATGCAATAACAGAGAAAGATGAGAAGCAGAGGAGTAAACCAAGCTATTATCCTTGCCAAACAGGTATCACCAAGCTTTATAACTCCTGAAATTGTGTTACAAAGTCCCTTCCTGCAGAGAGAACTAAAAAATTACAGTCTGCTCTAAGATGAATGAATCAGAACCCTCACCAAAATGAAGGCTTGCAGTATATATGCTTTTTTCCAAAGCTATCAAGAAGACTCCACCTCCTCATTTTAGGTCGAGCAAAATCAAAAAACCTACTTTTTGGGCCTCAAAAATATCTGAAAAGGAATAAACTTGAGCCAAAAAGTCAAGCCACCCATTCTGCAACCATAAAACCCCATAAATGCATCATAAATGACCCTGAAATGTCTCTGACAGGCCTGCAAGCCCTCATAAATGCAAAAATATCTCTCCCTGATCTCCAAACAAAATATCTGATAAAGTGATTTTTTAAAAATTTATCATTATCTAATCAGACATTTGTTTGATTTTATTTTATTTATATTTAAAGGCTTTAATAATATAAAAATAATAGAATTATTTTATTTAAAGTGATAAATAAAATAAATCACCTTAATAAGATAATTTTATTATTTTTATTTATTAAATAATATAAAATGCAATAAAAAATATATTTAATAAAAGTGTTTTGATTTACACTTTAATAAATAATCTCTTTTATTATATTTCATTATTTTTACCATAAATATAAAATAAAATGAAATTAAACCTATGTTTGATTAGATAATGATAAATAATAAAAAAAGAAAACTTTAAAAAATATTTGCTTACATTCATTGGAGGGCATATTTCCTAAGTGTTTTAAAATTACTTAATAAGTAATTTGCAAATAAGGACATTAAGTGATATAAGATCACTTAGGAAGCAAAAAGTTTACAAAATTTTAAAGTGATTTAAAATCACTTAGAAGCATATGGCGAGTTTTACCATGTGGCTTCCTACATTTTGTGTGGCATAGAAGAGAAGGGAATAGAATGCGAAGGAAACATAGACAGTTTTTTATTGAAGATATTTTAGGGGAAACATAACCCTAAAAGTTTCATTTGCCTCTTCACTTTTGATGTTCGACACTTCTGGAAACTTCGCTCTGCATCTGGGCGCCGCTAGGGTTCGAACTGGGCATGGAAAGGAGAAGAAATCTCGGTCTCTTCCTGTTTTGGGCACCAAAATGAGTGCTGGGCCTCTGTTTTTGTTTACGGCTTGCTCCTCTCTCTGTGTTTTTTGCTAGTTTCGGGCCTATTTATGGAGCCGCCGTGGAAATTCCCTGTGTTTCTAAGTATTTTCTGGGCGTTTGAAGCTTGGCTTCCTTGTTGGGCGCGATCTTTTCTCCTTGCATCTATGCTTTCTGCTTACAGGTTCGCTATCTTTACCGATTCTGGAAGGAAAATTGCTTTTTCTTTTTTTCGAATCATTTCAACAAACTGATGGTGAAGAAGTTGATATTTCATTAGCAAATTAAGATTGCTACAAATGCTGCGTAAACTCAAAGCCATGTAACATTCTCTCAAAACTGATTTTTAAGAGAACTATCATTCAATTGACTTTTGTTTCTACTAAATATGCGCCGAATGTTGGGAATGAGATGTTTCTTCTTTTTCTGAGAAACATAGGCATCAACAGATTGTCCACCCTGTAGTTGTCCAGGAGAAGGAATCTTTATATTCAGCACCTTAGCAAGTGATTCGGGGTGAATCGATTTATTTTGTATGAATGACCCGGAAGAATCATTGTTTCCAGTGTTTGTTAACTCTTGTGCAGTTTCAAATTTTACAGACCTCTTCCGTTGTTCATGCTCTCTCCATCTCCTTAGCTCACCTTTAACTGCTTTCTTGGCTGCTTCAGCCATCTCTGCCTTTTGCAATGCTTGTGCTTCTACGGACTTCAGTTCTTCAATTTCTCGATTCGCAATTAGCAATTTCTTCAAGATTTCCTGTTCACTTGCTTTTACTGTATCAACTTGAGCCATAGCTGCACCCACCTTCATATCTGCAAGTTCATCTGCTTCTTTAACCCTCCTATTTAAGGAATCATGCTCATCTTGTGAAATTGTGATCCCAGCACCAGAATCTGAAGTAGAAGCTCGTGCAGCATTTGTTTTCTCAGAGAGTGCTTTTATTCTCTCAATTGCTACTATCTCTACTACTTTAGCTGCCTCAGCCTCCTTTAAAGCATCTTGCAATTTATTCTCAATGGCTGTAACAGTTGCCTTTGCTTGATCAGATTCATACCTTGCCTTTTGAGCTTCTTCTCTCATTGCTTCGGCCTCTTTCTTAGCCTTTTCAGCTTCAGAGGCCAGTTGTTGTAGAGCCAGTGACAGACCTGATGTAGCACCTTTTTGCAGAAGATGAAACTTGTTGAAAATACCAATTTTGCATGTGATAGGCAGATTTGCTCTATTTCCTCACTCGAGATGCTTTTTAGGGCCAGTGCAGGCAATATCAGTTCTGCTGGATAAATGCCCTTTCAGAAGTCTGATACACTCACTTCTCTTTAAACGAAGCACAACCTTTAAATTTTTCTCGTTTTTTAAGCATATTCTCATTAAATGTACTTGTTAACCCTGCTGCCTCTTCCAGGCATTTGCTGTCACTGCAAAAGCATTCTCTAAGGATTCTTTCTTTGACATTATATTTCTCAATAAAATTTACAAAAGATTCAACAACATGGATCAAACATTTCAATTCCTGTTTTCCTGATAACACCCTTGGTAAATCATTTAATAATGTTCTTGCAACCTCACAAAATTTTGGAGTTAAATTTTTTAGTCTTTGTCTGGTGTACTTTGAAAAACCAATGGCTGTTGATTCATGTCTTGCAAACTTTCCATTTCATCATTCTTATCCTTTAGATGATTTTGTAAATCTTCTATCTTTTCAAAATGATCCAAACTGCTCCCATCTTTTACTTTAATTGTTTCTATCAGTGACTCAAGACGTTCAATCTCTGATTCCAATTTTTGTCTATCTGCTAACTTTTTTGTCGATAGGCAAGTCCCTTTTTCCAGCACCCACACTACTTGCATGTTGAAGCAGGTCATTGTATCTATAATCCTGTTTTTTCTTCCCTCTACAGAATGGACATCTCAAAGCTCCATCCATATTCTTTATGATATGATTTCCCTTCACTAGATCCTCATATGATTTTTCTTCATATTCTTTAATCTCAGATTCACTAATATCACCGTCACTTTTACTGGACAAATCCATTGCAACACTAACCCAGTTCAGAATAAAGCAGAATGATGCCAATTTCTAGGCCCTATTAGGTGCTCCACAAGTCTTTTGATGAATTTCATTGCTGTGTGCATCTCTAAATGACTGTTTGGACTGAAAATGGTGAAAAACAAACATTAAAAACCCTCCTTTTGTCATCTGCCATTTAATGCTATGCATTAAAATATGTATTTAATGAAAACTGTAGCTGCCTACTTCTGCAAAATACTCTTAAAAATCTGAATATTATCTCCAAGGACGCAGCTGTCTTGAAATTGTCGAAATGTCTGATCAATAATGCCTTTTCCAGTTTATCATAAAAAATCCTTTAGGCTTGATGCATAAAATGTCCTCTTGTTGATCATTTGTAGATATTTGCACATCTTGTTCACGTTCTAAAAAAAAAGAAGTCTCATCCTGCTTATTGGCTGATAATGTGATTGCATACTTGCGTTTTTGTTACTCTTTTTCCTTTTATCACCAGCTCTGATATGATTTGATCGTATGAGACCTTGCCATCGTTTCACATGAGCTAGGCTCAACCCTTGTGGGAGCCGCATTCGTCTCCACTCATCCTTGTGAATTTCATGACTAGCAAGCTGTCCTTTTTCCTTTTCCTGCACATGAAACAAACCTGTTAGCAAAATATGCATATGTATGGTGATTTTCCTTTGATCTGATATTTGCCTTTCGAGATTCCTTTGTGATGCGAGTTATATGCATCTGATGCATGTAGGGATCATATATATATATGCGTGCATTAGTACACATGTTAGAAATGCAGTCAGCCATTGCTTAGAACAAAATGTTCTAACGCATTGCTTGTTTCAACTCTTTTGCAGATATCAGAAGGAAAGCATATACGGACCAGGGTGGAGCAGCAAGACAAAGGCGACATCGAGCCTACCTCAACTGTTCCAGTCATTCAGGCAATGACTGGATCCATTCTCAACATGCCTTTCCTCATTTTTTCCTTTGTACTTGTGCATACATATATGTATATTTCCTTTTTATACTGGATGCATGTAGCTAGTCTCACGGCTCTTTGTGTGGGAAGCATGTTTGAATATGAATAAAATACTTCTCCTTTTGAATGAGATGTTTCTCTCTTTCGTTGTTACAGACTAGAAGTACTTAAAATTACCATCTTTAAATCACTCCTTAGTGCAGTTGGAAACACAAAAAATAGAGAATTAGTACACACTTGCTTTCTTTTGTGCATGCTAGCATCTCTTAACCTGTTTTTCAGCCAGGAGCAAAAAATAGGTAACAGGAACCTGTCACCTGTCTGTGACTGATGTCGGAAATCATGGATCAACTGGCAGTCTCATCCCTAAAATCTAGGGATGCTCCTAGAAACTAGGAAACACACTCAAATCTCCTGAAACTGAAACCAAGGAATGGTCTCATGGAACCCCAACCCTGGACATTGTCACAACCTCCTAAAAAGTAGGAACTGCCTCCTAAAATCAAGGAATTGCTCCAAACTGCTGTACTACTGCCAGAAACACCAAATCCAAACACTGAATATCCTGACTAAGTCTCTATCCACCTGTTACCTATTTTTCGCTCCTGGCTGAAAAATAGGTTAAGAGACGCTAGCATGAACAAAAGAAAGCAAGTGTGTACTAATTCTCTATTTTTGTGTTTCCAACTGTACTAAGGAGTGATTTAAAGATGGTATTTCTAAGTACTTCTAGTCTGTAACAACAAAAAAGAGAAACATCTCATTCAAAAGGAGAAGTATTTTATTCATATTCAAACATGCGTCCCACACAAAGAGCCGTGAGACTAGCTACGTGCATCTAGTGCAGAAAGGAAATATACATATATGTATGCACAAGTACAAAGGAAAAAATGAGGAAAGGCATGTCGAGAATGGAACCAGTTATTGCTTGAATGACTGGAACAGTTGAGGTAGGCTCGATGTCGCCTTTGTCTTGCTACTCCACCCTGGTCCGTGTATGTTTTCCTTCTGATATCTGCAAAAGAGTTTAAACAAGCAATGCGTTAGAACATTTTATTCTAAGCAATGGCTGACTGCATTTCTAACATGTGTACTAATGCACGCATATATATATATATATGATCCCTACATGCATCAGATGCATATAACTCGCATCACAAAGGAATCTCAAAAGGAAAATATCAGATCAAAGGAAAATCACCATACATATGCATATTTTGCTAACAGGTTTGTTTCATGTGCAGGAAAAGGAAAAGGGACAGCTTGCTGGTCAGGAGGTTCACAAAGATGAGTGGAGATGAATGCGGCTCCCACAAGGGTTGAGCCCAGCTCATGTGAAGCGATGGCAAGGTTTCATACAATCAAATCATATCAGAGCTGGTGATAAAAGGAAAAAGGGACTTGTCTATCGAGCTTCACCAACAAGCAAAAAGGTTAGCAGATAGAAAAAAATTGGAATCAGAGATTGAATGTCTTGAGTCACTGATAGAAACAATTAAAGTAAAAGATGCAGAGCGAGATTTCCAGAAGGTCGAATTGCAAAAGCATCTTTCTACTAGAAGGCTGGATACCTCCATATTTCAAAAAAGGCAATTTTTGCTCCTTGCTGCTTGCTCTTCTTGTGTTTAAATTTGGAATGTTTAACTTTCTGAAATTTTGGATCATTGCTTTGAAGAACTAGGTAGTCATGGAGAATTTGAGACCTAAAATAAAGCTGAAGGCTGTGTTTAAAAGCAAAGCAATAGAGAATGGTCAATTAGGGGTAACATCAGAATCATTGCCAGGTTACATGGTTTCTAATACAACTTTAGAGCATGGAAATGGCTCCTTTCCAATTTTAACTGGAAGGTTCAAAAGGAAGCAAGCACAAAGACATGGGTATAGGAGAGAGGAGCAAAAATATGAGACTTCTCCTGCTAAGCTCTTTCATGTTCCATCTGTTCATGCAGAGGAAGAAGATTTTTCAGACTATAATAACAGTGAAGACAGGGAGGAAGGTGAAGAAGATTTAAGAACAGGCAATGGAACACACTGTATGCTGGATTGCTATAATGTAGCTTCAAAGCTAGAAGAGGTGAGAAACACAAATGAGGCCTGACAGATCAAGTGAAAGGTCAAGAAGCCCGCAACAAAGTGAACATGTTGAGTCTGTTTGGAAATCAGAAAATCAAACGAATTAAGGCATTGGCAATACCAGAACGACGACTTAAGAAAGATGGAAGAGATTTTTTTTTTTCTGCTGAAAAGGGAGGAGGTTTCATGTCCAAGTCTGTCAAAGAAGAATTGGAGGCTGCATTGATGGTTTTGAAGAAGATCATGAAACTGGAAGCAGCAGAGCCTTTTAATACTCCAGTGGATCCAGTTTCTCTTGGAATTCCTGATTATTTTGATGTTATTGACATGCCAATGGATCTGGGCACCATATGCAATGCATTGCAAAAAGGCAAAAAATATAAAACTTCTAAAGATGTTTTCCATGACGTTCAGCTTGTTTGGGACAATTGTGTCAAATACAATCATAAAGGTGATCCTATTTTGGAGCTTATGAAAAGGGTGAAGAAGAATTTTACCAAGTACTGGACTGCAACAGGTTTATATTATGAATCAGCAAAGAGTAAATACAAACACTGGGAATATGGCTATTCAAAGAAGTCCCCAGCATGATGCCTTTGGAAAAATGGAAATGCCTCGCAGAGTATGATCCAAGAATGCTGTACTTACCCAAAGACTTTTTGAAGGGTCTAACAGGTGGGCAGCGACAATGGTGGGAGTTCAAGTCCTAGCATATGGATAAGGTTCTGTTCTTCAAGATGGGCAAATTTTATGAGCTATTTGAGATGGATGCACATATCGGAGCTTTGGAACTCGATTTGCAATATATGAAGGGATAGCAGCCTCACTGCGGATTTCCTGAAAAGAGCTTCACTAACAATATGGAGAAACTAGCTCAGAAGGGCTATCGTGTGCTTGTTGTGGAACAAACTAAAACACCAGATTAACTTGAGCAAAGAAGGAAAGAAACAGGAAGCAAGGAAAAGTTTGTAAAATGAGAGATATGTGCTGTAATTACAAAAGGAACCATGACTGAGGGTGGGATGCTAGCAACATGTCCTGATGCTAATTACATGATGTCAATAACTAAAAGAATTCAACTTTCTGGAATTGAGAATCATGCTACTTCTGTTATAGGTGTCTGTGTTGCAGAGGCTTCAACCAGTAGATTTATACTGGGTCAGTTTACAGATGATTCAACAAGGAGTCGGTTATGTTCATTACTCTCTGAGATAAGACCAGTGGAACTTATCAAGCCTCGTGGCATGCTTTTTGATGAAACAGAAAGGGTCTTGAGGGACTGTACAAGGAAACCTCTGATCAATAATTTAGCTCCTGGTAGAGAGTTTTGGGATGCTCAAACGTCTCTTTTTGAGATAAAAAAACTCTATAAATTGTTTTGTGATAGGTCAAAAAGCAAGAAGTGTGTAACTAAACATTGCAATAAAATCAGAACCAGAGCAGAGGACGAAAGGAATAAAGGTCGAAACCGTGGAGGAGCTCAAAAGCATTTTTTTTTATGTTTATCTTTTTTCAAGTTTTTCGTAATATCCAGGAAACCAAGTTCAAATGCCATGAAATGATTCAAAAAGGAGCGATTTTCTTTCCAGAATCATTAAAAGATAGCGAACCTGTAGAGAGTGAAGGATGCAAGGTGAAAAGATCGTGCCCAGCAAGGAAGCCAAGTTCAAATGCCCAGAAAATACTCAGAAACACAGGAAATTTCCACAGCGGCTCCATAAATAGGCCCGAAACTAGCAAAAAACACAGAGAGAAGAGCAGGCCGTAAACAAAAACAGAGGCCCAGCACTCATTTCGGTGCCCAGAACAGGAAGAGACCGAGATTTCTTCTCCTTTCCATGCCCAGTTCGAACCCTAGCGATGCCTAGATGCAGAGCGAAGTTTCCAGAAGTGTCGAACATCAAAAGTGAAGAGGCAAATGAAACTTTTAGGGTTATGTTTCCCCTAAAATATCTTCAATAAAAAATTGTCTATGTTTCCTTTGCATTCTATTCCCTTCTCTTCTATGCCACGCAAGATGTTGGAAGCCACATGGTAAAGTTCGCCATGTGTTTCTAAGTGATTTTAAATCACTTTGAAAATTTTTTGTAACTCTTTGCTTCCTAAGTGATTTTAAATCACTTTGAAAAATTTTTGTAACTCTTTGCTTCCTAAGTGATTTTATATCACTTAATGTCCTCATTTGCAAATTACTTAGCAAGTAATTTTAAAACACTTAGGAAATACGCCCTCCAATAAATGTAAGCAAATGTTTTTTAAAGTTTTCTTTTTTATTATTATTTATCATTATCTGATCAAGCATAGGTTTTACTTTATTTTATTTTATATTTAAAAAATAATGAAATATAATAAAAAAATTTATTTATTAAAGTGTAAATCAAACACTTTTATTAAATATATTTTTATTACATTTTATTATTTAATAAATAAAAATAATAAAATTGTCTTATTAAGGTGATTTATTTTATTTATCACTTTAAATAAAATAATTCTATTATTTTTATATTATTGAAGCCTTTAAATATAAATAATATCAAATCAAACAAATGTCTGATTAGATAAATGATAAATGTTAAAAAAAATCACTTTATTAGATATTTTGTTTGGAGATCAGGGAGGGATATTTTTTGCATTTATGAGGGCTTGCAGGCTGTCAGAGACATTTCAGGGTCATTTATGATACATTTATGAGGTTTTATGGTTGCAGAATGGATGGCTTGACCTTTTGGCTCAGGTTTATTCCTTTTCATATATTTTTGAGGCCCAAAATGTAGGTTTTTTGAGTTTGCTCGACCTAAAATGAGGAGGTGGAGTCTTCTTGATAACTTTGGAAAAAAGCATATATACTGCAAGCCTTCATTTTGGTAAGGGTTTTGATTCATTCATCTTGGAGCAGACTGTAATTTTTTAGTTCTCTCTGCAGGAAGGGATGTCTTTGTAACACATTTTCAGGAGTTATAAAGCTTGGTGATACCTGTTTGGCAAGGATAATAGCTTGGTTTACCTCTCTACTTCTCATCTTTCTCTGTTATTGCATCTTTAGGGTTAGTCAGTTCTTTGTGGTTGGCTTTTTGCCCCCCTTAAAATTGCATTTTCTTTTGATGCCTTATGCAGAAACATATATACTACTTGCAGGTCATAAGCTGTGTTTTAGTGATTAATAGTCTTAGGTTGTGAAAAGGATTTTTCCTCTTAGGACTGTGATTATCCAGCCTTCTTATGAAGCATTGATGCAAAGATCATGGGTTGTTGGTTAGTGTAAAAGAGGTTTATTATCACTGTTGTACTGTGTGTCTTTTGCTTAGTTAGTTTTTTCAAAATATCATCTAGTGCAATCACCTTAGATTAAAATTTTAGTTTTACATGTTCTCCTCCTTACTCTTTTCCCTGAAGAAATTGTTAGTTTAGGTACAGAATCTGAAAAGAACCAGCTTACTCTGGAGGGTCACTCCAATTTTTAAGCAACCCGCAGGCCTAGGAGGGTTCCCATGTGTCACAAGCCTGTTGAGTTGATAGCTTAGCAAACAGGGGTGCAGGTTCAAGTGATAACAGTTTTTGGCACGCCCGGTGGGACTGAGAGTATAATTTTTCAGCCCTTATAAGATGTTTTATGGTGCTGTTTGGTGTGTACAGCAATAGCTTTAGTCTTTCAGAGACATTCTTACAACATACCTGGCGACTTTGATTTCTGGTTTAGTAAAGCCAGTGCACTTTTGCTTATGAGAAGGATACAAGCCAGGAGCAATTCTTCATCCTTCGAATTTTTGCAGTTATCTCCTCCTAGAAGAAGAGGGAGGGTAGTTGAGAAACAAAAAGAGAACCGTGTTTATTCCAGGAGAGCCAAATCTACTCCCCCTGCTGTTAGGGCTCATACTGTGTCACAAATAATCCTAGTAATCATGATTCTAGCAGGCAGAAATCAGCCATTTGTTGCATTTAACCAGGGCAGCCCACTGAATTTAACACAACATGATGATATTCCCGTGGCTGCTTGGAAAAGCTTGCCATATTTTCATGGTGAAGATCAAATTACCCCAGCTGAAGACATAAAGGATGTTGCAAACTTATGCGCTGTTCACCATGTGACAGAGGAGAATGTTGCAGTCAGATTGCTTGCAGCATCTTTCAAGGGTAAAGCCTTGCAATAGTTCAGAGGCCTTCCTATCAATTCTATTGCGACATGGGACCAGTTGGGTGACCAATTATGCAGTTTCTTCGAGGACAAATCAGACCATTTGTCGCTGATGGAGCAGCTGTCAACAATAAAGAGGGCTCCCCATGAGGTCATGTTAGATTTCAGCCATCGTTTCCAGAAAACTTGGGATAGAATCCCACAAACGGTAAGACCCACTGCTGACCATGCTTTCTTATATTATTTAAGAGCTTTGAATAGTGATATCTCAGTGATGGTGCAATCGATGGGAGGCACTTCATTGCCCCAGGCCTATTCTATAGCCATTAGAGCAGAGAACAGCCTTATACAGGCTGGTAAAATTGCCCCAAGGCCTGCTCTGCCAATTTTTCCTACCATCCAGCCACCGATAGCAATGCAAATACCTCCTATAGCTATCATCCCAGCAGCACCAGCCTTACCAGCACCAAGTTCTCAGTCTGTTAGACCAGAGAATAACTTTTCGGCACAATCAAGTGATTTACAGGAGATCAAGGGACTGCTGCAAACATTTGGCAGCAAAATAGTAAACTTGAAGAGGCAGCAAAATCAAGGTTTCAGGCCTTACCGGCTTCCATTCCAGTCTAATTATTAGCAAAATCAGTCAAACAGACCACCTTATCAGCCAAATAATCAAGGCCCAAGGCAAGCCTACAATCCAAGGCCTTATCAAGCTTATAACCCCAATGCTGCCAGCTCTTCAAAGGAGCTCATGTCCATTCAAAACAATTTGGCACAGGACTTTGACTGGTGTTTTCCTTGCAATTTGCCCCATAACCAAAGCACTTGTGCAAATGGGGTGATTAACCAGGGCTTGATGGTCCAAAATAATTCAAGTGGGCAATTGGATACACCCCGTGAAGATTCTATCCAGTAGCAAGGGGATCAACAACTTGAGACAACTCTTCTAAATTGGCAAGGAGGAGAATTTTGTGGGATTAACCAAGCTGATCCAGCAGCTATGGTCTATACAAGGTCTAAGAAGAGAGCCATAGAAGGGCAACAACAATTTGATAATAATCAAACCTTGATACATCAGCTGTCGAACTTGGATCAGAATGTTGCTATCCCATCAACCACTGAAAATGTCAGGCAATCGCCAACAAGTCAGCCCTTGGTAGGCAAGAAGTAACCTAATCCATCAGTCCAAACAGCTGCTGCTCAAGGTGAGGTTGCTGCCCCTAAAATACAAGCAAAGTCAAGTGCATCTTTCAATATTCTTGATCATATGAAGAAAGCAAGCGTATCCATGACTATGTGGGATTCCTTGTGTATCCCCGGCCAAAGAGACTTACTCCAATCAGCCTTGTCAAATTTAGATATGTTTGAAGAACTTAAGGAAGATAAATCCAAGACTGTGTTGACCAATGCTACTACAAATGATAAAGAGAAAGAAGCTTCAAAGGTTAAACCCCCACCCTTTTATGTGTCTTTAATCATTGGAAATCAATTAGTCCATAACTTCATGATAGACTCGGGTGCTAGCAGTTTGGTCATGCCCAAGCAGATTGTAGATACGTTGGGGATCGAATACGAGCCTTTAGAAAAAGGAGTTGTCCAATTAGACGGGATTGCTGTTAACACAGTAGGAGTTATTAAAAACCTGAGTTTAACCCTTCATGCTTGCCCAAATTTCTCTATTCCACAAGACATTTATGTTATATAGTTGCCTCCTTATTTCGCTATATGTTTATCAAGAGATTTTACTGCAAAAATAGGAGGTTACTTATCTTCAGATTGGTCCCATATGCTGTTTAGGACCAAGTATGGCACAAAAGTCACTGTGAGGTCGGAACCTATAGCCAAGGATCATATAGAACCTTACAATCCGCCCCCCCTTAATGCCAATTTGATTGCAAGTGAATATGAGGAGGAATCTGCAGTTCAAGAAGGCAATACATCCATAGAAAGTATACCTCATATCCTTCTTGATGAGTGGGCAGCTCAGACCCACGCTGCTGTTCCATGTGAACAATATGAAGAGACTGATTTTGGTGTTTTTATGATACTTGAGGCTGATCCTTTCATGCCTGATATAGAAAAAAATCCAGAACAGCACGGTGATCAGCAAGATTGTGAGCTGTGGGAGCTTTTTTTTGATGGCTCAAAGAACAAAGTTGGTACCGGTGGTGGATGCATGTTGGTTTCCCCAAGAGGTGAGAGATACTATTCAGCTTTCAGATTTTGTTTCAGCTGTACTAATAATGTTGCTGAATACGAGGCTCTTATCCACGGTTTGGAATGGGCAAGACAGAGACGTATTAACTGTCTGAAAGTGTCTGGGGACAGTGAGTTAGTTGCTAACCAGGTAAGGAACATTTATCTTACAAAGAATGATTTGCTTAAGTCTTATAAGCATAGGGTGTGGGACCTCTTAGAAAGATTTGATGCCTTCAATTTGATATCCATACCCAGAAATCAGAATAAGTGTGCTGACAGATTAGCAGCCATAGGGGCAGAGGTTGATATACCCAAGGAAATTGGTAGCAATGGTAGTCATCAGCATGTAAAGATTGTTATTAGGCCTGCTGTACCAGATAATGATATACATTGGCAGGTTTTTGAAAGTGACCAGCAGATTGTGAATTTCCTAAGAGAGGAGGCTGAGTTCTCTCATACTAACCAAGAGAGACTACAACACTAGTACGGTGACTAGATCATTCAGCTGAAAGGTAATAAGTTACCCAAGGGATTGGTCTCCTTGGAATCCATCTTCAATTTTGACGACCAAGTTAGGAAAGAAAGGTCCAGCATTAAGATTGATCAGAACCACTATGAAGAGGTTGAGATTTCGAGAGGTAGGCTTCTTAAACTTGGCAAATTTCATATCAAAGGAAAAGAGGAAGCTTTTATATCCCTCTGTCAAGAATTTAATGATATATTTGCTTGGCAATATTCTGATTTGAGGGGATTTGACCCTGAGCTTGCACAACATACAATAGAACTGTTATCACTTGAACCTGCACCCCTGTTTGCTAAGCTATCAACTCAGCAGGCTTGTGACACATGGGAACTCTCCTAGGCCTGTGGGTTGCCTAAAAAATGGAGTGAACCTCCAGAGTAAGCTGGTTCTTTTCAGATTCTGCACCTAAACTAACAATTTCTTCAGGGAAAAGAGTAAGGAGGAGAAAATGTAAAACTAAATTTGAATCTAAGGTGACTGCACCAGATGGTATTTTTGAAATCTAACTAAGCAAAGGACACATAGTACAACAGTGATAATAAACCCTTTTTTTACACTAACCAACAACCCATGACCCTTGCATCAATGCTTCATAAGCAGGCTGGATAATCACAGTCCTAAGAGGGAAAATCCTTTTCACAACCTAAGACTATTAATCATTAAAACACAGCTTATAACCTACAAGTAGTATATATGTTTCTGCATAAGGCATCAAAAGGAAATGTAAATTTTAAGGGGGGCAAAAGCCAACCACCAAAGAACTGACTAACCCTGAAGATGCAGTAACAGAGAAAGATGAGAAGTAGAGAAGCAAATCAAGCTATTATCCTTGCCAAACAGGTATCACCAAGCTTTATAATTCCTGAAAATGTGTTACAAAGACATCCCTTCTTGCAGAGAGAACTAAAAAATTACAGTCTGCTCCAAGATGAATGAATCAGAACCCTTACAAAAAAGAAGGCTCTTAGTATATATGCTTTTTTCCCAAAGTTATCAAGAAGACTCCACCTCCTCATTTTAGGTCGAGCAAACTCAAAAAACCTACTTTTTGGGCCTCAAAAATATCTGAAAAGGGATAAACCTAAGCCAAAAGGCTAAGTCATCCATTCTGCAACCATAAAACCTCATAAATGCAACATAAATGACCCTGAAATGTCTCTGACAGGCCTGAAAGCCCTCATAAATGCAAAAAATACCCCTGCCTGATCTCCAAACAAAATATCTAACAAAGTGACTTTTTAAAAAATTTATTATTATCTGGTCAAACATTTGTTTGACTTTATTTTTCATTTATATTTAAAGGTCTTAATAATATAAAAATAATAGAATCGTTTTATTTAAAGTGACAAAATAAATAAATCACTTTAATAACACAATTTTATTATTTTTATATTATTAAATAATAGAATGTAATAAAAAATATATTTAATAAAAGTGTTGATTTACACTTTAATAAATAAAATTTTTTTATTATATTTTATTATTTTTTAAATATAAAATAAAAATAAAATCAAACTTATGTTTGGTCAGGTAATGATAAATAATAATAAAAAAGAGAAACTTTAAAAGCAACATTTGCTTACATTTCCTTGAGGGCGTATTTTTGAGTTTTAAATGAAAAAAACTTGCTAACCTAATGCAAGAGGGGACATCAAGTGATATGAAATCACTTAGGAAACAAGAAAGAGTTACAAAGTTATAAAGTGATTAAAATCACTTGGAAGCATGTTGCGAACCTCACCATGTGGCCTTCATGCATAATGTGTGGCATAAGAAAGGAAAAGAATGTGAAGGAAAATAGAGATGATCTTTTGAAGATATTTTAGGGGAAAAAATAGCCCTAAAAGCTCATTTCGCCTCTTCACTTTTGATATGTAAGACTTCTGGAAACTTCGCTCTGCATCTGGGGGCCGCTAGGGTTCGAACTGGGCGTGGAAAGAAAAAAAAAAAAACTTGGTCTCTTCACTGTTCTGGGTGCCGAAATGATTGCTGGGCCTCTGTTTCTCCTTACGGCCTGCTCTTTGTCTGCGTTTTTGCTAGTTTTGGGCTCATTTTATGGAGCCGCTGTGGAAATCTGTTGCGTTTCTGAGCATTTTTTGGGTGTTCGAAGTGACTCCTTCCTTGCTGGGCGCGATCCTTTCACCTTGCATCTGTTATTCTTCACAGGTTCACCACTCCTTACCGATTCTGGAAAGAGAAATCGTGTTCAATGAAATATGCATGGGTTTTTTTTTTTCCTTTTTTCAGAATCATTTCATGGCATTCGAACCTGCTTTCCATTTGCTTCTATTTGTAAAAATCTACTTATGTGATTTGTTGCACTTTCTGTAAGCTATTAACTCAGCACTGCAGGATTATCCTTCCCCTTTTTATCATAATTATGAGAATAATACTTCGAACTGCTATGTTTTCCATTTTTTTGAGTAATTGTGCAACCTCTCCATTTCACTATGAATTGTGCTGCTTCTCATTTCATTATTTGGAGGCCTGCCTTGCCTAGGAGGGGTTGGCCGATCAAGAGACCTTGCAGGCTTCAAGACTATATTGCCTAGCTTCTCTGGGTTGTCTGAATCAGACTTCTGGTGTTTCTTCATATACTTTAGATGCAGTCAAATGCAAAGCTGTCCTTCCATCATAGTCAGCCCGAGCTGGATCTTCACCAGCCCTAATCAAATTCTTTAGATGATATAAATCACCATGGTAAGCAGCTCTGTTTACTTGTAATACTAATTCGGCCTCTTGCTTTGCAATTAGAAGAGTGATATCTGATTCCAGCTACTTGATTCTCAGATCTGTTTCTTTTCCCTCAAGGAGGTTGGTTAGGACTTGTCGTCCATCTTTGAAATAAAGTTGTAGAATTATTAACAAAAGATTGTTTTTCTAGTCGCAATAGCCTACACAACTCACAAACACAAACTGTGTAAGGCTGTGGAATCTTGCAAAGCGCAGCAATTTCACCAAATATGCTATGTGGTTCAAGCCGTGAAATAGTATCCTCCAATCCATCCCCAGCAGCAAGTATTTCTTCCAAAGAACCACTAGAAATAATGTAAAGTTGATCTACCGCATTTCCTTGCTCCATTATGACTTCACCAGGAAGAAAAAACTCCTCATGCAATCTCGTTACAATCTGACTTATAAATTCAGAGCTACATCCCTCGAAAAGAGGCACCTGTTCAACCTCTGACATATATAATGATTGGGAGACCTTTGCACGAATAGATATTGGAATATCATGAAGAACAATAGCTTCACTATAACTACTCTCATACTGCAAACGCACATGGCCCTTAATTTGTGCCCTTATGTCCCTCCCAAGCTTATTTCTATTCATGTATCTGATGAGATCGGTCATTCTATCTCTAAATCTTTCAGTCTTGGATCCCTTAATAATTAGTGCTGTCATGTTACCAATCAAATAGGCACCAAGAATCATGTCAAATGAAACATATACCATAACAAATATCATCTCCCTTGTGTTCACAGCATGTATGTCACCATAACCAATAGTAGCCATGGTGACAATGGCAAAATAAAGTGATGTTATGTACCGCCTCTCAACATTGATCTCTCTGAAATCTCTAAAGTGGTAATCACCCAAAGTTAAGCTCCCAATCCATGTAAATCCTTCATTTGATTCTGGAAGGGTTGTATTGAAGACAACATTTTTACAATCTGAAAGGATGCTCATAGACCATGCAGACAAGCTATAAGTGTTTCCATTAAATGTTGTAGCTAAATCTTTTGTCTGATCAGTATTGGCAATGAATGCTGAATATGTTTCTGAGTCTGTGTAGTAAAGGTGTGCCTCTAAACCAGGTCCAAGATAGCGATATTCAGGGTCTGAGCTTATCGTAGCTGGTTCACAAAGTTTAATGGCTCTGTGTAGATCTTTAATGTGCCCCCATTTTGGTTGTCTCACCATTCTAAAAGTTGATTGCCATTGACACTCACAGCTGATTCAAGTACATCCTTGTCTGATCATGACCACTGTGTACTCCTTTGATAACTTTACTGCTGTGTGCATCTTTGAATGACTGTTTGGACTGAAAATGGTGAAAAACAAACACTAGAAACCATCCTTTTGTCATCTGCCATTCAATGCTGCGCATTAAAAATAGATATTTTATGAAAACTGTAGCTGCCATTTAAACATTATTCTCTTAAAATCTGAATATTATTTCCAAGGACGCAGCTGACTTGAATTTGTTGAAATGTCTGATCAATCACGCCTTTTCCAGCTTATCATAAAAAATCTTTTAGGCTTGATGCATAAAATGTCGTCTTGTTGATCTGATTGTAGATATTTGCACATCTTATTCCCATTCTAAAAAAGAAGTCTCATCATGCATATTGGCTGATAATGTGATTGCATACTTGCGTTTTTGTTACTCTTCTTCCTTTTATTACCAGCCCTGACATGATTTGATTGTATGAAACCTTGCCATTCCTCACATGAGCTGGGCTCAACCCTTGTGGGAGCCGCATTCATCTCCACTCATCTTAGTGAATTTTATGACCAGCAAACTGTCCCTTTTCCTTTTCCTGCACATGAAACAAACCTGTTAGCAAAAAATGCATATGTATGGCGACTTTCCTTTGATCTGATTTTTTTTGCCTTTCGAGATTCCTTTGTGATGCGAGTTATATGCATTTGATGTATGTAGGGATCATATATATATATGTGTGCATTAGTACATATGTCAGAAATGCAGCCAGCTATTGCTTAGAACAAAATGTTCTAACACATTGTTTGTTTCAACTTTTTGCAGATATCAGAAGGAAAGCATCAACGGACCATGGTGGAGCAGCAAGACAAAGGCGACGACGAGTGTACCTCAACTGTTCCAGTCATTCAGGCAATGACTGGTTCCATTCTTGACATGCCTTTCCTCATTTTTTCCTTTGTACTTGTGCATACATATATGTATATTTCCTTTCTGCACTGGATGTACGTAGCTAGTCCCACGGCTCCTTGTGTGGGACGCAATTTTGAATATGAATAAAATACTTTTCTTTTGCAATGAGATGTTTCTCTCTTTGTTGTTACAGAATAGAAGTACTTAGAAACACCATCTTTAAAACACAAAAATAGAGAATTAGTATACACTAGCTTTCTTTTGTTCATGCTAGCATTTCTCAACCTATTTTTCAGCCAGGAGCGAAAAATAGGTAACAAGAACTCGAGCCTAATTCCAAACCAGTGAGACAAAAACAGAGGCCACTAAATCCCAAATTGGAGCCCCTGATGAAAAAGGAATTAGACAAGCTGATTGAGAGTGCCATAGTTTTTCCCATCAAGCATACTTCGTGGGTTTCAAACTTAGTTCCGATAAGGAAGAGGAATGGTGAAATCAGGCTCTGTGTGGATTTTAGAGACCTTAATCGAGCCTCACTGAAAGACCATTATCCTTTACCTTCTATGGACCAGATTTTGCAAGTAGTTTCAGGTTCTGAGATGTTTTCTCTGTTAGATGGTTTTTGCGGTTATAACCAGATTTTAGTCAAAGAGGAGGACCAGTACAAGACAACTTTTACTACTAAATGGGGCACTATGGCCTATAAGAAGATGCCTTTTGGGTTGTCCAATGCAGGGGCAACTTTCCAGCGTGCCATGGATATGGCGTTTCAAGGTTTGATGTATAAAATAGTGCTGGTTTATCTAGATGATATCACAGTGTTCTCAAAGGAAGCAAAGGATCATCTAGACCATTTGAGGCTAATTTTCGAAAGATGCAGATAGTTTGGGATATCTCTTAATCCAAAAAAGTGTATATTTGCTGTCCATGACGGCAAATTGCTTGGGTACGTGGTCTCCAAGCACGGTATTACCATTGATCCTGAGAGGATAAGTGCCATCTTGGCCCTTCCTTTACCAGCTCATAAGAAAGGTCTGCAGAGCTTCATAGGAAGAATTAATTTTGTCAGGAGATTTATCCCTGATATTGCAGATTTGCTAAACCCTCTAACTACTATGTTGAGAAAGAATGTGTCTTATAGCTGGACCAAGGAGGGCAAGAGAAGTTTTCAGCTGATTAAAGAAGCGTTAGCCGCTGCCCCTACACTTCTAAATCCTGATTTTTCTAAAGATTTCACTTTGTATGCCTATGGGAATGTAGATTCTATCTCAGCTATGTTGGTACAGCAGAACGATGAAGCCTCGGAACAGCCTTTAGCCTTCTTCAGTCAAGCATTGAAGGACTACGAGCTAAGGTACACTTTTGTGGAAAAACATGTGTTGGCTGTTATCAGGAGTTTGAAGAAATTCAAACACATGCTATCTAACAATAGCATTAATTTAATGGTTGCTCACCCAAGTGTAAAGGAGTTTCTATTGAGCAAGGATCTCAATGACAAGAGAGCTGGTTGGGTAACCAAGGTCATGGAATATGACGTCAAAATTCAGGTTACCAAGCTGGTTAGAGGCAAAGGCTTATGTGAACAGCTTGCTGATGGCATTTCTAGTTCGCCAAAGTATGAACAGGAAGCTGTTTTAACACTGGAAGGTGACGAGCAAGCAGAGGTTGGGACTCCTACTGCTGATTGGATGCAGGAAATGACTCATTTTCTGCAAACTGGTGAGTGTCCTGAGTTGCTAGACAGAGCTAAAAGAAGGTATTTCAGACTGCAGTCTATACCCTATGCACTCCTTAATGGCATCTTGTTTCGTAAAGATTTTAATGGTGTATTGCTGAGATGCGTTGGGCCTGACCAAATAAGTAAGCTGCTGCATGATTTTCATGAGGGATCAGCTGGGGGCCATTTTTCACCGAGAGCAACAGCTCTTAAGGTGATGAAGGGTGGCTATTATTGGCCCACATTATTCAGAGATGCACACGTATGGGTCAGAAAGTGCAAAGAATGTGCCATGTTTGCTGGCAAAATGGGATTGGCAGCTTTACCTTTGCAGCCAATTTAGGTGGAACAACCTTTCATGAGGTGGGGTTTGGACTTTATTGGAGTGATAAACCCTGCATCCAGCGCTGGCCATAAGTGGATACTTATAGCCACTGACTATTTCACCAAGTGGACTGAAGCAGTGGCACTCAAAGAGGCAAATGAGACTGCTGTCCTAAATTTCTACGAAGATCTGGTTGCCAGATTTGGGGTACCGGAGTCCATAATTTCAGATAATGGGCTCGCTTTTGTTGGTCTTACAATCTCTGATTGGGCTGTCAAGAAAGGGATCTACCTAAATGCGTCTTCCAACTATTATCCGCAAGGCAATGGCCAGGCAGAATTGACTAATAAAAATCTGATTAGGATTATTAAGAAGACCATGGAAGGCAACCAACGGGTTTGGCATACTCAATTAAAATCAGCCTTATGGGCTGATAGGATCACCCCAAAAAGGTCCACAAGACAATCACCTTTTATGCTGGTCTACGGTAAGGAAGCAAGGCTTCCTATTTCATCCGAGCTTTCAGCACTAGACCTGGCAAATCAGTTGGACTCACTGGAGGAGGGCCCCCTTACAGTGAGATTAGCTCAATTGTTTGAGCTAGAAGAGACTAGAAAGGACGCTTTGAATAAGATAGAGCAGCATCAGGCTCAGATGAAGCGATCATTTGACAGAAGAGCGTCTCCAAGAAGCTTCCAGGAAGGAGATGTGGTGCTGAAATGGGACACCCTCAAAAGCAAGCCTGGAAAGCATTCCAAGTTCGATGCATTTTGGAGCGGGCCTTACATTATTTCTGAATGTAAGCAGCACAACGCTTTCCAGCTCTCCAAGATGGACGGTAATGTGGAGCCAATCCCGGTCAACGGGATTCACCTCAAGCATAAGTGCTGCTGCACAGTTGGTTAGTTGCTGTCTAGTTTTCCCTAAGCGCTTCGTGCTCAGTTAGATGTTAGTTGTTTCAGTTTTGCAGAGGAAAGACTGCTGTAAGTTGCCGCAGTTTGATGAAGATGATACCTACCATATGAAGCAGTGAATACCTTCCACTGCCACACATCATACATATCCACCTCATAAAGCTGGGACAGCTCACAACAGTCTTTTAAGGATGCTTTTGGTGAGGTTTTTTAGCTTAGATCTGAGTTTCAGTAATGCAAGAGAGTGCTTTTCAGAGGTGCTTTGTCACTGACCTGTCCTAATCTATCAAATACACATGTAGAATTCATGATAGCGGTGTGTCAAGACCGCTACCATGAACCCCACACCTATAATCAATAGGCTATGACAGGTTCAGAGGGGGAAAGGGAGAGAGTTCTGCAGTGTTATGATACGTTTTTCCAGTTTTCACAAAGGTTGCAAGTGACTTTGTGCCCAATGAATTTTCAAGGCAGCTGGTCAAGATGTTTAGCAGGCAAACATATAGCAGATGTCGCCAAAAACGTTACCTATTTTTCGCTCCTGGCTGAAAAATAGGTTAAGAGACGCTAGCATGAACAAAAGAAAGCAAGTGTGTACTAATTCTCTATTTTTGTGTTTCCAACTGTACTAAGGAGTGATTTAAAGATGGTATTTCTAAGTACTTCTAGTCTGTAACAACAAAAAAGAGAAACATCTCATTCAAAAGGAGAAGTATTTTATTCATATTCAAACATGCGTCCCACACAAAGAGCCGTGAGACTAGCTACGTGCATCTAGTGCAGAAAGGAAATATACATATATGTATGCACAAGTACAAAGGAAAAAATGAGGAAAGGCATGTCAAGAATGGAACCAGTCATTGCCTGAATGACTGGAACAGTTGAGGTAGGCTCGATGTCGCCTTTGTCTTGCTGCTCCACCCTGGTCCGTATATGTTTTCCTTCTGATATCTGCAAAAGAGTTGAAACAAGCAATGCGTTAGAATATTTTGTTCTAAGCAATGGCTGACTGCATTTCTAACATGTGTACTAATGCACGCATATATATATATGATCCCTACATGCATCAGATGCATATAACTCGCATCACAAAGGAATCTCAAAAGGCAAATATCAGATCAAAGGAAAATCACCATACATATGCATGTTTTGCTAACAGGTTTGTTTCATGTGCAGGAAAAGGAAAAGGGACAGCTTGCTGGTCAGGAGGTTCACAAAGATGAGTGGAGATGAATGCGGCTCCCACAAGGGTTGAGCCCAGCTCATGTGAAGCGATGGCAAGGTTTCATATAATCAAATCATATTAGAGCTGGTGATAAAAGGAAAAAGGGACTTGTCTATCGAGCTTCACCAACAAGCAAAAAGGTTAGCAGATAGAAAAAAATTGGAATCAGAGATTGAATGTCTTGAGTCACTGATAGAAACAATTAAAGTAAAAGATGCAGAGCGAGATTTCCAGAAGGTCGAATTGCAAAAGCATCTTTCTACTAGAAGGCTGGATACCTCCATATTTCAAAAAAGGCAATTTTTGCTCCTTGCTGCTTGCTCTTCTTGTGTTTAAATTTGGAATGTTTAACTTTCTGAAATTTTGGATCATTGCTTTGAAGAACTAGGTAGTCATGGAGAATTTGAGACCTAAAATAAAGCTGAAGGCTGTGTTTAAAAGCAAAGCAATAGAGAATGGTCAATTAGGGGTAACATCAGAATCATTGCCAGGTTACATGGTTTCTAATACAACTTCAGAGCATGGAAATGGCTCCTTTCCAATTTTAACTGGAAGGTTCAAAAGGAAGCAAGCACAAAGACATGGGTATAGGAGAGAGGAGCAAAAATATGAGACTTCTCCTGCTAAGCTCTTTCATGTTCCATCTGTTCATGCAGAGGAAGAAGATTTTTCAGACTATAATAACAGTGAAGACAGGGAGGAAGGTGAAGAAGATTTAAGAACAGGCAATGGAACACACTGTATGCTGGACTGCTATAATGCAGCTTCAAAGCTAGAAGAGGTGAGAAACACAAATGAGGTCTAACAGATCAAGTGAAAGGTCAAGCAGCCCGCAACAAAGTGAACATGTTGAGTCTGTTTGGAAATTAGAAAATCAACGAATTAAGGCATCGGCAATACCAGAAGGACGACTTAAGAAAGATGGAAGAGATTTTTTTTTTTCTGCTGAAAAGGGAGGAGGTTTCATGTCCAAGTCTGTCAAAGAAGAATTGGAGGCTGCATTGATGGTTTTGAAGAAGATCATGAAAATGGAAGCAGCAGAGCCTTTTAATACTCCAGTGGATCCAGTTTCTCTTGGAATTCTTGATTATTTTGATGTTATTGACATGCCAATGGATCTGGGCACCATATGCAATGCATTGCAAAAAGGCAAAAAATATAAACTTCTAAAGATGTTTTCCATGACGTTCAGCTTGTTTGGGACAATTGTGTCAAATACAATCATAAAGGTGATCCTATTTTGGAGCTTATGAAAAGGGTGAAGAAGAATTTTACCAATTACTGGACTGCAGCAGGCTTATATTACGAATCAGCAAAGAGTAAATACAAACACTGGGAATATGGATATTCAAAGAAGTCGCCAGCATGATGCCTTTGGAAAAATGGAAATGCCTCGCAGAGTATGATCCAAGAACGCTGTACTTACCCAAAGACTTTTTGAAGGGTCTAACAGGTGGGTAGCGACAATGGTGGGAGTTCAAGTCCCAGCATATGGATAAGGTTCTGTTCTTCAAGATGGGCAAATTTTATGAGCTATTTGAGATGGATGCACATATCGGAGCTTTGGAACTCGATTTGCAATATATGAAGGGATAGCAGCCTCACTGCAGATTTCCTGAAAAAGAGCTTCACTAACAATATGGAGAAACTAGCTCAGAAGGGCTATCGTGTGCTTGTTGTGGAACAAACTGAAACACCAGATTAACTTGAGCAAAGAAGGAAAGAAACAGGAAGCAAGGAAAAGGTTGTAAAATGAGAGATATGTGCTGTAATTACAAAAGGAACCATGACTGAGGGTGGGATGCTAGCAACATGTCCTGATGCTAATTACATGATGTCAATAACTGAAAGAATTCAACTTTCTGGAATTGAGAATCATGCTGCTTCTGTTATAGGTGTCTGTGTTGCAGATGCTTCAACCAGTAGATTTATACTGGGTTAGTTTACAGATGATTCAACAAGGAGTCGGTTATGTTCATTACTCTCTGAGATAAGACCAGTGGAACTTATCAAGCCTCGTGGCATGCTTTTTGATGAAACAGAAAGGGTCTTGAGGGACTGCACAAGGAAACCTCTGATCAATAATTTAGCTCCTGGTAGAGAGTTTTGGGATGCTCAAACGTCTCTTTTTGAGATTAAAAAACTCTATAAATTGTTTTGTGATAGGTCAAAAAGCAAGAAGTGTGTGACTAAACATTGCAATAAAATCAGAACCAGAGCAGAGGACGAAAGGAATAAAGGTCGAAACCGTGGAGGAGCTCAAAAGCATTTTTTTTTATGTTTATCTTTTTTCAAGTTTTTCGTAATATCCAGGAAACCAAGTTCAAACGCCATGAAATGATTCAAAAAGGAGCGATTTTCTTTCCAGAATCAGTAAAAGATAGCGAACCTGTAGAGAGTGAAGGATGCAAGGTGAAAAGATCGCGCCCAGCAAGGAAGCCAAGTTCAAATGCCCAGAAAATACTCAGAAACACAGGAAATTTCCATGGCGGCTCCATAAATAGGCCCAAAACTAGCAAAAAACACAGAGAGAAGAGCAGGCCATAAACAAAAACAGAGGCCCAGCACTCATTTCGGCGCCCAAAACAGGAAGAGACCGAGATTTCTTCTCCTTTCCATGCCCAGTTCGAACCCTAGCGGCGCCCAGATGCAGAGCGAAGTTTCCAGAAGTGGCGAACATCAAAAGTGAAGAGGCAAATGAAACTTTTAGGGTTATGTTTCCCCTAAAATATCTTCAATAAAAAACTGTCTATGTTTCCTTCGCATTCTATTCCCTTCTCTTCTATGCCACGCAAGATGTTGGAAGCCACATGGTAAAGTTTGCCATGTGTTTCTAAGTGATTTTAAATCACTTTGAAATTTTTTTGTAACTCTTTGCTTCCTAAGTGATTTTATATCACTTAATGTCCTCATTTGCAAATTACTTAGCAAGTAATTTTAAAACACTTAGGAAATACGCCCTCCAATAAATGTAAGCAAATGTTTTTTAAAGTTTTCTTTTTTATTATTATTTATCATTATCTGATCAAGCATAGGTTTTACTTTATTTTATTTTAAATTTAAAAAATAATGAAATATAATAAAAAAATTTATTTATTAAAGTGTAAATCAAACACTTTTATTAAATATATTTTTATTACATTTTATTATTTAATAAATAAAAATAATAAAATTGTCTTATTAAGGTGATTTATTTTATTTATCACTTTAAATAAAATAATTCCATTATTTTTATATTATTGAAGCCTTTAAATATAAATAAAATCAAATCAAACAAATGTCTGATTAGATAAATGATAAATTTTTAAAAAAATCACTTTATTAGATATTTTGTTTGGAGATCAGGGAGGGATATTTTTTGCATTTATGAGGGCTTGTAGGCCTGTCAGAGACATTTCAGGGTCATTTATGATACATTTATGAGGTTTTATGGTTGCAAAATGGATGGCTTGACCTTTTGGCTCAGGTTTATTCCTTTTCAGATATTTTTGAGGCCCAAAAAGTAGGTTTTTTGAGTTTGCTCGACCTAAAATGAGGAGGTGGAGTCTTCTTGATAACTTTGGAAAAAAGCATATATACTGCAAGCCTTCATTTTGGTAAGGGTTTTGATTCATTCATCTTGGAGCAGACTGTAATTTTTTAGTTCTCTCTGCAGGAAGGGATGTCTTTGTAACACATTTTCAGGAGTTATAAAGCTTGGTGATACCTGTTTGGCAAGGATAATAGCTTGGTTTACCTCTCTACTTCTCATCTTTCTCTGTTATTGCATCTTTAGGGTTAGTCAGTTCTTTGTGGTTGGCTTTTTGCCCCCCTTAAAATTGCATTTTCTTTTGATGCCTTATGCAGAAACATATATACTACTTGCAGGTCATAAGCTGTGTTTTAGTGATTAATAGTCTTAGGTTGTGAAAAGGATTTTTCCTCTTAGGACTGTGATTATCCAGCCTTCTTATGAAGCATTGATGCAAAGATCATGGGTTGTTGGTTAGTGTAAAAGAGGTTTATTATCACTGTTGTATTGTGTGTCTTTTGCTTAGTTTTTTCAAAATATCATCTTGTGCAATCACCTTAGATTAAAATTTTAGTTTTACATGTTCTCCTCCTTACTCTTTTCCCTGAAGAAATTGTTAGTTTAGGTACAGAATCTGAAAAGAACCAGCTTACTCTGGAGGTTCACTCCAATTTTTAGGCAACCCGCAGGCCTAGGAGGGTTCCCATGTGTCACAAGCCTACTGAGTTGATAGCTTAGCAAACAGGGGTGCAAGTTCAAGTGATAACACCACCATTGCCAACCTACAAGACTCCATAATAGGCTAACTCACATGTCTCTGCTAAACAGAGCTAAAGAGGGGACATGACAGTCCTACCCTCTGGGAGATGCTTTCCCACAAGCAACTGAAACACCAATCCTCCACCATCCCAAATAAGACGTAAACAAATCATTGCATGTAACTGCTGCTCATCTTTGATATAAACAACATGCAATACCCTAGTCTAGAATGGCTCCTCAAAAGGCTGAAGCACCTGTGCTGTCAAATCAACACTGCCTGGGTCCCAAAGTGAAGCATAGGTCCCGCTGAATACCTCAAGTGAGCAATGGAAAACTATATCATCTCCATAGATCAAATATCCATAAATACCAAGATCACTAGTGTGTCGGTGATCACCAACATGCATAACATCCATCATAATATCCAATGAATGCCAATCCATGGAAGACCCTTTGTGATCTGACCCCATCTGACACAAGTGACACACAATTGCCACACACTTCTGCTGATTTGGCGGAAGATCTAATGCCAACTCACTAGACAATATATAATAATAATACTGACTAAAATCATCACTGTCCAGGCTGGCATCTAAAAATATATAATCACCAACTAGCAATGAAACAATCACCCTGTCTAGAGAATCAGGTGAAACTGCCACATCAACTGGCTCAAAGTACTCACTGGGAGTAACATCACATAACTCATCCACGTCAGCTATCTGATGACAATCAACCTGTGGATCAACTGTTGTCCCACTCTGCTCGATAAACTGAGATGGATAGTGGGTAAACTCTAGCTCCATCCTCATGAAATTCCGAACATACCATCCAAGTGACAACAACCATTGTACACCCACGACTACATCTATACATCTGAAGTGAAGCAACCCATGTAGGATCCACAAAAGAAAGGTATTACACATGTCTATACCATGATCCCACACAAACCACCTGTAGGACATAAACTGCTCCTCCTTCTCTCCTCTAATATAAGTGCCATATAATCTTAATATCTGGAGCAACATACTATAATCCCTATAAGATGTTGTATCAAATGAATCAACACCTGGATCCCAAATAAAACTAAATCCACATCCATCTGTCATGAAGAGACAATGATAGTAAGAGGCATCCTCGATACCGTGTCTCTCTACAGCCATTGTGAAACTCTCACACCTGTGATAACCATCCACAACAACACACCTGCTAATCCATGCATCATCCTTCCCCCATGATCCTGGATGAAGTCTCTATGTCAAGGAGATGAAAAACTCTGACGGTCGCTGCTCATTATAACGGTTGATTGTTTGCTGATCCCGCAAACAATCCATCCCAAACTGCTGGATTAGGTGCCTGGAATCAATAACTCTATCCTTTGAAGATGGGAGAGCACTATCGCAACATGGATAGTATAAGTCCCAAACCAACTCACATCTGCGAGCCATCCAATCATCTACAATCGGACTAAAAGAGAAATGAAGTGCACTCCTCGCGAGGTAATCTAAATGGACTCTCGTAGGCTCACTCAATGGCTCTGTGTCATAATCTTGTCCATCAAACTCATCATCACTCCCACTGCTCTCAAACCATGAATCCAAAGACAACTCATATGTCTGAGATCCAAAATCCATAATACACCTCAACTGAGCACTGTGGCTCTGCGGTGAAACATACTGGTTTCCCTCATCAGTTGTAAGAGGTGTAAAAGAAGATTTGCTTTCCAGAGAAGGAAACAAGTCAACAGGAGTATCATACTCCCAACCAGCTAACAAATTGCTAGTCGCCTGTGAAAACAATGGAGTAATATCGTGAGTCAAATCACAACTCTCTGGTGAATCTCGCAGTGTCACAGTAGAACACTGTACTGTATCTATCGCTGATGATGTCTATGCCACTCTCAATCTATCAGAAAGCTCCTCCAATCCGGAGTTCGCTTCCTGAAGGGACAACTGGGTATCATCCCATGCAACAACAGTCGCCTCAAGCTCCTGAGAGAGGATATCAACTTCCTCCTCTTCCCTCAACAAAGCACCATAACTAATAAAGAGCATGAAACTCTGGTAAGGAAAAATCACTGCTGCCCTGCTCATCAATCATGAGGGTGCTCCAACTATGTGTAGCCAACAACTGGAGAGCGACATCAAAATGCTCAATAACTGTGTCTATACTCCTGTCATCAACCTTGAGTTGTCCAATCAGGTGATGAGGAGTCCGAGAATGTTGGCTCTCCTATAACTGTACAAACTCAAAATCTACATTGTGGAAAGAAGTTGTATCTGTATCGTGTACCTCTATGTGGTCAACATCGTGTATGCACTCAGCCATGGATACAACCTCATCCAAAGTACTGCTGCTTTGTGCCTTTGAGAACACCACATCCATCAATGATGATACTGCTGTCATCACTCTCTTTTGCATACCATGTGTCCACACAACCCACTAGCTCATGATCCTAGGGTCCAGTGCTACTAAGAGAACATACTGGGCTGGATTCTAAGGTCTGATCTATAAAATCAGAATCATCATGACATGAGTTCTCAACATTCAAAGCATCATAGGTACCCAAATTTTAAATACCTTCATGTGACAACCCATTGGCACCATCTTGTACAAGTGTAGACATTGATACCTCAAGCTGATGCAAAGGTACCTCACTGCTGTCATGAAAATCAGAATTGCTAACCTCTAAATCAGTTGCCTCTTGGGAAATCCCCTGCACGGAAGGTGAGGACAATTCATTATCCAAACCTGTCCACATGTCTAACAAAACCATCACATAAATTCTTGTCCCACTCATCAGATCTTGAGGGCACCAAAACATTCTTATGTAGAGGTATATTACCCCCAAATGAAAGTTCTCTGTCCATTCCTGATTCCTGCACCCTTGATTCTTCTTTCCTTCTTTGCCACTGATCTGAATTTGTAGCTGCCAAGTTATCTTCGTCTGCTCTGGGTACACCCATAAATTGTGTGAAGGAAAGGAGCTCACGTATCATCTTAGGAAGAGAACAATACTGATGATGGCTTCTCATAACTGTATCATTAAATCTCTTGGCAGGAGGCATCCTACTTTTATGTGTTGGAGAAGATGAAACTTTTGAGTGCCCAATTTTAGTTCTAGCCATGGTATTTACCTGTAACTAAACTGATATCCCAACGGATCCCGGAGGTCGAAATAAAGTTTGTTCTCAACAATTTTGGGACTTTGGCCAACGTATTGTCTTACCAGCTGTCAACTGTAAGCATAAATGTGTAAGCCGACAACTACCCAGTTGCTAATATGAATTATCAAAACCTTTTATCAACTACCCAGATGCTGGAATGAATTATCAAAACTTTTAATCCAGTACCCAAATGTGACAATTTCTCATAAACCCTACAGGCTGGCAAGATGTAGGCTTTGATACCACTAAAAGATCCTTGATGGATCCCCTTGCTGATCCACTGTAATTTTTAAAATAATAAACTATATTTTTCCAGTGATTTTGCTGATGGTCTTACAAAATAGAGAGAAGTTGCAGAATGTTTGCTTTCTTTTTTTATTTTTTGAATATATAAGCAAGTAATGAATAAAGAACAGCAAATAAGGAAGGAAGCTGAAACAAGTAAGAACATTCAATTAAATCAGAATTGATACAAATCGTACTAGGCAGATTTCTGATTTATAATATCCAGATTATTCCCTACGCACGGGGGATGTGCTTACATCCAATAATGGCACCAACTGAAGGGTAGATGATGAACACCAATAACACCAGCTATTGTTGAATGAAAGTCTTCACCACTTCCAGTGTAAAGTGTACTTGCTGTAATGGTGGCATCAAGCTGAAACAATCACGCCCCAGGTGAGAAATTCAACCACCCTGCTGAAACCTTCACCAAGCAATCTGAATCTCCACAAGGAATAGCGCATACACTCTGACCAATAATGCCAATGCCAAAAGAATCCACTCCCAATCAATAGCTGAGGGCTACGTACCAGCCAATACCAATCATGGGGTTTGGGTCCCAAATTGAAGAATTGCTCTACTAGAGCAATATCGTACCAAACAAGTTTTCAATATGTAAAAGATAATGAGAAATTAGGTTTTCTTCTCCTTATATTTCTTTCCTTCAAAATCGAACCCTAAAGATATATGAAAAGTGCGCTTTAATATAAAGTCATATTTCCCAATATTGGGCGCCCAAGTATAGAAAAACACCACTTTTTCAATATAAAATAACTCCAAGTGCCAAAAGGACCCTAGCAAGTGAAAATCATTTAGAAAAGTTCAAAACCTTTCCAACGAGCTATAACACATGGGCATACGAATCTAGATGAAGCCAAAAACCCCTTATTACTCCGAAATGGCTATAGACATAGCCTTATTTATAATATTAAAATGCTAACTTAGGAAATATTTAAATATATTAAAAATATAACTCAAATAGCTACAGAAAGCTCGAAACACACCAAAAGCCTGAAACTGAACCTGTCACCTGTTTGTGACTGATGTCGGAAATCATGGATCAACTTGCAGTCTCATCCCTAAAATCTAGGGATGCTCCTAGAAACTAGGAAACACATCCAAATTTCCTAAAACTGAAATCATCTAAAAGGTCATGAATAACCTCACGACTGGCAACTGTCACGACCTCCTAAAATTTAGGAACATCCCCTAAAATCTAGGAACTACTCCAAACTACCTGTAAATCCAAAATCCAGTGACTATATGCACTGAATGAGTCCCAATCAACCTCTGCTAGCATACGAGACTCCAATGATAGGCCAACTCCTTCGTCTCTAATGTCCACTCTAGAAAGGGGACATGAAATTAACTTATTAAACAAATTGCATTCCAAAACAGTGTACCGGTAAACTAGAAATAATGCAGTAAATAAGATCAATAACCACAACATAGAAAGCACACCATAGCACAATATTTTTTGGCGAGGAAACCCGGTGTGGGAAAAACCTCGGTGGGATTTGTGACCCACAATATTCGCTCACTGGCCAATAAGTGAATATTACTTACAATAGGGGCTTACACATGCAGGAAGGCCAACTGCCTAAAGCTCACTACTTAATTACAAAAAAGGGAAGTCTCACACTGACTTCCAAAAAATAGATTATGCAAATCCAATATCATGTACTGCTTCGGTTCAGCATCTGCTATGCCAGGTTCAGTACCGGTTTAAGCTCATACAGCTTCCATAAACCTTATTCCAAAATCTGCCTTAATATTCGCATCTGCTTATTACATTCCTTTCTTACTTCCTTACACAAATGATTTACAAGATCTCATACTTATATGAGTTCTATTACAATTTGCCTTGTCGGCTTTACAAAAAGATTTTACAATTAAATACAAAATATAATAAACAAAATCCTGTCGGCTGGGGTGCCAGTAAACATCTTTGTCGCTGCTAGTGTCTGTGCCTGTGCCTGTGCCGGTGCCTGGCCGTGCCATAGGATTGTAACGTTGCCATCAATGACAAAACTTTCAATCACTTACAATTTCTCATTGGAGTGTGCATTTGCCAACAATAACCAATTCCCTTCGGTCAACACAGAATAGAATGTTCTTCCTGATTGTTCTATCCTTTCTTGAATAAGGAATCCCTAATGCTATTTTATTGATCAATGGGGACAACCTCAAGGTTCCAATTGTCAGGTCATGATTGTGGGATAGCTCAGTGATTTAATGTGTTTTGCTAGAAACACCAAGGGGACTTAAATGGTTAGATAAAATCAGTTTCTAGTTGCATAGGTTCCCTATGAACAGTCTTGACTTCATCAAATTGTTCTTTAACATGATGCTGTTTTGGACCTCAACTTTAGATCATAAAAAAAAAGAAAAAAAAAAGGGAGACAGAAGAAGAAAGAAACTAACAAATTTATCTAAAACAACATATTCAGGTGAATAGACGGAAACCTTTGAAAACCTAGATTTAACTTTGACAGTTGATACAACACAACTATGTAAAATATGATGCTATCTTCAAGGGAAACTAGATTTTCAAGCTATTGAACATGAATACAGAACTTTTACATCCATCCACTCAACATCTAATAACTGAACTAATCATATATTGTTAGAATCAAAGATCATTGAGAGGGGGGGGGGGGGTGAATTAGTGATCTGCCAGAAATGAAATCCACAAACTTATTCTTTATCCACTGGTTAGCAATGCATAATAGAAAAGAACACAAACATGCAATAAATAAACCATAGATCCACAACACCATAATTTTTACGTGTAAACCTGGAAAGGGAAAATGTCAAATGAAATTAGATGAAATTAATTAGAATTAGAATTTGGGGAATTAGAAGAATAATTTAAATAATTTAAATGAAATTATTTAAACATTGGAAATTGAATTAATTAAATAATAAATATTATTTAACTGAGGAAAATGTCACAATTAATTAAATAATTAATATTTTATTAATTAATATGTAGAAGAGGATTAACTGATTAAATTGATTTGAAAATAGAAATTGAATAATTAGAAATGTTGAATGTGATGATCAGAAGAAATAATTAGTTTAATCAAAATAATTACTTAATTAATTAGACGAATAATTAGTGTGTGATTGATGAGACATTTTTAGGTGTCTACACAATGCATAACAGATAAGAACATAAACATGCAACAACAAATGCACAAATCCACAACACCAAATTTTTTACGTAGAAACCCGAAAAGGGAAAAATTACGGTGGGGTTGGAACCCACAATATTCATATACTGTGGCCGGGAGTATATAAATATTACATACATGGGGAATGCACTTGCATTTAGGCTCACTACCTAGAGCTCATTGCTCAAATTTAATGACCCGGAAGGCTACAACCTTCAAGGAAGTCTCACTGACTTACAATTTGATTACAATGAGGAAATACAATGAAATGAACTCTAAAATAGCATCTGCTAATACATGAATGAGTTTCGATTAAGCACAAGATCTTTGATTGTCCTCGCTTTGTAAATACTCTATTTCTATCTCAGTAGCTACCGGATTGTCTGTAAACCAAATGCACATGTGAAACTGTGCTCAATCACACTAAAACGGATCACCACAATAGTGTTACATCGAAAACCAATTGCCAATTCGATCTTATATATTTGGTCTAAATATAAAATAATCTCCTTCAAGTCGGCTTCAAGAAGTGTAACGTGTACGTCCAAGTCAACTTCAATCTCGAACAAAACATAGCACTAGACCAAAAGATTATAATCACACCCTTCCTAAGGATCTTCCCATTCACCAAAATACGAGATCAACCACCAAAATATGTGCAATCATCGGAAGTCATTTCAGACCGAAACATTACCGAGATAGCCCTATTTTATCGGTTAAATCCTACTTTCGGATAAGATGAATCACGGTCGCCAGATCGAATCACGAAGGAGAGTTGCCATCAATGACAAACCTAGACCAATAAGCAACTACCGGAAGTCACCGGATGAGTGTCAATTGCCAACAATCTCCCCCTTTGGCATTGATGGCAACACGTGAAAAATGACAAGTGTTAAAACCTGTACACTAGATGAAAAAGAATGAAAGAATTCTAAGGCTCCCCCTTAGATCAATAACTGAAAAATTTGCATCACCGAACTATACACTCCATACACAATCAATTTGTACTTTTTTCACCTCATTTCTCCCCCTTTGATAGCAATGCCAAAGATATGGTGTGCAACAAAATATTCTGTACTTATATACACACACCGGATGATCAAATCTATACATGCTTAAGTATATTTGCATATGCCATCTTAAGGAACCCAAGATAGGTGTTCCAACCTTCCCTCAATTTCTCCAAAATTGAAACAAAACCATTCAAAACATAAGCATGAAATTCTATAGCTTCAATCTTAGTTGGAGTCTCCCGAGACATGTTTTGAATGTAGTCCATCTTATGATACACTAAGGTGTCTAAGCGGGGACCAATTAGGTTTTGGAGTTTACCTATCCGCCTAACCATTCTCTCCTTCTCAAAATTCCTAATCTGCTCCATAATAGTCAAAATTTGGCCTTCAATACTGCCAGTTAAGTTAGCCGTAGGATCATAAGCCTAAGAAATCTAAGATAACTGTCCTCTGCAATTATCTATTTGCTTGTTTATTTCAGTAGTAAAATTTATCAAAACTAGACAAGACTTATAAATCTTAACACCTTCCGTCAAGGCCCCATCAATTAGTTTTAATTCCTTTTCAAGCTGGGCCTTATCATTGCTAATCATTTGCAAAAATGTTTGAACTTTGGCATCTTTAAATTTATCCATAGCCTTCCTAGCTGATACCTTGGTCAAAGAATCAAACTGAGTGGATATATGATCTAAAAAGTTCTGAAGCTTACCGGATGAATTGGCATTAGCATCAAGTTGTACTTTCGGTACCACCTGTTCCAAAACTGAAATTGTTTTCTCAATGAGTCTCTTCTCTTCTGATTCAGATTGCGCTAACTCCTAACTAGCTTGTGCTTGGAGAGCAGCAGCAACAATCATCCTTCCTGTTGGAGACATCCAATTGAATGGTTTGTCAAAACTGATATTAAACTATGGAAAGCTCCCTTGGCTTTGAATTTCTAATGTGTCAATTGCCATAAGGATCGGAGTTTCTGTTACCTTACCTTTCCCTTTATCTGGGTCCTCCTATTTTTCTTCTACCTTTTTCTCAGCCTCAACCTATCCGGTTTTGTCTTCTTTGGGTGCCTCCTGTGCACCGGTGTCACCACTTGGTGCACCAACCTCTACCTTAGCTGATTTAGCATTCTTCTTAATAGGCTCAACCTCTACAGAATCCAAAATTTGTTGCTGCAACATCCTGAGTGTCCTCCTTATTTACATCAATAACTGGAGGATTCTCTGACTGAGTGGCTTCATCTTGTGAAACTTATTCTTTAACCACTGGTTAGCAATACATAACAGAAAAGAACATAAACATGCAATAAATAAACCACAGATCCACAACACCAAAATTTTTACGTGGAAACCCGGAAAGAGAAAAACCTTGGTGGGGCTGGAACCCACAATATTCATATACTATGGCCAGGAGTACGTAAATATTACATAGATGGGGAATGCACTTGCATTCAAGCTCACTGCCTAGAGCTCACTGCTCAAATACAATGACCCATAAGGCTACAACCTTCAGGGAAGTCTCACTGACTTACAATTTGATTACAATGAGGAAATATAATGAAATGAACTCTGAAATAGCCTTTCATATTTCTGACCTCGTTCTCTGCTGGGATAAAGCGCATGAGCAGAAAGCAGAGCATGCGAAATTTGACAATTTGTGACTTGGTCCTTTCCAGATTTCTGAAATTATGGGGGAGAATGCGTTCTGATTGAAGACCCTAACCGGTGAGGACGTTCCCTTGCCTCTAAACGGTAAATTCCTCAAGCATTACTTCCAGCCTTAGGTTTCTTTGAACCCTTTCCTATGCAAATATTAGAGTAGTCTTTCCGTTTCCCTGTTCTAGTTTAGTTTGTTTTCTGTTTTAGTTTGAGTTTGCTTTTGAAAGGATCGGCCTTCTGTCATTTTGAAAGGGAGTTTGTGTTCATTGTATGACATTGGTGTACAAAGTCAGAGTTTGGTGACCTATTGCTTCTGCAATCTTAGCTTGGTAGAACACTTAATCGCCGGAGCACCTCATAGAGAGGTCAGATCGATTTAGATAACCTTTCATCGCTAAACCTTGTTTCTTGTCAAAATTCATCCTCAGCATCGTGATTACTGCACATTACACTTAACAATCGCATAAAATTAGTTGCTCGTCAAAGGGACACTATTTCAATGTTAAAATTTGAAGCTCTGCTTTAGCGACCATTGTTATGCTCAATCCTACGTAGGCTTCATTGCCTGCAAAGCCAAAAAAAAAAGAGAAAAGAGTAAAGAGAGCTGAAACGTAATTAAATATCAAGAAGAAATTTGGCCAAGGGGAATATAGACACCTCTGCCGGTATCAAAAATGAAAATCTACAGGAAACAAAGCAATCTTTGTGAGCTTACGAGCAATAACTCCGTCAGGGCTATGAACGCTTGCTAGTAGCGGGGCTCTAACCAGGTTGGTTTTGAAGCCCGAGTCCGCAAGATGACTTGATATAGTGAAACATTGATGCTTCAACTGTTTCTAAGCTGGAATGAACTTCATTTGCACACACTGGCTAATCCAATAATGCATGATTTGATTTGATTCGCAACATCATTTAGTCTTGAAAGACTTTTCTCTATCCTTTCATCCAACCTATGGTGGCTAACTAGAGATTCTAGGTTCGATCCGGACTAACGTCCCTGAAATAACTAGAAGCATTTCTCCAGCAAAGTTGCCATTTGTTATGCCTTGCACACACTCCCCGTCGTCAACAGGGTCCCCCTTTCGATGTTTTCTCGTCTCATCCTCGCTCAGGTCCTAAGTAGGGAGTTCTGGTAATTTGCAGAGAAGATGCAGCAATTAGGAATTTGAGGTATTAAGGAGAAAAGGAAATTCACCTTGGAGGTTGATCGCAATTTCGATTGCAAAGTGAGAATAGGGTGAGCGAGCATAACATTTTCCAAATTTGGCTTGAAAGACTAAATGTAAGACAAAGTTGGTAAAATCACCACGAGGGCCGAAAATCACTTAAAGTTTGAAAATCGGCCTATAAGGTCAAAATGTGGGAAAGTTCTCGAAACTCCCTTCGAAGCTGAAATAACAAAGGGAACTAAATCGCTAAGTTTGCAAAATGTCATTTTATGCCGAAAAGTGAAAAGGGAACTAAATCGCCTAAGTTTGCAAAATGTCATTTTAGGTCAAAAAGTGCAAAGGGAACTAAATCACCTAAGTTTGCAAAATGCCATTTTAGGCCGAAAATATGCAAAACTTGCAAAGCGACCCTTTAACCCGAAAAAAACATTAACTTCAAATCGTGCAAAATGGCCTTTTAGGCTAAAAATGTCTAAAATTTGCAAAATCCTCCAAATGCTTGAAAACAACTTAAAGTTTGAAAATCGGCCCAAAAAGCCGAGATGTGAGGTCAAATCCAAAATTCCCAAAAACTCACTTTTTGGCCATAAAGGCCAAATTAAATAGAGCCTAGCAAAGTGACCATTCAAGCTGAAAAGTGAAGGAAATTGCGGAATTCATCAAGCAAAATCGTGAGTTAGGGAAAAGGAAATTCGCCTGGTCTAAGCTGATCGGCCTTTGAGGCCAAATTGCGAGCTCGCAAAATCGGCCTCCAAGCCGAAAATTGCAAAATCAGCCTTTGAGCCAAAATTCTCAAACAGTTCCATCAGCCCAAAAATCCGTTAGTAGTGAGGGGTGAAATCATATAAGAGTTTAAAATCACACAAAATCTGCATATGAGACGAAAATCACAAAGCCAACTTCCAACATTTCGAAATTCGCTATTGGAGTCCGAATTTGCGCAAGGCAACTAAGAAGTCCACAAGCTAGAAATAGGGCGAGAGGAGGGTTTTGTAAAATCGGCTTTCAGACCGAAGTTGCTAAGAGACGAAGGTTTGCGCAAAGCATACTTCTAAGCTAAGTCCACCATGGGAAAATTATTCAAGCAAATCCATCATGCTCTAAGTTTTAAATCGCTCAAACCCTCTTCTAAGCCAAAAATATTAAGTTTGCATTTTGGAGTAATAGATTCAAGGTTTGCATTCTTGCTTTCAAAGCTGAAAATCGTAAAGGAGTTAAGTTCATTTGATAGGAATCACGCGAAGGAAATAGAGCGTAGGTTAAAGAGTCAAGCCTGAGAGGTTCTCCCTTCATCACTGAATTTCAACTGTTTTTGGTCAACAACCTATCATATTGCTATCAGGTAAGATAAATTGATCCTTCACATGGCTTAAACGATCATATTTCTTTTACTTAAGATGGACTTGCAGAATAAATTGTGAAAATTTAAACTTAAACCTTTGGAATCAATCAATCATTCACCAAAACACTCTTTTCCAAGTGCATTCTCAAAACGAGCAACTTTCAATTATCAAAACATTTAAACGCTGAGTCGCGAGCCAAAACGTTCCTAACCTTCTGCCATTAATAATCAGGAGTAACATTTCGAAATCCGCTCCAAGAACAGTAGTTAACCAAACCAACTTGACTTTCAGCTTCATATTGCATTTAGCTTCTAGACGATCAGATTTAAATTGTTTAAATATCGTGTTTTAGCAATATTTTCAAATTTTGATTACCTCATTGATTGTCAATCTTAAAGCTAATGCCGTCTTTTGTTTTTGCTAACCCGTTTTGTTACCTTAATCTCATCTCGTAATTTGTGTCTGATTGCATAGGATAGATGCCTAAATTGGTGGCTAAGTCCTCAAAGGCACCTGGCGCAATTGGAACATCCTTGATTTCCAAAGCTGACCTTCCCTGCAAGGTCAAAAAAATGAAGTACCAGTATCAAGGAGGAGTTAGGGAGTCAAAGGTCCAGAGTGTGTGGGAAAACATAGGAGACACGGACCTGGGCCATATTGATATTCAAGATTTCAGGAACAAAGTGTACTCTCCTAATGCCTATTGCAAGCCCAGACGAATGATGGAGAGTGGTATTGCTCAGGCAATGGGTTTCCCTCCGGCCGTGCAAAATGATGAATTAGTGGTTGAGGCTGCTAAAAATTATCAACTAGAAACCAGATTAGTGGTAATCAAGGGGATGGTACTAGCTGACTTCATGCCTGAAGCCCTTGGGGAAGCATTTGATATCCCGTTTCCTGATGATCCCTTTGCCACAACTATCGATGAGGCTCAGGTTGTTTATGATATGAATCCTGCTAAGTGCAAAACATTGATAAATGAAGAATGGTTCAAGGAGAGAAGACCCCCAAGCACTAGAATCAGTAAAAAGACCCCCATAAGCGATTTTCACAATGAGTATGCTGATATGGTTACCTTGCTTAGTCGGGTCATGGGACTTCCTCAATCCAATCTCTTTGAGGAATGGATGTTCTACTTCACTAAGCGAGTCTTTACTAGGAAGTCTAAGTTCGACTGGGCTCAGATAATCAGCGACAATATTCATGTATAGGTTGAGCTTGAAGAAAAAAAGTACTTTGCCATGACTTCCTACTTGGTCTACATGTTTGCCTGACACCAGCCACTGACGAGATTAATTAAGAAAGGTGAGATTGGGAACGGGCCGAATCAGGTAAAGGTATACAACTGCTACCCTGAGTTGCATTACTATGACATTGCCCAAAGAGAAAAAAACAATATCGCATACTTAATTGGTCAATACGAGCGTGTTAATGATGCTTTTACAATGCGCCTGGGTAGATTAATGCAAGGAGGATTGCATATAAGGCTGTCAAAACAGGCTACCACCCTGATCCAGAAATATGGTGCATGGTTCATCCAGTTCCCCAGGTTCACCTACATCAGAATAGTAGGCTTTGAGGGAACAACATTTTGACTTCCATGCTATCCATCAGACAGAGTAGTCCTCATGGAGGTAGCAACATAGGCACATCTTGTAGGCAGCTTACTCAGAGACAAAAAGCAATCAGGGTTCACCTTCCCCATGATTTTGGGTACTCTTGATCTGCACTTCAAAAATTCGGTGCAAGCTGAAGTCATTTGCTGAATTGGCATCCTATTGCTTACAAGAACATTTGCCGAGGAAATGCTTTGATCATGATAAATTGGCAAAGAGGGCCTACGACAAGCATTATAGGACCAAGGCATCAATTGAGGACTATTGGAGCAATTGTTTTGATGACTTTGAGGTCCGTTGGGGGGAATATTATAGGTTGAGTGTTCAACAAATGTGACTTTATGAGTACCGCCAGGTCCCAGATCAAGTGATGGACTATGGAAATTCCTTGCAAGTCTGAGAATTTGAAGCAGTCAAGGACCTTTCGCCAGCGATCGATTGGACTCAGGACCCAATCATAGATTTTGAAACAGTCATGGAAGCTCCAAGAAGGCACACAAATACCTTGTTGTCCCAACAAATTGAGAGACTGACCCATAAAGGGACCCAATTCACATACAATTTGATGGGTAGCCTCGATTCCCAATCTTCAGAGGATGAAGGAACCTCAAGTGTGCCAAAAGAAGAGGTTGAGAAACTTGAAAAGAAGAGAAAGAAAGCAAGGGCCAATAGAGGGACTCGTACATCGAAAAGAACAAGAAGAGAAAAGATCCCAATCAGGAGGCCAGAGGTTACTTCATCATCCAGGGACCCTAGTTTAGAGGATGATGTGGTTGAACTCGATTACGTACCCACTTCACCTTCACAAAATGATCTTGTTACATTCGAGGCAAATAATCCTCAAACATAAAATGAGCAAGAGGCAGAGGTGAAGATCATTGGCTTGGATGAACCTGGAAACCAGGTTGAGGAGGGAGAGATTGCACCTGATCAAGGGATTGGTAAACATGAGATCATGCAAGAGAGCAGGCATGAGTTGCAACCAAATAATGGCAATAAAGATGACACCACAGTTGAGGGATAACATAAAAGGGATGAGACTCAAGAACCCAACAGAACTGAAGAGAAGCCATTACCAGAGGATACCCAACAGTTGCTTAGTGAGGTGGGGGAGAGCCCAGCCGTGAGTAGAGGATTAGATACTACACCCATTCCTTCTATGACGATCAATTACAGATAGACAGTGGGTCAGCTGAGGCCTCCAAAGACCAGAGTGAGAATCTGGCAATTGCATCTGGACAGACCATCCTCAGGACTGGTTAATAGCTCATGCATAGGACACTTACTCCAGGATTACCTAGGATGAGCAAAGGAACCGTATGATTCATATTGCTACCCCACTTGCAGAGAAACCAACAGATCAGATTGCATTGGCTGACTACAATGTCACGACCATCCCAATAGTGCAAGCCACCAAAGAGTAGGAGAGGGAAGAATTAAGAGGTTCTATGCAGAATATGCTCAAACAGCTTGATGAAATGACCGCTTAGAGAGATATGTACTAGGCTTGTGCTGAGCATGCTAAGGGGTACATGGATCACTTGTTGAAACCACTGTAGCATGTCATTGAATCCCATGTTCCCCCATTGGCACTAGCATAAAAGACTACAATTGAATTTGAAGGAGTGCGTGACATTGCCAAGGCCGTCAGGGAATGGATCTAGGGCATTAAAATAAAAGGAAAGAAGATTATTAATGATGTGTTTGAAGTAGCAATCGAAATACAAGGGGCACGGATAATTATGCTGGAGGTGCAAAGGGAGTAAGACAAAATTCAGGAGGTGGTTTCCTTAGCTCAACCACTCATGAGGGCTCTTTTTTGGACTCACACTCGGATTTTGGCACTCCATTCTACCCTGGATCCCTATAATGTCAATACTTTGAAGGAGTGGTACTGGATTGACGACATGAAGATGGACATGGTGGACGCTGTTAAGTAGATTCAGGAGGAATGTCAGATGGACCTATCCTGTATCGAAAATGGAGGTGAAAATATCCATAAGGCATTGGTCATTGGCTGGATGGATACCATGGAGGATGCTGATGTAGTATCACGATGGAATGCTAGGTTGAAGCCCAATAAAACTGCATACTCTGTGGAGGACATAGAGTGCATCAGCAAGCTACATACAAACATATTGCGCTTCGAAGATCAACAATCGGATTGGTGCGAGCGGCTAGGGATAGTCCACTCTAATCTTGAAGGTACAAAGTTCAAAATGCGCAATCCTCCTTTTCTCCCTAATGAGGAATTGTTTCCCATTTGTATAAAATTTCAAGAGTATGTTCGGCTAGAACGTGTGGCACACAGGGACATTTGGAAAGGTTACTTGCATGAGGAGGACGAATTTGTGGAGAAAAAGTCCACCACGGGGAAGGAAAAAGTGCTTTCCTGAAAAATATATGTTTCTTTTAGATTTTAAGTGCACTTTTTCAAACATAAAGTTTCTTTCCAACTACCAAAGTCATTGTAAATTTTTTGAGCTCTGTGCAAGTGCACTTTTTGGATCAGCTTTATGTTTGGTAAGTGGTAGTAATTAGTTACTTTATGGTTGGTGTTGATATTTTGCTTTCTATTTATGGGTATGGGCAGCCTTGTTTTCAGGGATGAATCTGGCCCACTTGTTTAAGTTTAATCTCGGCCATTCATCCATTTTGAAACTCTATATAAAGGAGTTGGTTTCTCCTTTATTTTAGGTAGAAAGTTAAAGATTGTTGCAAAAGCTCTGGCAATTTTTTTATAGATTTTAATGGATGTTAAAGCTGTGTCATTTTAGTTTTTACTGTGAGTGCATGGTCCTCTTCTCCGCCCCTTTTTTAAATTTTTGCAAATGTATTTAATTTTCAGACAGCTTGTTTAGATACATATTTGATAGAAATCTTGGTTCATACCATTAAAAAATAACGGATGGTTATTCCCTCTGTATGGTTAGTCTGACCCCAATTTTATGCTAAGTTCGGTTGTTAAATTTGAATGAATGGGTGTGAAAATCCAGCATTTGTATTCACCAATTTGAAAATTTAAAGTTCCTAGATGATTGCACTGGTTTTTACCTAGTTGTGCTCATTTGCTGGCAAAGTAATTTCTGGTTATTTTAAGATTTTCGTCTGTGTCTCAATATGCTGTCTTGGTTAAGTTAGCTAGCTATTCTTATTACTCTCTATCCTTATCCCCTTTTTCCCTTTTTTTTAAACCCGCAAGTCAAGCTAAAGCGGCATCATGTTAAAGGTAAATTAGATGAAATGAAACTGCAAGATCTTAGGGAACCTGTGCGAAACCAATTCTGTCTAACCGTAAGTCCCATTTGTGTTTCCAGCAAAACACATCAACTGTTGAGCTATCCTGCAGTCAAGACCTGACAATTGAAACCTTGAGGTCGTCCCCCATTGGTCAATTAAAAACAACATTAGGGATTTCCTTATCTCAAGAGAGGATAGGATACTTAGCATTCTATTCTGCGTTGATCGGAGAGAGTCGTAGTTCCGCGATTTTAGCCACGTCAACACTACTGATAGGCAACAAGAAAAAATCAGAACTTTGTTTCTTCCAATCGCTGCCACCATAGCTGCTCCAAGACTCTCGTCTAACTCCACCAACTAGGTGCAATTGCTCAATATCATAAAGAGGATCAGATTCTACTAAATCTTCAACTTTTTTCTTACTACCAACTTCATGAATAGGTAAATCAGATTTGCATTTTAGAACCTCTTTAAACGTTACACCATCAAGAACCATATCGTCCTCTAACTCTACAATACAATCTGTTTTTTGAGCTTCATCAAGATCAAAGGAAAATTCATCCCACACAAGTTGCTTGTCATCGCTAGGTGCCATCACACCCGGATCCCAAGTGCTAAAGGGCTGATTACTTTTTTTAGTTAAAAATGCTCACCATAGCTCCACGTATCGTCTAACTTAGATCTTGAATCTTCTCTTAATTTCCACACATTGCTATTCTTACCAAGAGCAATGCTAGAACCAAGTGATGTTTCATCTTCCCACTCAAAAAGTGGATTGTCGTATGTTTTCACTACACCCATCTGAAACAATGGGTTATCATTGGAAACCACAAATTGATTTTCCAAGCTGCTATGATGAATACCAAAATTAAAATCTTTGTCATACCTTTCAGCAGTGACTCCATGGCTGCCCCAAGTCTCATGTACCTCCTCTTCAAAGCTTGTCTCATCATCATTAAGCCCAACAAATCCCAAACTAAGGTTTGATTCTTTGCCAAGATGAGGTGAAGGTGATGAAACAATGCTAGGCTCAATTATAGGAGAACCAAAAGAATTCACACCTCCTTGTGGCTGATCTATCATAGCTGGTTCTATAATCTCAATGACAGTATCTTCTTCAATCTTCATCTGCTCTTCCTTTGAAAGTGCATGAGTACATTCAACACCATCACTAGCTCCATAAGAAACATTAAGGTGTCCATCATGCACAACTTCAAATATTGTTTTTTCCTCTTCTTGAATGATAACCTCATCAATGGTAGGTGCATGCATGACATGGAAATCATCATCAACCTTCTCAAGCTCCTCAATTGAAGTTTTTCTTTCCTCTTCTTGAGCAAATAGAGTAAGAGCTATCATATGGTATTTTTTCTTTGCAAACTCAGTCTTGTAGCATAATTTCGAATGGTGGTTCATGAAACAATTGAAAGGTAATTCTTCCTTAATGACTCGAGGAAGTGTATCATATTCCTCAAACATGCCAAGAACTTCTTCTCTAATCTTCTCCTCATATGAACCCATCATTAAACTCTGAATTTCTGTTGAAAGCACAGGATGGCAGGAATAACCAATTTCTCTATCACTCATGGAGAATTTGATCAACTGGGACATCATGTCCATCTTAGTGTTGAACTTTTTCTCAACTCTCTCCATAGCCCCAATGGCAACATTCTGATCTGATGTTCTCTCTGCCATTGAATCAACCATTGTTTCTCTATCACTCAAGGAGAGCTCTGATCACTCAGAATACACAGGCTGACAGGAAAACCAACTCTGATACCACTATAATATCCCCCTTAATTTTTCTCAAATTTTCCCACAGTTACATTCAACATAACACTTGTTATGGTTAGAAAATGAAGACCAAATGCTGTTGAAAGTAACCCTCCACTTTCTGATCACTGAGAGGCCAAACTAGGAGGGTGAGAGCATACAATGTCGAGGGGATCGTTAGATGCCAATAACTGAAAATGATTACAATCTTGGAGCGGCAAGCCAGCCCCTTCCGCTTATATAGCAGGATAATGAAAACAATGCAATCACTTGGCTGTAAACCAGCCAAGGACAAGCTAAAGAACTGAATAATGCAATCACTCAACTGCTTGTTCCTTGGGAGGACTAGAAATGAAATTACAACCAACTCTACCGCTTATGCAACGAGAGGATAGTATTACAATATTCAAAATAGGCGGCAAAGCCAACCTCTTCTAGTTATGTAGTGGGACTGAGAGCAATAATCCAATTAGATAGTTGTTAGTACTACGAACCAGCTTTACAATGCACAATATGGATTACAATTCAAGGGAAATCACTATTCCAAAGATAGGCGGCAAGGCCAGCCTCTTCCACTTATGTAGTGGGACAAGAAAGAACAATAGAAACTGGTGTTAGTACTACTACCAACATTACAATATGAATCATAGCATATAAGAGTGATGAACCAAGTGCAATAACATGACCAACAGCTACAAATGAAACCAAGTCCTTTCTCTTCACCCCAATGAACTCACACACCCCAAAACCAACTCCAAACACCAAAAAGTCTAATTTTGATATACTTCCCAGCACACAGACCAGCAGCACCAAATCCCACTAAAACACTCACAATGTAATATTCCCCTTAATTTTTTCAACAATTACATTCAACACAACACTTGTTATGGTTAGGAAATGAAAACCAAACGCTGCTGAAAGTAACCCTCCACTTTTTGATCACCGAGAGCCCAATCTAGGATGGTGAGAGCATACGGTAGCAGAGGATCGTTAAACTGTTGAAAAAGTACTAATTACAATAATGGGCGGCAAGCCAACCCCTTCCACTTTTCCAGCGGGAATAGAAACAATGCAATCACTTGGTGGTAAACCAGCCAAGGACAAGCTAAAGAATTGAAGAATACAATCACTCAACCGCTTCTTCAGCGGGAGGACAGTATTACAATATCAAAAAATAGGCAGCAAAGCCAGCCTCTTCCACTTATGCAGTGGGACTAAGAGCAATAATCCAATTAGATAGTTTTTAGTATTACTAACCAGCTTTACAATGCACAATATGGATTACAATTTAAGGGAAATCACTATTCCAAAGATAGGCGGCAAGGCCAGCCTCTTCCACTTATGCAGTGGGACAAAAAAGAACAACAGAAATTGTTGTTAGTACTACTACCATCATTACAATATGAATCATAGCATATAAGAGTGATGAACCAAGTGCAATAACATGACCAACAACTACAAATGAAACCAAGTCCTTTCTGTTCACACCAATGAAATCACACACCCCAAAACCAACTCCAAACACCAAAATCTCTAATTCTGATATACTCCCAGCACGTTGAAAACACACAGACCAGCGACACCAAATCCCACCAAAATACTCACAACTCACACAATTCTTAACCAAATGACATGAAACTGAAAGCAAATGATCACTAGGAGGTAGGCAATCATTCCTAGGACAACAAAACATGCAAACCAACCCCAATAATTTAGGCATGCATTCCAAAGCGCTCAGCCAAATGGTATGATTTTGCAAAAATAATATCCAAAACACCATTTTAAGCTCTATAAACTTGCAAAATGAATCGTCTAAACCATAAAAAAAGATAGATGAAATACCCAGAACAAGGAGAATGAAACTGAGATCTGCGACCCAAAATCCACTTCAGCACACTCCACGACTAGCAACAAGAACACACTACAACACTTCCAAAAATCAGAAATCTAATATATAAATCTGCAACATTATCTTCAATCCACTCCTCTAAATGAAGAGCAGTCTCTGGCTCGACTCGTTGTTGTATTGCAAGCAAGAAATCAAGCTATGGCTAGGAGGTAAGCTTTCACTCTGCATCTCGGTAGCATTTCATTATAAAAATTCTTTGATACCAAAAACAAGAGCCCAACACTCTTATTTATAGACTGTCTCCAAATTCAAATTTTCATTCCCTCCAAATGAACGCCAAACCCAAATGCACATTCACTTCACATTATTTTGAAATTACATTTCATTTCTCCATTCTCCAAATCGACCTTCTCATAGGAGCAAATATACTTTATAAAAATGACAATAAAATCATAATGTGGCATCCAAGGTAGATAAGTGAAATATATTATAAAATTAACCTATTTCTCCATAAGGCGTCCATCTTGCCTTATTAATATTTCACTTTATACTGTATTTTTCCTCAACAATAAATCACCCAATATATAATCAAGGAAATGCCATAGATATCAATCTAACTTAAGAAATCCCTTTAAACTAAACCGTCCAACCTTTGCCTTAGTTATAATTTAATTTAAAACACCATTTTTTCATCAAATTCTGAACCTGCCAAAACAAGCTCCAAGGATATGGGGAAACAAGCTGAGAGAATTGTCCTGCCAGAAATAGTCACTAAACTGAGTTGAAGAACCCTTGCCAAGAATAGCATCAAAATAGTAAGTGTTTCCAAAGTGATTTTAACCACATTCTGAGCAGTCGTCGCACTTACTAAAAATAGTAAGTCTAGAAATAGTGAAATATATTATAAAATTAACTTATTTTCCATAAGGTGTCCATCTTGCCTTATTAATATTTCACTTTATAAAGTATTTTTCCTAATTGCCCAATATATAATAAAGGAAATGACTTAGATATGAATATAACTTAAGTAATCCCTTTAAAATAAATCGTCTAACCTTTGCCTTAAGTTATAATTTAATTCAAAACACCATTTTTCATCAAATATTGAACCTGCCAAAACAAGCTCCAAGGATATGGGGAAACAAGCTGAGAGAATTGCCCTGCCAGAAATAGTCACTAAACTAAGTTGAAGAACCCTTGCCAAGAATAGCACCAAAAAATGCTTGGAAGACCAATTGCTCAAACTAACATGTTGTAAATAGCCATTTGAACAAGCCTGCTGACATCTTGCTAAAAATAGAACTACTAAAAATAACATACTGCTAAAAATAGTAAGTGTTTCCAAAGTAATTTTAACCACATTCTGAGTAGCCATCACACTTACTAAAAAGAGTAAGTTCGAAAAAAGTCACAGGATGCAAATGCATGTCGAACCATCTTGAAGCTCTCTGAAAACCCAAAAGGAATCAAGGATCCAAACTGTCAAACTCCCACATACACCCCCTAAAAAAACCCAAAGAATCCTCCTAGAAAATAAAAAACCCTAATTTTTGCTCCCAACTAGCCTACGATCCTCCAAAATAGGCTAATGACCAACTAAACTAATCATTGCGGAGAAGGGGACATTACAGGGTCCTTAGATGAAATGGCTACCTCTGGCCTTCTTATTGGGATCTTTTCCCGCACATGGGCTTTGGGTGATTGACTGGGGTTCCTCTTTGACCTCTTTGATGTTCAGGTTCCCCATTACAGGGTCCTTAGATGAAGTGGCTACCTCTGGCCTTCTTATTGGGATCTTTTCTCGCACATGGGCTTCGGGTGATTGACTAGGGTTCCTCTTTGACCTCTTTGATGTTTGGGTTCCCCTATTGGCCTTTGCTTTCTTTCTTTTCTTCTTAGGTTTTTCAACTTCTTCCTCCCTTGCTGCACTTGATGCTTCCTCGTCTTCTGAAGACTGGGACTCAAGGTTGTCCATCAAATTATATGTGAACTAGATCCCCTCATGGGTTAGCCTCTCTATCTGTTGGTATAGCCAGCTATCTGTATATCTCTTAGGACCTTCCATTATGGCTTCCAAATATGTGATCGTGTCCTGGGCCCAATTAATGGATGGTGGGAGGTTTTTGACTACCTCATAATCTTGGGTCTACAAGCAATCCCCATAATCGACTATCTGATCCAAGACCCGGCAGTACTAAAAAATTCTCATTTGTTGAATACTTATCCTTGAGTGCTCTCTCCGATGGAGCTCAAATTCGTCTAGGTAGTTAGTCTAGTAGTCCTTTATGGATGCTTTACCTTTGTAATGTCTTCCATAAGCTTTCTTCCCTAATCCAACGGGGTCGAAGTACTTCCTGGGGATGTGTTCTTGTAGGCAGTATGATGCTATCTTGTCAAAGGATTCCTCGGCATGCACAGAGTTTTTGAAGTACACATCATTTTTCCCTATGACCATTGGGAATGTGAATCCTGATTGCCTCTTCTCTCTGAGTATGTGTCCAGTTGGGTGCGCCTTTCTAGCAACTTCTAAGAGGACCATTCTATCTGACGGATAACGGGGAAGTCAAGATGGAGTTCCCTTGAAGCTTGAAACTTTGATATAGGAGAAACAAGGGAACTGAATGAACCATGCTCCATACTTCCATATCAACGCATTAGCCTGATTTGATTACCTTATATGCAATCCTCCTTGCATCATTCGGACCATGCGTATTTGAATGCATCATTCACGCGCTCATACTGGCTGATTGCATAAGTGATGTTTTTTTTCCCTCTGAGCTATGTTGTAATAATGCAGCTGAGGGTAACAGTCATATACCTTCACTTGATTTGCTCCATTCCCAATTTCTCCTATTTGGATCAACCCTGGCAGCTGCTGATGTCTAGCAAACATGTAAACCAAGTAGGAAGTCATGGTGAAGTATTTCTTCTTTGATACCAGTGTAAGATTCCATACGCCGTATGGTCCCTTCAACCCTTCTCTCCACGTACGGTGTAGTTCGTACGACCTCCTTAGAATGTACGATGATATCATACGGTATACCCTCCCTTCGGTGTGCGGTTCAATGACTTGACCGTACGGTGAGTGTTTGACTTTGGACGTACAGTGGATGTTGCTCGGTCGTACGGTGGGTGTTGGTTGTATAGACAAGGTATATGGTAGTGGTCGTACAGTGGGTCAATTCCCACTGAGTTTCGCCCTCAAGCCACTTAGTCAGTTCGATGTTGTACGGAGGCGTGGAATGAATTATTGCTATTCCAGACACGAGACTAGGATGAAGATTCGCACATGCGAAGAGAAATTATATTGATAATGACGCACAACAGATTATAGACTCCGAACATAAGTAGAATAGGGTGAGGAGAAAGTCCCACCGAAACTGCAGATGCCAAGTAGGGAGGATCTCTCACCTCCGAAACGGCAGACAAGCTGAACTCCAACTGGAATTTGCACATACAAAGAAAAAATACCAAATTCGCATACCTACAACAATGACTAACTCGGCCATATATATGGGCTCGTGGAAGTTTCCTAAAGGGTTACAAATGGGCCGACACCAAAAAGTTTATAATTAACTAATTAATAAAAAGGGCCCAAAATATATTATTAAATACGGGGCCATACAATAAATTATTTAAACTGACTATTTAATTATATCGGGGACATTACAGCGAGCTCGACCAGCTATGTATGGATGTTGTCGCTTATGATTTGAACCCAATCAAACTCAGCCTTTCCATTGAAGACCTGCTCTGTGAAATAAAATATCCTCTCCTCAAATAGGTTAGAGTGGGGGAGCCCCATGACTCGGTTAAGCAATGTGACCATGTCCCCATATTCCTCAATGAACTCGCTTCTATAGGTCTTCTTGACGATCCCAGTGCTTGGGCCTCTCCTTACTTTGAACCATTCTTCGTTTGCTATCACCTTGCACTTACTGGGATTTATATCAAAAGCGAGTTGGGCCTCATCTATGGTTATCGCATTGACCCTCAAGAAGCGGGATGTCAAATGCTTCTACAATGGCCTCGAGTGAAATCAGCCATCACCATTCCATTTGCAACTACCACCCTACTCTTCGGCCGATAGTGCTTTGCAGCCTTGACCACAAGCTCATAATTCTGAATTGCCGGTGGGAAACTTGCAACCTGTGCAATGCTACTTTCTAGCATCTGTTTGGGCTTTCCGTATGCGTTTGGAGCATATACCCTCTCTCTAAAGTTTTGAATGTCTACATGCCTGAGGTTTGTATCTCCAACATTCTCCCAATTGCTTTGGACCTTCGAATCGTTATCACCCCCCGATACTGATACTTCACCTTTGAATCGTTATCACCCCCCGATACTGATACTTCATCTTTTCAAGCTTGCGGGGAATGTCGCCATTGGACATCTGCGATGTCCCTGGTGCGTCAGGGGCCTTGGAAGATTCTGCCACTTGATTAGGCATCTATCCTGCACACCTGTACACAAATTACGAGACAAGTTTAAGGTGAAAATGTGGGTTAGCAATGCTAGAAGATGACGTTAGCACTAAAATTGTTAAACAATGAGTTAATTCAAAATTTGAAAACTCATTAAATCACTAAGCTATCCCGCAGTCATGACCTTACGATTCAAACTTTGAGGTTGTCCCCATTGATCAATTAAAATAGCAATAGGGATTCCTTTTTCAAGAGAGGATAGAACACTCAGCAAGAACATTCTATTCTGCGTTGACCGAAGGGAGTTGGTTATTCAACTTTTAGCCACGTCAACAGCATTATCTTTAACATAATAGGCTTTCTTATTTAATTTTCCCTTGTTTTCCCTAAACTTTTGTCTAGCTCCCTTTTCTGAACATCTAGTAGCAATGTGACCAATATTTCCACATCTAAAACATTTAAAGGGTAACATACCTTTGTACTTGCTAGTGCCTTTCTTCAATTTTCTCACAAAGTTTGCTTCTATCTCATTCAGGCTCTCTTCATCATCTGGACCATCTTCAGATGCATGGAATGTTGTCTCTGATTTGTCTTTGTCCTTTCCAAACTTTCTTACTTCGAATGTAGTTAGGGTACCAAAAAGCTGTTCTCTGGTGAAGTTCTTCGGATCATAGGTTTCTTCAATAGCTGAGATCTTATCACTGTAACTTATTGGTAATGTCATCAGAATTTTGTCAATCACATCTTCATCACTCAAGCTGCTTCCGAGTTCTTTGATTTTATTCACTACATTGTCAACCTTCTCAAAATAGCTTACAATGTCTTCTCCTTCTTCCATCTTCAGAGTTTCATATCTTCGCTTAGCTATTAATCTCTTTGTCAACTTAACTCTCTCATTTCTTTCATAGATGTCTTTCAACTTCTACCAAACCTCATAAGCAATATTCAAAGAAATAACCTTTGTCAATTCAGTCTTTGATAATGTACTAAAGATAACATACCTTGCTTTTTCAATTTCTTCATAGGCTTGAATCTCATCCAGAGTATTAAGACCATTCGTCGGTTGAACACACCCTTCCAAGTGTTGTAACCTAGAGAAACTAGATAACCTCTCATCTTCACTTTCCAGAAACTATATTCAGATCCTTCAAAGATAGGAATGGATAATTTGTGTGCCATCGGATTAGGGTCTACCTCAAACGGTTAAGCTCTATATCAAGGAATCAAATCTCTTGAATATTCGGGCAACTGAGATGGGGGGGGGGGGGGCGTGAATCAATTGACAATAAAATTTTGTTTTAATCTTAATTCACAAATCCAGAACAATTAGCAGAACAGATAAAACATGAAAGCATATGCACTTAACATATTAGACACAAGAAACACTAGATTTTACATGGAAAACCTAAGAAGGGAAAAACCACGGAGAATGTTAATTCTCAATGTATAAACATGGGGGTGAATCAATTGACAATACAATTTTCTTTTAATCTTATTTCACAAATCCGGAACAATTAGCAGAACTGATAAAACATGAAAGTATATGCACATAAGAGATCAGACACAAGAAACACTAGATTTTATGTGGAAAACACAAGAAGGGAAAAACCACGAAGAATGTTAATTCTCAATGTATAAACACTGGTTAAGGTGATTTTTACAGAGGATGGCTCACTGCCAAGGTGCTCAGTATAGGAGGGCTCATTGCCCAGAAAGGCTCACTACTGAAGAGGAAAGAAAGATAAAGAGAATCCACCACTGAAAAACATAGTCTGCACTATCGGAACTGCTTTTGGTAACAATCCACAACACTATACTCACACAACAACTAGATTCTTTCAATCTCACATGTCTTCAACACAAAAAGCCGTACATCAACTTTGTGCTCATCTTCTTTGATGACATCCTCATTTTCAATAAGTCGTGGAAGGAGCACTTGCAACACTTAGATGAAATTCTCAGCATTCCGGAGTCTGAATCATTGTGTGCAAAACAATCTAAGTGTGACTTCGGAATGAAGGAGTTGCTTTACTTGGGGCATATCATCAGTGCAAAAGGAATGAAGGTTGATCCAGAAAAGATCAAAGCAATCATTGATTGGTCCCCACCTGAGAACTTGACTCACCTGAAGGGGTTATTGGGTCTATGTTGCTTCTATCAGAGGTTTGTGAAGGGTTATTCTCAGATGGATGCCCCCCTCATGGATCTCACTAAGAAGAGAGAATTTGTGTGGACAGAAAAGGCACAAGGAGTTTTTGACAAGTTTAAAGAACTTATGAGGCTCATGTCCTATTTTGGCTCTACCTGATTTTTCCAAGCCTTTTGAGCTTTAGTGTGATGCATCAAGAGGAGTTAGAGTTGTGTTGATGCAAGACAAGAATCTGATTGTGTTTGAAAGCAAAAACCTAAGAGGAGCTGAGAGATCATATTCTATCTATGATAAGGAGATGCTTGGGATTATGCACGCCTTGGCCAAGTTCAACCAATATTTGGTGGGAAGTAAGTTTGAAGTGAAGACAAACCACAATAGCCTAAAGCATTTCATGCATCAGAAGGACCTAAATGAGAGGCAATAGAAATGGGTGAGCAAGCTACAAGCTTACAATTTTGACATTGAGTATGTCAGAGGCAAAAACAATGTTGTGGCAGATGCTCTTTCATAGAGACTCCATTTGAGCTCTTTGTGTGAGCTCACTACTAATTGGAAAGACTTATTGCTTGCTGATTATGCCAAAAATCAGTTTGCAACCAGCATTATTGAGGGTACTTTTCAAGATGAAAGGTACAAAGTGGTTGACGGTTTGATACTCTACAAGGGTAGAATCTTTTTGATACCTGAATCTCATCTCAAAAAGAAGATTCTACAGACTTTTCATGACATTCCCCTTGCTGGTCATCAAGGTTATTTCAAGACCTACAAGCCGATTCGAGAGAGGTTCACATGGAAGGGGCTGAAAAATGAAGTGTTGAACTACATCAAAGAGTGTTACACCTGCCAGATAAACAAGAATGAGCACACTCTACCTGCTAGTTTGTTGCAACCTTTGCCTATTCCCAACCAAAAATGGGAAAGTATTTCAATGGATTTCATCACGGGCTTGCCAAAGGCTCATGGCAAGGACTGCATTTACATGGTGGTGTATAGACTAACCAAGTTTGCTCATTTCTTCGCCATCACTAGCTCATTTACAATAGCTAAAGTGGCTGATGTGTTTTTTCGTGAAGTGTTTAGATTGCATGGGCTACCCAAGAATATTGTAAGTGATAGGGACGGCAAGTTCCTAAGCACCTTTTGGCAAGAGATTTTTAGATTATGTGGCACTGTGCTTACTCCAAGCACAAGCTACCACCCCCAGACACATGGACAAACAAAGATTGTAAATAAATGGTTGGAAGGCTATCTCAAAAATTATGTTTCAGAATAGCAGAAAACATGGGTAGATGGCTACATTTAGGGGAATATTGCTATAATTTCTCATATCACATGTCCATTAGGATGTCTCCTTTCATGGCACTATATGGTTACGAGATCCCTAGCTTTTCTGATTTGATGTTTGGTCATAGCAAAGCCCCTCAAGCTAGGGATATGGTGCAACAGTGTTAGGATATTCTGAGGGCTTTGAAGAATAACCTCTAGATTGCGCAGAATCAACAGAAGTTGTACGTTGATCAGAAGCGTGTAGAGTGATCATTTGAGATTGGAGACATGGTCTATGTAATGTCCCCTTCCTTGTGATGTTGCATTCAATGGTCCATTGGCCTATTCCGAAGACCCGTAGGCTATGTGGAAAGATGAATTAAGGGTTCCCATGTTCCTTGGAGTTCTGACCAGACTTGTCAAGGGTGGAATGTGAACTTACTATTTTTAGTAAGTTAGGGTTTGGCCGTCAAGATGGTACAGAGTTGCTAAGCTCGCCAAGCTCTTTCTCTGGTTGCAAAGATAACGATTTTCGGAGCATTATTTCATGACTTACTATTTTTAGTAAGTGGCAGTTTGGGGCATTCTATTTTTGGCAGTCCTGAATTTGATCCTGTTCTAGCATAATTCAGTGATCCTCATTTCTCAGCCTCATCTGGATTCTGTTGATAATCAATACTGGAGTTATAAGCAATTTAATTAAATATTATTCCTTATCCTAAGGTTATTATTTAATTATTTTATTACTGATTGATGTTATGGGGAATTGTGCAGAAATTGATATTTTTCCTAAGTCTTGCCTAGGCGAATTATTTAATGGATATAAGGAGACCTTATTTTCGAAATACTCCAAAGTTATATCGTGCCAAAATCGTGGCTTCTTCCTAGGTGCAATTTTTGGACTTGGGAAGTGGGCGCCACTTTGGGTCCACTACATGAAATGAAACACAATTTGAATGAGGTGAATTTGGAGGTAGTTTCATTTGAATTTCAAAGTTGAAAAGCTATATAAATAGGTGTTTGGCTCCTCATTTGTTTATCCAGAGAAAATATATTGTTATGCTGTCGGAATGACTCGAGACTTCTTCGAGGGTGAATACCTCCTAGATCTTTCCTTCCAGTTTCGAGTGTGAGATATCACTCCTAGTTGTGGTTCATAGTTGTGAGCTATTTGGTGACTTTTGGGTGTGTTGGTGAAGAGTTGTGTTCTGCTGGTTTTTTTGGTGTTGTTGGTGTGTGCCGGCTGGAAGTGTACTTTGCTCGTAGCTACCTGGGTGTTGAGTGCATCATTGTGGGTGAGGGCTTGTTGGAAGCATATCAGAGAGACAATAATTCTCCTACATTGGTGTGGCATTTGGAGAACTTTCCAATTTACAGTTGCAAATCAAACTATTCAGCCAAAACGCCATTTCCAGAATTGCCTTGGGTTGCATGCATTGTTGTTGTTTCTCTCCAGTTGCAGTTTCAAGGTATTGATTTGCTTGCTTATGTCATATGTTTCATTTTCTTTTGGTTTGGCATGATTCTATCCGGTTTTGAGAGAGTTACAAGCATTTTAGGGGGTTTCGGGATGGCTAGTTCTACGTTTTCCTTGTTTCTGATTTCAAAACAGCAAGTAGTGTTTATGGTGAGTGTGTTAGTGAATTTTTGAGATATGTACTTCATTCTATCTTCTTTCACATCTCTATCTTTGTAAGAATCGCTTCAGTAGTATTGACCAATTCATTCTATGTTGCATTTCCCGCTCAACAAGTGGAAGAGGATGGCTTAGCCCCCTGTATGTTTTGTAATTCAGTTTTGTCCTCCCACTAAGCAAGTGGTTGAGTGATATTGTCCTCCCGTTGAGATATGCAGTTGAGTGATAGTTTAGTGTAAAAGTTCTCCCGCTGCATAAGCAGTAGAGTGGTTTGGTCTTGTTATGCTCTTGTTGCCTTGGCTGGTTTACCGCCAAGTTCTTGTTCTTCATCCCGCTTAAAAGTGGAAGGGGCTGGCTTGCTGCCCGGTATTGTATTTGCATTGTAATTTCCAGCAGATTAGTGAGCTAACGAACCCCTTATCACCATATGCTCTCACCTTCCCACATTGGGCTCTTGGTGATTAGAAATTGGAAGGGTTACTTTTCAGTAGCATTGGGATTATATTTCCTAACTTTAATGGGCACATTGTAATATTTGTTGTGCTTGAAAACATAAAAAAATAAGTGGGAGTATTACAGTCTACCTTAGACTTCGGCCTTTCAGACAGTCTTCTCTCAAGAAGAGTGGAGCAAGAAAGCTCAAGCCACATTTCCATGGTCCATTCCGAGTCACCAGGAAGGTTGGTGCAGTGGCTTACGAGTTGGAACTACCAGAGAGTAGCAGAGTTTATAATGTCTTCCACGTGTCTTGCCTCAAGAAGGCATTGGGACACAACGTAGTGGTCTCTTCAGATTTACCCCCTTTGGATGAGGAAGGGCAGTTGCTTCTGATTCCAGAAGAGATTATTGATTTCAAAGAGCACTCTTTGAGGAGAAGGACAATCAGGGAGTACTTGGTGAAGTGGAAGAACTTACCTGCAGAGGATGCTACTTGGGAGAGTGAAGAGATTCTACAACACCCTAGCTTGCGATTGCTTGAGAACAAGCAATCTTGGGGAGGGCAGACTGTAATGTCCACTTCTCAGTAAGGAGAAGTTCAATGAGCCATTAGCCTATTCCAGAGACCCGTAGGCTAACCGGAAGCAGAAATTAGGGTTTCCTATTTTCTAGGACTCCTCCCAATTTTCAGGGATGTTCTAGTTGGAGTTTGGCAGAATGAATCGAGGTTTCCTTCTAGGTTTTCTGTAAGCTTCGCAGTGGTATAACATGCAATCAATTCAGGGGAGTTTGTAGAACTTACTATTTTTAGTAAGTTGATGTTAGTTGTCACGATTACTAGGTTTTTCTGGGTTTCTTGAGCTAAGCCACAGGGTTCGAAAACCAATCTTTTTGGTGAAGTTTCCTGGACTTACTATTTTTAGTAAGTACTATATCTGACAGTTCTATTTTTGGTAGGTTCTGTTGTTCCAGTCAGTTGACTTAGTCTTAGCTCTTTTTGGTGGTAATTAGCTTTTGGAAAGGGAAAAGTATTTTTAATAAAATACTTCAATTATCTTTGGCCTAAAATTAGTGTTATAACTTAAGGGGTCAACATGGTATTTTAATTAAAAAAAATATAACTTAAGTGAATGGGGCGATTTTATGCCTAAGTTATATTATTCCTCCAAGTCATTTTTGAGCGCCCTCTTTACACTTTATGTTATAAACAATTATTTATTCAAAATGGCGATTTTGTGGTGAAATTTGATTTGAGCAAACTTTGCCTAGGAGGGTGAAATGAAATGAATTTGGTCGACATGGTATTTTAATTAAAAAAAATATAACTTAAGTGAATGGGGCAATTTTATGCCTAAGTTATATTATTCCTCCAAGTCATTTTTGAGTGCCCTCTTTACATTTTATGTTATAAACAATTATTTATCCAAATTGGCAATTTTGTGGTGAAATTTGCTTTGGGTGAACTTTGCCTAGGAGGGTGAAATGAATTTGGGCGCTATGTAGGGGATTTGGATTTGAATTTGGCTTGGCCAAACGTTATAAATAGGAGCCTTGGGCTCTCATTTTGGCATCCATGAAAATATGTATAACGAAGTGCTGCCGGAATGGTGTCGGATTTGTGCTTCAAAGTTGCGATCTTCCTAGCCTATGTTAGTTTCGTCCTTGAGATATAGCACCTAGTCGTGGAGAGACTATTTCTCACTAAGAGGAGTAGCTAGAGCATATTGAGAATGGTTTGCATTAGTTGGTTTTCTGTTTGGCATGAGATTTTGTGTGCTTCCTGGTTGCTGGTTGGCATCATGGCTGAAGCGTATTTTCACTCCTAGCTTTTTGTGTGGGCTCTTGTTGGTTCTATGCATCTAGCGATGAGATTTGTAAGTTTTTGAGCCCCTGGTGTTGAGTTTTCAAATTTTAAATGCAAATCATACTTTCCATCCTAGACGTACTTGTTAGGGAGGTGCATTGGGATGCGTGCTAAGTGTTTGGGTTCATATTGCTTATGTTTTCCAGTTCATACTATGTTGCTTAATGCTTATGGTCAGTTTGGGTGTGTTGTTGGGTGATTTGAGTGGGTTTTGACTCTTGAGTGAGTTAGGAGCATTTTGGTGTGGTTTAGTGTTGTTGGTTATGCAATTCTAGCATGTTGTCATATGTATTAGATTTTCGAAAGTTGGATTTTGGGTGTGATTTTGAGAGTGTGAGTAGGTTAGATGATGTTTGGAGGTCTCGTTGCAGCTGTCAGCTCTTAATCAACACTTGGTTATCAAATTCTATATTCATTGTAATGCTGGTTAGTAGTACTAACAGCAACATTTTGGCTTTTTACTGTCCCACTGCATAAGTGGAAGAGGCTGGCTTAGCCACCTACTTTAGATTAGCTATATTTCTTAAATTCGGAAATCTTTGTAATGAATTGTAAAGCTGGTTAGTAGTACTAACAGTTATCCTTTTAGATTTCTTATTTGGTTCCCACTACATAATTGGAGAGGCTGGCTTAGCCGCCTATTTTGAGTTTGTAATACTGTCCTCTCACTGCATAAGTAGTTGAGTTGATTGTAATGTTGTCCTCCTACTGAATAAGTGGTAGAGTTGATATTAATTTCCATTTCTAGTCCTCCCGCTGCACAAGCGGTTGAGTGATTGTATTCTTCAATTCTTTGGATTGTCCTTGGCTGGTTTACCGCTAGGTGATTGCATTGTTTCCAATATCCCGCTGTATAAGCAGAAGGGGCTGACTTGCGGCCTGAATATTTTAATCATTTTCAGTTATTGGCATCTAACAATCCCCTCAACACTATATGCTCTCACCCTCCTAGATTGGGCTCTTGATGATCAGAAAGTGGAGGGTTACTTTCAGTAGCATTAGGTTTTCATTTCCTAACCTTAACAAGTGTTGTGTTGAATGTATTTTGGAAAAAAATTGGAAAAAAATAAGGGGGATCTTACATAATTAGACCTCATTACACCGTTCCTCATCGAACATATCAACACGTTATATACATCACCAAAGCCAAACCCAAAACATTATCCGCATGCTATACAATTGTCGTTACACAACCTCAATGTCCGGACCAAAAACCTCAAGCTCCGGACCAATCCAAACCCAAAAATAGCACTCAATAATATTAGCAACACATCTTCCGAAAAGCCAAAAACATCTAATAAATTCAGGAAACCTCCAAACGCTCAAAACACTTCTGCTCAACATACCACATCCAAACCTAATCCGGACCATAGAATTTGACATCAATGACAACACATAACATAATGCTAACATGATGAACAAATTAAATCACACTATCAGCTAGGCACTCTTCTAATAATGCTTCGGGAGTTCAGAGTTGATGATGCATCATGCCACTCATGGCAACTCGCTTGTCTTGGAACATTGGCAATGACTCCTCTTGTGTCTCTTCTATAAGGTCTTTCGGCGCTCCTTTGAATAGTATGGTGGTGGTGATATCTTTTAGCGCCCCGTTAAATTGTTCTTCATACTTAGACACGCTTGTGATAACTTGTAATTCTTCATTCGACATTTCCATTTGACTGTCTTCTTCCCCAAGGCTGCTAATTGATATTTCTTGTAATTTATTCTCAAGGATCTCCTTTTGTCATGTAAGTGGGGATTTATCAAGGAATTCCTTCTTTCGCAATGCATGTAAATCATCTTCTTCCTTGACTGTTGGACTTATACTTTGATCATCGCTTGTCATTGATTTTGTTCTTCATACTTAGACACACTTGTGATAACTTGTAATTCTTCATTCGACATTTCCGTTTGACTGTCTTCTTCTCCAAGGCTGCTATTTGATATTTCTTGTAATTTATTCTCAAGGATCTCCTTTTGTCATGTGAGTTGGGATTTATCAAGGAATTCCTTCTTTTGCAATGGATGTAAATCATCTTCTTCCTTGATTGTCAGACTTATACTTTGATCATTGCTTGTCACTACTTTTGTTTCAACTTGAGCGCCCTCGATTATTTCTTCAATTTTCATTTCAATGTACTCTTCTCTAGGTGCAACAAGTGCATATTTGTCTATTGTAATATATTGATCATTATGTGAACTTATGTCATCAACTTGCAACTAGCTTCCTTCACTGTCGGATGATGTAGCAATGTCCAGTTCATGTGTTCTTCTAAATTCATCTATAAGGTATTTACTCCAATATCTGTTCATGATACACTCTTCCTTGGATAAGTCTGGCAGTCCAAACTGAAATCTAACTTGATTGATAGCCATTTTGCATAACGAGCAAGTAAACTCGGAATGGGGTGCATTGTGAATTCTACAACATGTTGGTAGCAATAATTTTTCTAAAAGCAATCTACCTTTGATAGAAAGTCGAATTTTCATCATCCCTAAGAATCTTGAAAGAGGATCATTACTCATTGGGAGATTGAAATTGCCTTCCACTGTTGATTCCATCCTTGACAAGAATGTCAAGCAATGCATTTCATCGTGTTCATTTGTTTCATGGATTCTACACTGTCTAGGTGCTGCAAATTCTGACAAACGATGTGGATGAAGTTGCGCATTCAGTCTCAACCAAAGTTGAAGGATGTCAACTTCTTGCTCATCTTGGTGATGCCGCTGCTCCATTGAGAAACCTTTCTTTCTGAATTTTTTTATTTTTTTATTTTTTATTTATTTTTGAAGCAAGAGAGATCTTGCAAATCTCAAATTTAGCTTTGAGAGCTCAACTGGTTCCAGCTATGTAAAGTGCTTCTTTTTCTTTCACAAGCCTAACTGACAATCCAACATTCTTTCTTTCCATTGAATTTACTTGTTCAGGAGTTCACTTTCATGTATTCACTATCAAGTAATTCTGTTGAGCACGGAGGAGAGTAGAAGGCTTGAGATTACTCCTGCGTATATGAATTGATAAGATTTGGAGTTTAGTTGTTTAGGTATTCACAATGATCATGCCCTCCTTCTAGCACCAATTCTATTGGTGGTGTTTTTATGCACTATGCAACACAGAATAAAATACTAAGTATTCTATCCTCTCTTGAACAAAGACTCCCAAATGCTAAGCTGTGTGATCAAGCAGGATGACTCCAAGGTTCTCGAATGTCAAGTTTTGACATGCTCTTGGATAGACTCAGTTGTATATGATGTGATATTGCTGGTTTCACATGGTGGACTTGCGTTGAATGCTTGAATGCTCAAATGATATTGGAACATGGGATTTCACTTGATTTTAAAAAAAAGAAAAAGGATGAAGGTTGAGGAAGCTATTTTACTCCTATGAATATGAGAACAACGGACAATCTTTGATGAAATTCCAACTAAGTTTTGCTTCAACATGCAACGAACATCTCCACAAGGTTAGTACAATCTTCTAAGGATGACTTCATGATTTTCAAATTACCACCACAAGAATAGACACCATCAAGTTGATGCATCAATGAATAAATGATAATTGAAGTTAAGCTTGGTTGAATGATTCCAATTAACTATGCAAGCTACTTTACCATCAACGAGATGTTAGTAGTATGGATATATGAATTTCACCATTGATCATACACAAAGTCTTCCATTCATCTAAACAACATGAAAATCAAATTGAGAAGTAGGGACCATGCAAATTGTTGAATTCACACATAGAGTTCACCATTTCTTCAATGAAGTTTAAATGTCTTTTGCAACAATATCTTGGTGACAATCTTTGCCTTATCTTCCTACTCTAACTATTTTCTACTTTCTTGAACTACTGTCTATTATTGAATTACTACTATTAACTATTCACTATTGAACTCTCATTACAATTCAGTGGCTTAGACCAATTTGAGATCAATGGCCAAGATTGAAAGATAGAAACCCTAATTATTGTTTGTTACATCCATTGCAAAGACCAATGATATATTTGCATTTGATGGGACACGTGTCCTTATAAAATTCAACCAATAGATGATAGCGGTAGCTACATCGAACTTTGTGCCCATCTGACAATTATCTTCTTTTGATAAATGAATAAGGTTTTTTGAATCAAGATGCCTTATCATGAAATGATATGATTGGATAAGTGATGACTGGGCGCCACCTTAGCTTGCTCGATCTTTGTAACCCATCACAAGCATGTGAATGGATGAGGCATATCTCTTGATACTCAACATGTCCAAGCTATTGATGTGAGGATGACTTTGCTCAAATGATCTTCTAACTTTGATTAACTCTTCTATAACTATCTCTTGTCTTGATGTTGCACTTGGTGTAGACCTTGTCCTGCCTATACTTGATCCTCATCGTTCCTTGAAGTGTATTGATCATACTCCTTGTGTAGTCTTTGTGAAATCTTTTCCTTCGAGCAACCTCCTTGTATCCTTCTAAGACTTGAAGTGCTGTAATGAATCATCATGCTCATCACATTTTTCATCCTTGTCTTTGCTTAGGATGTATGGTGTCATTGCCTTGGATGCCTTGTTCTTGGCTAGGATGGGATGTATATGACTCATATCCTTGCCTTGTAGAGCTTGAGACTTGACGATCCCATCAACTGCCTTGTAGAGACTTGAAGTGCAATGTTCTTCTTGATGAGAGCTCACCTTGCTCCAGTCATCTTTCACTTGTGGAAATTGTCTAAGTTAGTTTCATGAAATGGCATTTGCTTCCAAATAAGAATAGATCACTAGCTAGAATGATAAGCTTGAAACCTTAGGATACATATCTTGCTCTTTGATTAAACATGATCACCCTAAGCTGATAGTAATTCTTTGTTAAAGTCCTAAGCTGATCATAATACAAAACATCTAAGAAAATCTTGTGAAGGAAAAAAGTAAGATATTGAATTAGTCACAAGATGAAGCCCGATTTCACAAATGGTGAAATAAGCCTTGTTTCAGCTCTGCAACTTATCCCAAAGTGAACTCAATATTTTTGCACTTTTTACCAAGTTTGTATGTCCAGCCAAGTATATACTCGGTGATCTCTTGCAAACTTGCTGATCACTAGATGATCTCTTGCAAGATATGAAGTGATTTTGATATAATTGGTCTTGATCTCAGAAGTCGCTCGTCAAGGCATATCTCTGTGAATCAAAATGTGAATTGCCTTAATTTGCTGTTATCAACAATCAACACTGTCATCTTGATTATGAAGTTTGCTCCAAACAAATTCACTGTGATTCAAATAGTGACAAATTCACCACCTTTGAAAGATGAATTTGCTGTCGAATGAGTTCGCTGTATCCTGCTGATATCTAACAGTGACATGTTCGCCTCCATAATAGACAAAGTCGGTTGATCAAAAGGGGGTGGTTAGCAAGACAAATTCGATGATCAAAATCGCTGATCATAAATTAAAAATTGCTGGCAAGACAAGGGTGTTATTTGCTGTGATGCAATTACGAACTTGAACTGGATGATAAGACAAATAGTTGATCCTAAAAGAATCAGAATCATTCTCCTTTACGAATTCACCAAAATTATCGCCCTTACTCTTGAATTAAAGTTGCTGTCCAAAGTTGGAAATCACTGTCAAGACAATGATGCAATCCGCTGTGATGTGACTGCGAATCTAGGTACAACCTGGATCGAAATTCACACGCCAAAGGTAAATTTGATGTAGCTCTATGCAATTCAATCTTGAGCTGAATGACGATCGAATGCCAATCTTGATCAAACACAAATCGTTACCAATGACAAGTTCGCTGATGTTTGGAGAGAATCACTGCAAGGGAAATGGAAATATTGCCTTACTGTTGATCAAATGAAATGATCAACACTAGTTTATAATGCCTTAGAAAGAATCGGTACTTCATCACAAATAACATGGCAAAACTCATTCAATGCATTTCAAATTAATGAGCACCTTTATCGCATCCATTTAATGTTTCGTAGTTGTCCATTCCAAAATTTTAAATGCAAGCTTGCTACTACAAAATCATGCGATCGCTTTCAAATATATTTGTTTTATTCATTAAATGCAATCACCATACATTGAGTGTGTTACGATCGCTACATATAAGGAATTTCGAACTTTGCACATTAGTCATCAAATGCAATTGCCTGGCTCCATGATCTTTAATACATTGCTTTGGTCATATCAATTCGCTGTCATTAACTTGAATATCTTTTACCCAGGAAGCGATTCATATTAGATGCATTGCCCTTGTTTATTTCGAGATCGACTTCGAGTTTCAAAACTTATAATGAATGTGCTCATCATTGGAAGTTCAACTTAGGATGGCACCATCATACTTTGCATCGCACAGATAAGTCCACAAATTCAAATGTATAGCTTGCAGGAATCAACCTTGTCATAATCTTCTTATTCATCGCACCTCATTTAATAAATTACATTGCTTGTAACTCAAGGCGTTGTCCTCTCTTTCATTTTATTCGAACTAAACTTGATGATTGAAATCGATTAATGATAGTGATGCAGAGGCAGAGGTTAGACTCAAATAACAATCTCAACTTATAGGGCTACTACAACACAACATTCAAAACAACTCATTTTGGGCATACCTTCTAGTCTCCGTCATGGACCACTACAAGACTTGAGCCCTTACACAGAGACTTGGGCATTCATTGGACTTTGGATATCAACTTGGACAGCGTGAATACACTGTTTTGAGGACTGAGACATTGCAACAAAATCAACTTTGTGGTCTCCAAGTTTCCACTTGCACTTCCTTTGCCACAGTTCAGTCCCATGCAATTGGGACTGTCTATTTGATGGACAAAAGGAAAAAATCAATGTTCTTAAAGCCTTAAACTCCTTGAGGCCAGGTTAGGGAGACCCTACACAAGATTTACACCTTCTATAGGCCTTACAACCATGGATGACTTCTACCATATCACCATTTGCAGCATGTACATGACTGGTAATTATTAGTGTGACCGTCTAGTGATTTGGGACAGTCATTAACGTATGGCTTAATTCCCCCTTGTTAGGACTTCCAAACACTTTTAATGGATGTATAGGGTTCTCCCATTCCTTCCTCTGTCACCATACACAAACCAATCATTCACTTAGTCTTATAAAGAAAATTCTCCAATTTCACTGGATTATTTATGGCAGTCACGTATACTGTCTTTGAAGAGTCATGTCATTTGTGTGTTTGGGTCCTCACAATGGTTGGCCACACCTTAAAATAGATCTACACAACCCCTTCACTCCTTTCACTTCCCTTTCCTCACCCCCAAAAAACTGACCTTGCACTTATACCTTCAAATTCACCCCTTCACTGTGTTACCAGTCTGATACGTCATAAATATTAGACTAACAGTCAATCACAGCACATGCCACATTGATCTTGGAGCCCTTCACACATGGGATGTGAAAATTAATATTATAATACATCTTCCCACCCATTTTGGTGATTTTTCACCAGTGGGAAGCAAAATTATACATTTATTTGTGTCTTGGGATACCCTAACTGGGGTTTTTGACAGTTTTTAGAAAAATGAGTATAACTTATTCAAATCACAATGGATTTCAATGAAACAAAAATAAAAATTTAGTAGATTCACTGTCCTCTCATGCCCAATAGGTTCCACATGGAAACATGAAATATTTCAAAATGAATGATAAGGAAGAACAACCTGCAACATTTTAGAATGCGTAGAAACTCCACTTTTCATCAAGCAAAATCTCCCAAAATTCAAAATCCAACCCTTGGATGGCATGCAACAAGGCTATTTATGCCTATCCAAGTGGTTTTTAACCAGCAACCGCCAAAAACCAACTTACAACCATATATTTGAAACATTGTCACAAGAATGCAAAAATTGTCATGACAACAATGACAACTTTTTGTAACTTTTACATTTTTTGACAAATGGACCCCAAATTTGCACAAATAGGTCCAAATACACCATAATGGACCAAAATGGCCTTATTGACATGAAATAACACAAAACAAACAATATTTCAAGTTTTAACCTTGTTGACCACACATAGGCCCCTAGGGTGCTCCTGCACTAGATAGATCTTCAAAGTTAAAAGATGGGGTTCTTGGTCAAAGGATGGGGATTTGAGCTAGAGCGATTGATGTTCTAGTCTCAAATGGGCAGCTCTTAGCTTAGAACGTGCAGCCTTGGACAAACTACTTAGAGAAAGGATGGGGTTCTTGTTCAAAGGATGCCTCAACCTTTTCTCATGCCTTAGCCAAATTTTTTATTTTTCAATTCCATTAGAAAAAACAAAGATGTGAACCATTCACCTCCTTAGTCTTGAAAACTGATTGGCCTTACTTCATCTAGAGATAGACTTGACTTAATTAGCAACTACACCACTTGAAAGCAAAGGTTGATAACCTTAAACACTCTAAAACTAACCTGGAAAGAAGAACAAGTGGGGGACCCCATTTGCAATGGGGTGATGTGTGGTTTGGTCACAACAGGTACATTGAATCTGAATGCCTTATCTTAACATGATATGATTGGATAAGTGATGACTAGGTGGCACCTTAGCTAGCTTAATCATTTCACCCTTCATCTTCTTGCTTGGGAATTCCGCCTTAGTGCTGCATTTGATGTAGACCTTGCGATGATTATGCTTAATCCTTCCTTCTTGCCTTGAATGCATTTATCTTACTCCTTGTGTGATCTTGCTTGACGTTTATGATGATGGTCCAATCAGATGCCTTGTATGAGCCTGAGACTTAAGGTATTGCAATGTCTTCCTTCGGCTGTTGTCCTTGCTTATGTGGTGAAATATTGATGTTGTATGTGAGCTGATAAGTCTTCATCCTAGTGAGTGATTTTCCTTCCATGCCTTGAAATCTTGATCTTCTTCACATTCCTTTGCATGTTCATTCCACTTGCATCAAATCTAGAAACAAATATAATTTTGAATCAAAACATTGTAAAAAGTAATTGATCAAGCTTGCCACTACCTTCTCTAAGTTTGGAAATGAATTTTCTTATCATGGGTGTGTAGGGTAGGGGTAGATGATAGGTTAGGATGGGATGGTGATTAAGAGATAGGGGTTATGAAGTGTAGGAAATGGGATGATAGATGGGCAGGTTAAAGGGAGAAAGAGGTTAGTAGGAGGTATGTTAGGGTGTTAGGGAGATGGATTAGTATAGGATAGAAAGGAAGGGAATGGATGTGAGGGGAGGAGTGAAAGAGATGGATGGCAACCACACCACTGGCAGTGTTGGGAGAGGCCTCATCCTAAGGAGCAAGATTTGTCCTGATCACATCTTTCCCACCTTGGATACTACACTTCTTCAAAGCAAAGGCTAATAGCTAAAAGACTCAAAATCTAACCTAGAAAGTAGAAAAAAGTGGGGGTCCCCATTTGCAATGGGGCGATGTGTGAAAACGACACAACATCTAGCACCACCTCGAATAAATGTTCTTGAACATTTCAAAGACAAAGACTCAATCCATACTTAGAACCTTTAGAAAATTCAATCCAACTCATCAAAAGACTAGAAAGTATACTCAAGGTGGAGGAAGAATCTAAAACTAGATCAAGGCACCTAGTCTTCGATTACCCATGTGTGTGCAAATGTATTCATTCCATCTCACAAGAACAATGTGACTGCTAGGATCCGTCTGGAATAACTATGTAGTTATCCATACTTCATAAGCATCTTGGATAGAACCTCGCTGCCAGCAAGCGTCTATAGCCCCGACGAGGTTATCACTGTAATCTCACGAATATTGCTCCATTGCCAGTTGGGCGTCCATAGCCCCGATTGAGTTACTCACATGTTCCCAAAGCCAAATACTTTGATACTGCTTTCTTTTCACATATTTTCCACACTTGCAATTTGGCTCGTAAGCAATGAAGCTCACTTGGGTCTGAGAATTATAGTGGCGCTAAAGCTAGATTTTAGATTTTTCACTAGCCATGACTTTGCCTGAGAAACCACAATGACTTAGAGCAATAGATTAGATTAAGCATGTAAAAATATAGTAATCAAGAGATGTCGATACCAAAACACAATAAGTAATTCTCTTCCAAGTCAAGTACAAATCCTAACCAAATGATAAAACTGGAGAGGAATAACCTCGGATTCAAAAGCACTTCATGAATAGATATCTAGGAAATGGACCAAACATAAGATCTAATTGTGCAAGTGCAAATGCCCTATAAAAATGAAGGTTCCCAGTTAGCACACCTAAACTAAGCAAAAAGACTAACTCAAAAAAAACTTAAAGCAAACTAAGCTAAAGAAAGCAAGTGACTAAACTACTTGAGCCACTTAAGGTTCTCAAGTCAAATGACTCAAGGCAAATTAACAACTTGGCTCAACAAAACCACTAAACTAAAACATGTGAAAATAAATTCTACACTAAACTATATACAGGACTCTCAAGATGGACACGACTCAAAAAAGCGACATATATACAGGACTTCACAAAATTCCTAAAGATATGCAGTAGAAGCATGTCAATAGTGATGGTTCGGAGATGAGCAAACTCATCCTTAAACTTGGAAAGGTAAGTGTAATGTCCCCTTCTTCGCAGTGATTAGTTCAGTGGTCCATTGGCCTTTTCCAGAGACCCATAGGCTATTTGGAAAGGAGAATTAGGGTTTCCAACTTTTGTGGAGTTCTACACGAGCTTTTTAGGGTTTACTAGGAGGGAATTCTTCAGTTTTGTCTATGGTTTCCTTCTGGGTTTTTCATGAGCTCCAGGGTGGTATAACATGCATTTGATTCTTTGGTGAAGTGAGAACTTACTATTTTTAGTAAGTTAGGGTTTCCAACTTTTGTGGAGTTCTGCACGAGCTTTTTAGGGTTTACCAGGAGGGAATTCTTCAGTTCTATCTATGGTTTCCTTCTAGGTTTTTCATGAGCTCCAGGGTGGTATAACATGCATTTGATTCTTTGGTGAAGTGAGAACTTACTATTTTTAGTAAGTTAGGGTTTGGCTGTTTGGATGATGTTGTCTTACTAAGCTTTCCAAGCTCTTTCTCCGGGTGCGAAGATCATGTTTTTCAAAGGAGTATTTAATGACTTACTATTTTTAGTAAGTGGCCACATAGTTTTAAAACTTGTGGATTCGCCACGGACTCGCAAGTCCATGGGAGCCACAAGTCGACTCACCAAGGACTCGCAAGGCAAGTCCTGGCAAGTCCATCTAAAAGACTCGCGAGTCTTTTGCAAGGAATCGTGCGAGTCTTTTGCATGGACTCGCGAGTCTTTCAGATGGACTCGCGCGACCCAAAAAAAAAGTCATGCAAGCTTTAAAATTGAGTTTTTTAAAAAAAAATTTGCCTTCATTTGGCATAACTGAGGGAGTGAAAAATAAAAGAAAAATCAAGATAGCGCTATCCCCAAACCCCCATCGAAAAATATAGGGGGAAACTGCGTCGATGGAAGTAGGGCAAATTTAACTTCCGAGTCTGATTAGGCTCCATATAACAGCATAATTAGCATTGAAGAAATCTTGGTATGATACATTTTAGAGTTGAAAGTTTGAAACTATGAGTATGTGACATGTGTAATGTTTGAATTATGGCTCTTATGCTCTCTAAATGCATTAATTTCTTTATTTTTTTTGTAAAACTACGGTTTTTCTTTTTGCCGAGCCTTTCATGAGTGTTTCACGAGTCCGAATCCGAGTCCAAATTTTTGGTTTGCCGAGTCCAAGGCGAGTCCGAGATTTTCAACTATGAGTGGCTGTATTGAGCAATTCTATTTTTAGCAGTTTGGATAGGGTCCCGATCCTATAGCAATTCAGTGGTCTTCATTGCTCAGCCTCATCCTGGATTTTGTTGATAATCAGTATTGGAGTCATAAGTGATTTAATTCAATATTATTTCCTTATCCTAAGGTTTAATATTTATTTATTTTATTACTGATTAATGATATATTGGGTGACTTAGGAAAAGACATATATTTATCTAATATAAATGTTATATTTTTCTAAGTTAGGCGTTGAAATTTGAAGAATGCATTAAGCTATTATTGAAGACTTAGGCAAGTTCGAACTTGTTGAATTATTGGTTAAAATGCAAGTTGGGTGCCCACCTTGGGAAATGAAATGAAATGTCATTTGGATGCCATGTGAGAGTGAAATGAAATGCAAATTAGTGAGGTGAATTTGGGAGCATTTACATTTGAATTTCAGAGGAAAAAAACTATAAATACAGGTGCTTGGCCTCCCATTTGGATATGAAATGAATTTGCATCGTTATGCTGCTGAATTGCCAATTGAAAAATCTGAGCTTCGAAGTGTGGCTTCAGTTTCATACTTGCAAGATAGTACCTAGCCGTGTTCATGTATTCCCAGTGCTGTTGGTAAGTGAGTTGCAGATTGTGGAGTGTTTTGATTGAGATTGGAGTGTTATCTGGTTGCTAGTCACGGGACTGCTGAAAGTATATTTTGCTCACACCTCTTGGCCAGGCAATTCCATCATTCTGGGTATCGGCTCATCCTTCCTTCCTACCACTGGTGATGCATATTGTAAGTTTTTAGCATCTTATTTTGAGTGTGGGTTTTTATATTGAAAATCGAACTTCCTAGGTTAGGCATGGGGTTTAGTTAATGCATTGGGAAGCATGCAAAATAAATATGGGTATTTCGATGGCTTTCCTTGGGTTCGTTCTCATTGTGGCGGGTATAGCAATTGTTTAGAACAGATTTTGGGTGAATTGGGTAAGTAATGAGAGAGTTATGAGCGTTTTAGTGAATCCTCAGGCTGCTGGTTTTGCAATTCCAGCCTGCAAATTTTTTATGTTAGCAGAAATTTTATGTTCTTAATTGGATGTTCAACATTACTCTCTTCTCACATTATCTTGATTATTGTAAGGTTAAGTAGTAGTACTACTAACCAATTATGCCTTGTAAATCTCTCCCCACTGAAAAGTGGAAGAGGCTGGCTTGCCGCCTATTTTCAAGTAAATTGTAATTCAATCCTCCCACTGCATAAGTGGTCGAGTGATGTTTGATTGTAATGGTCCTCTCGCTGCATAAGCAGTTGAGTTGAGTTTGTTTTGTAATTTTAGTCCTCCTGCTGAAATATTGCGGTCGAGTGATTTGTGCCTTGTGTGTTTCTCTTGGGTGGTTCACCGCCAAGTTTCTTACATTCCTACTGGATAAACAGAAGGGGCTAGCTTGCTGCCCAATATTGTATTTCATTTCATCTTTCAGCAGTTTGAGATCTAACGATCCCCTATTCACCGTATGCTCTCACCTTCCCACATTGGGCACTTGGTGATCAGAAAGTGGAAGGGTTGCAATCTTCAGCAAGTTTTCAGTTTATGCTTTCTAATCTTAACGGGTTAATTTCTTGTTGATGTTATTGCTAGCCTTAAAAATAAAATAAAAAATAATTGGGATATTACAATTCTAGCCTGCAAATTTTTTATGTTAGCAGAAATTTTATGTTCTTAATTGGATGTTCAACATTACTCTCTTCTCACATTATCTTGATTATTGTAAGGTTAAGTAGTAGTACTACTAACCAATTATGCCTTGTAAATCTCTCCCCGCTGAAAAGTGGAAGATTCTGGCTTGCCGCCTATTTTCAAGTAAATTGTAATTCAATCCTCCCACTGCATAAGTGGTCGAGTGATGTTTGATTGTAATGGTCCTCTCGCTGCATAAGCAGTTTAGTTGAGTTTGTTTTGTAATTTCAGTCCTCCTGCTGAAATATTGCGGTCGAGTGATTTGTGCCTTGTGTGTTTCTCTTGGGTGGTTCACCTCCAAGTTTCTTACATTCCTACTGGATAAACAGAAGGGGCTGGCTTGCTGCCCAATATTGTATTTCATTTCATCTTTCAGCAGTTTGAGATCTAACGATCCCCTATTCACCGTATGCTCTCACCTTCCCACATTGGGCACTTGGTGATCAGAAAGTGGAAGGGTTGCAATCTTCAGCAAGTTTTTAGTTTATGCTTTCTAATCTTAACGGGTTAATTTCTTGTTGATGTTATTGCTAGCCTTAAAAATAAAATAAAAAATAATTGGGATATTACAGTGGTATCAGAGCTGGTTTTCCTGCCAGCTTGTGTGTTCAAATTGATCAGAGCACAAGTTGTCCTTGCCATCTTGTTGGGTCGTGATTGTTTGGTTGCATATCAAAGTTTGGAAGAATGTCTACTATAGATAAGTCTATTTGTGAGTTAATGCAAGGATTGATTAATTTGATGAAGGATCCAGATATTAAAATGGGGTTCGTAAAGGTTTTTGCAAAATCCAAACATAAGGAAGAGTCTGAAAACAATATCTTTAATACAAAGACAAATGATGGAGTTGGTGTTTTGACACCTAACTTTGAGACAGTGCTTCATGAAAACTCTGTGGTGATGCATGCACCTACCATTGATGAGGTTGACATTCAAGAAGAAGAAAAAACAATATTTGAGGTTGTGCATGATGAATCCCTTAATGTTTCTTATGGAGCTAGTGACAGTGTTGAATGCACTCATGTGCTTCTAGAGGAAGAGTGGATGAAAATTGAAGATGTTAAACAAGAGGAAAAGGTTAACAGATTGTTGGATGGAGATTCATGTTATGAAGTTGAAAACATTGCAGCTAATTGTTGATGTGTTTTTTATGCACATGCGAACACAGAATAAAATACCTAAAGGGTACCTTATCCTCTCTTGAATAAATTCTCTGAATGTTGAAGATGTCGCGAAAAGGATCAATCGGGATGACTTCAAGGTTCTTTGTATGTAGGATCTTTATGTGTGGATAAGCTCTCTGTGGTATGATGTGATTTTGCTGGAATCACAAGGGGACTTACACTTGACGACCTAAACGTCTTTTTTGCTGGAATCACAGGATTTCACTGGCTTAGATTTTGAAAAAAGGAAAAAGGATGAGGACGAGGAAAGGATCTAATTCTGATACTAAGAAATGTAGAAGCAATGATTGATCTTTGATGAAATTCTAACTAAGTCTTGTTTTGACATCGCAGGACCATCTCCACAAGGTTAGTGCGATCTTCAGAGGAAAGCTTTATGAAGTTCAGATCATCGCTACAGGCATAGACACCATCAAGCTGATGCATATCAGTGAAGAAGCGACAATTGAAGTTGAGCTTAAGCTGAATGATTCCAGTTGACTACACAAGGCGATTCTGCAATCAACAAACTGCTAGTAGTATGGAAATACAAATTTCACCATCAATCAAACACATTTCTTCCACTCATCTAATAACATGAAATCAAATCTGACAAGTATAGAGACCATACAAATTGTTGAATCGACCCATTGATTTCACCATTTCTTCAATGAAATTTTACAAGTCTTTTACAACATCTTGGCAACAATCTTTGCCTTCTCTCTCTATTCTATTCTAAGTGCTACTCTATCAACTGACTATCCACTATTAGCTAACTATTCACCTTCTAACTACTGACTAACTATTGTTGACTCCTATTCACTAACTATTTTCTATTAGCCTTTACAAATGAAGAGTCGGGGCTTATATAGTGCCCTTAATACAATTCAATGGCTAAGATCAATTTGAGATCAATGGCCAAGATTCTACAATGAAAACCCTAATTAGGGTTTGTTACAACAAACTCAATTTTGACCAATGAAATAATTGTATTAATTGGACACATGTCTTCTTTGGAATATTCGACCAATGGATAGCTGGGGTAGGTACATCGAAGTTTGTGCCACCTTTAATGAGTCAGGTACATTGAATTTGGACATGCTGAGGTGGACCAACCTGACTGGAGGAGTGATGACTAGGATGCCACCTTGTCTAACACTTGGTTGATTCTCAATTTGGTGATGTTTTCCTTCAACTGCTGGACTGGAAGATAGATGGAGAAGGTCGTCCTTAATGATGCTGGACTGGAGGAGATCATCCTTGTCCTGACTTGATCTTCTTTGATGAGGGTCCGCCAAGTAGTTGATCTTTCGACTCTGGGGTCGCCAATTGATGCCTACACAAAAGATTAAAGTTAGTCTTTGAGCATCAAACCCTAAAGCATAGAATTTAGGACCTTCCAAGAGAATGATTTAAGATATTAATTTGGAAATGACATGATAAATCCAGAATTCTAATTTTTCAAATTAATGGTAATGAAATCAAAATAAATCTTGAATAAGAACTTCAAAATGATTCTTCATACCTTCTCCTTTGAAAGCCTAACTATAAAACCTTGGAAAATGATGAAAGAAGACTGGATTTTGCTGGACAAGGGTTGAATTGTGGTCTTCCTTTGGATGAATTATGCCTCCATTAGCCTCCAAAAGGCCTCACCTTCCACTAGCTTCTCCAAAATCTGGAAATTCGCCTTCAAATACCTTCCAAAATCTGGAAATTATCCTCCAACTTGCTCAATTTCGCACCTCCAAATATGCTCTTCAAGTTCGCATAAGAAGGAATGAACGAATGATTTGAATTTTGAAACAATACTCCTTCCTTATATAGGGCGCTCACCCTAATTCTTGTTGAGGCCAACTTGACAAAAAGGAAATAAAATGAAATAAAACCCCCCTTTTGAAGGATGGCCGACGTGGCAAATAAAGGCAAATAACAAATATTGAGCGCTCAACTTAATTTTTTCATTTTTTGAATTAATTTCAAAGCTTTAAGAGTAGATTTTTACATTTATTTTAAGGCTTGAAAATTAATTAATTCAATTACAAAGGCCTCAGATTATGCGAACTTAACTTAACCTCCCCAAATATTTTAATTTTATCAAATTTGGTAAAAATTTGGGAATATGGAAGTTTAATTAAGGCTTAATGAAAGTTCCTAATGACTTCGCCCTGGACCCTTTGGAAGGGTCAGGAGCGATTTTTCAAATTAGGTCTTGAACACCTCATTCCTTGGCTCCAAAATCTCCTGCATTTTATCTTGAATCCTTCACTCAAAGTTAGGCAATGGTTTTCCTCATTCACTCCATCCAAGTTTGGCTTGTTCTTGCAAGGTAAAATAGGGGATTTTTAGATTTTCGCCTTGGACCCTCTGGAAGGGTTAGGAGCGATTTTTAGGTTTTAGGCCTATTTTCCAATCCTTTCATCTTCAAATCACTTCCATGGCATAAAACATCTTGCCTTACTCCCCTTCAAGTGATGAAAACCAAAATCTCATCTTGAAATGCAAGGAAAATAGGAGGATTTGGAAATTTTGCCCTGGATCCTTTGGAAGGGTCAGGAGCGATTTTCAAGTTTTGAGCATGTTCCTCCATCCTTTCAACTTCAATTCACCTTCAAGGCTAAAAAAAACACTTCTCCTTTCACGTTCAACCCAAGTTTCACTTGATTTCGCAAGGGAAAATAGGTTTTTGAAGAATTTTCGCCCTGGACCCTCTGGAAGGGTCAGGAGCGATTTTTCTCATTTGGGCTCAATTCCTTCAATCTTGATAATCATTGGCAATTTGGAGTCATTCCTAAGGCCTTCTTTAATCATGATCCACACTAGATTTGGCATGAAACTAAGGGAAAATATAGATTTTGCTCAATTTCGCCCTGGACCCTCTAGAAGGGTCAGGAGCGATTTTCCCCTTTTTGGACCAAAATCATCATTCTTTCAAACCCAATCTTTATTACAAGGTAAATTCTCATCTTTCTTCACCCTAGGAACAAGGTTTTAAGCTCAAGCAAGGTTAAAAATATAGGCTTGCAAGGAATTTCGCTCTGGACCCTTTGGAAGGGTCAGGAGCGAAATTTCCTTCCTTGGCTAAAACACTCATTCCTTAACTCCTTCAAACGTCCTTAAAGATTTCAATATGCCCATTTTCTCTTTCAACATGCCTTAGACTTTTCAATTTGACCAAATAAGGCAAGAAATGAGTCCTAGGTTGATTTTCGCTCTGGACCCTTTGGAAGGGTCAGGAGCGAAAATCACTTTTTAAGCAAAATCTTGATCTTTGAAATCATCCAACTCCCTCTCAAGGCAAGAACATTCAAAAACACCTCCACACATGCCTTGGAAACTAGGAACTTGGTCTTGATAAGTAATAAATTGAGGTGTATAAGGATTTTCGCTCTGGACCCTTTGGAAGGGTCAGGAGCGAAATTCCTAATCTTGGCCAAATTCCTGACTTCATTTTCACATTTCTCCATCCAAACAAGTGTTTTGCCCTCAAAGATACCTAGGAACGAGTTGGTTCTAAGTTTGGGTCAAACTAGAATGTCATATGGAGAATTTTGCTCTGGACGAAATTCGCTTTGGACCCTTTGGAAGGGTCAGGAGCGAAATTTGCTTTGGACCCTTTAGAAGGGTCAAGAGCGAAATTTGACATTTTTAGACTCTCCGCCAGGATAATTTTATGGAATATAACATTTAAGTATAAGTTTTCTTATACTTTAAGTTATATTCCATATATACTTTCAGGATGTTTGAGAGTGGTTTCAGACCTCCAGGAGTTATATTGCAAAATCTAGTTTTTGGAGGATTCTTCAGTTTTCCAGACTTAGCCAAATTTCAGGATCAGGACATTCCAGACTTAGTCACTCACCAACTTGACCTAACTCAAGCAGAACCTGCTATCCAAGTGATCCCCCTGGCGACACTAGAAAGCTAAAGGCTAATAGACAAAACCCTAAAAGACCTAGAAAAAAAACCCTAGAAAGCAAAAAGCAGGGGTCTCCATTTGCAATGGGATGATGTGTGAATACGTCACAACATCTAGCGCCACCTTGAATAAATGTTCCTAAACATTTCAAAGATAAAGACTCAATTGACACTTAGAAGCTCCGAAAGATTCAACCCAACTTATTAGGTGACTAGAAAGTATACTCAAAGAAGAAGAGGAATCCCTAACCAGATCAAAATGCCTAGTCTTTGATTATGCATGTGTGTGCAAGTGTATTCATTCCTCTCGACAAGACAATTATGATCTTTGGGTCCCCTGTGATCGGCTACGTAATATATCTGAACTTCAAAAGCATCCTGGATAGAGCCTCGCTACCAATCAGATGTCTATAGTCCTGACGAGGTTATCGCCGCAAGCTCACAAACATTGCTCCATTGCCAGCTGGGCATCCATAGCCTTGATGGAGGTACTCGTATGTTCCCATTAGCCAATTTTGATATCTCATTTCATTTCATTTTCTTTTTTTTTTTTTTTTTTTTTTTCATTTTCTCATTTTTTCCCTTTGATATTGCTTTTTCATTCTGTCAATTCCTTTGGCTCATAAGCAGTGAAGCTTACTAGGGTTTGAGGATTGTAGTGGCGCTGAAGTCAGATTTTAGATTTTTCACCAATCGCAGCTTTGCTGAAAACCATAATGACTCGGAGTCTATTAATGTGTGAAGATATAGTAATCAACAGATGTCGGCATCAAGAGACAAAAAATGATTCCCTTCCAAGTCAAATACAGGTCCTGATCAGATGATAAAGTTGGAGAGGAACAACCTCGGATTCTGAGCACTTCATGAATAGATATCTAAGAAATGAGTCTAACATAAGATCCAGGATATTGCTAGTGTGTGAGCAACAACACAGACGCCTTTCTCACAAGACGGAGGCTCCCACTCAAGACACCTAAACTAAAGCAAACGACTGACGAACTGACCCAAGGCAAACTAAGCTAAAGCGCACACCAAAAGCAAACTATCTAAAGAAGGCAAACAACTAAACTATCTGAGCCACACTAGATCATGAGTCAAATGACTCAAGGCAAATTAAGAACAAGGCTCAAAAGACCTTCAACTAAAGACACGAAAAGAAAACCTACTCTAAACCTATATACAAGACTCCTAGACTCAACACGACTCAAAGAAGCAAAATATGTACATGACTTCACATGATTTCTTAGGTTGTGCAATAGGAGCATGGCAAACGTGATGGTTCTCAGTTGGGCAAATTCATCCTTAAATACAGAAAAGCAAGCTCTCACTATGCATCTCTCACACTCCGGCAATTTTTCACTCAAAATGATCAATTGGGGTAATTCATTAGGGCCATGATCAATCCAGATGCAAGTTGTTTTCCCAAAATCCCCATAATCAAAATCATAATAACCTTCAAGGCTAGGATTAAGGAAAGAGGCAACCTGGCATTGTTCGGGCTCAGATGGGACTGTATTGTCGGAAGCAAGGTCATTGGCTACTTCAGGAGGTCACCATTGATGATGAACCATTCCATGAGCATTCATAGTGTGTTGATCTTGATTAGGAAGTTCCTCTTGAAACAAGCTCAGCGCCCCTTCGAATAGCACAACATTCTTTGTTTTCATTGAGACATCTTGCATAAACTAGGCATCTTCATGAAATTTTGTTAGCATATCCTCAAAAATGAGAATCTCCTTGATGGATTGAGCCTCAAACATTTCCTCTAGTTGATCAAATGTAATCTCTGGTGGCCTTTCTTCTTCAAGCTTAGTCTCAGGAGGTCGGAGCTAATGATGGATCATATCACTCACAGTAACTTGCTTATCTTGAAAAAATTTGGGCAGTGATTCCACTTGTGCTTCCTCTACAAGATCTTCCAATGCTTCCTCAAATAGCATAATGGTGATGAAATCTTCAAGCGCCCCTTTGAATTGTTCTTCATACCTGGTCTCATGTATTTCTTTGTTCAATATGTCAACTTGATTGTCTTCTTTAAGAATGCCATTTGAAACTTCCTGCAATTCAATCTCAAGGATCACCTTTTGTAGCATAAACGAGAATTCTCCAAGGAATGAGTCATCTTCTCCTTTAATTGCTTGTTCAACTCCTGGATCTTCCTTTATTACTGCTGGAGTATCTTCAACTGATTCTTCAACTTTTGTTTCATGATATTCCTTTTCAGGTGCAAGGCATGGCAGGCTATCCACTGTAATATTTTGATCATCAGGTGTATTTGTATCGTCAACGTTCAACTGATCCTTCTCACAATCAAATGTTGGAATAATGTCCTGTTCATAGGTTCTCCTAAATTCAACTGCAAGATGTGCACCCCAAGATCTGTTAATAATACATTCTTCCTCGGACAAAGTTGGCATTCCAAACTGGTTTCTGACTTGATTGATAGCCATTTCACATACTGAGCAAGTAAATTCAGAGTGAGGTGAGTTGTGAATTCTACACCACAATGGTAGCAATATGTTCTCTAAACACATTTCACCATTCAAAATGAGCTGACTCTCGATCATCCACAAGAAGCTTAGAAGAGGATCCTTGCTCTCTGGGACACTGAAGTTGCCTTCTTTTGTTTTTGGCCTTGGGACATCCTAAAAGAAGGTTTTTCCCTGCGCTGCCGATTCCATCCTTGATAAGTACTTCAAGCAATGCATTTCATCATGTTCCTCTGTCTCATGGACTCGACACTACCCGGGCCTTGCAAACTCAGACAATCTGCATGGATAAAGCTGTGTATCTAATCTCCACCAAAGTTCAGGAAAATCAACTTGTTGCTCCTCGTGAAACTATTGCCGATCCATTGAGAAATCTTTTCTTTTTTGATTTTTTGATTTTTGATTTTTTTTGGATTTTCTATTTTCACCTTTTTTTTGGATATTCTATTTTTCACTTGTTTTTTGGATTTTTTGGTTTTTTTTTTTCTTTTTTTGGATTTTCTGGAATAAGAGAGATCTTGAATATCTCAGATTCAACTTGAACGTTCAACTGGTTCCAGCTTGCTTCCTTGTTTTGTAAGTCCAATTGACGACCCAATGATCACCTTCCTCCTTTGTATCACTTCCGTCGAGTGTTTGAAAAAAGGCTTTCCACTGATCTTCCTTGGATTCAAGAGTTCGTATTCGCTCCTTTCTTCTGTTTCAATTCTATCGAGCGTGGAGGAGGGTAAAAAGTCCTAGATAACTCCTTACGAATTAGGATCTCAATTTCATCTAATCACAACATGATAATGCTCAGCCCTCCTTCTAGCACCAATTCTGTTGATGTGTTTTTTATGCACATGCGAACACAGAATAAAATACCTAAAGGGTACCTTTTCCTCTCTTGAATAAAGTCTCCGAATGCTGAAGATGTCACGAAAAGGATCAATCGGGATGACTTCAAGGTTCTTTGTATGTAGGATCTCTACGTGTGGATAAGCTCTCTGTGGTATGATGTGATTTTGCTGGAATCACAAGGGGACTTACACTTGACGACCTAAACGTCTGTTTTGCTGGAATCATAGGATTTCCTTAGCTTAGATTTTGAAAAAAGGAAAAGGATGAGAATTTCATCAAAGATCAATCATTGCTCCTACATTTCTTAGTATCAGAATTAGATCCTTTCCTCGCCCTCATCCTTTTTCCTTTTTTCAAAATCTAAGCCAGTGAAATCCTGTGATTCCAGCAAAACAGACGTTTAGGTCATCAAGTGTAAGTCCCCTTGTGATTCCAACAAAATCACATCATACCACACAGAGCTTATCCACAATAAGAGATCCTACATACAAAGAACCTTGAAGTCATCCCGATTGATCCTTTTCACGACATCTTCAACATTCGGAGACTTTATTCAAGAGAGGATAAGGTACCCTTTAGGTATTTTATTCTATGTTCGCATGTGCATAAAAAACACATCAACACTAATGATGACATTCAAGGGGCAGATTTAGAGGACCAATCAGAAATTGCATTTCAGAATGATGGGGTTGAGACTCGTAGTTGAAGAATGAGCTTGACCAAATTCTAAAAGTCTTTGAGTAATGTCCTAATTTGGAATGTTCAGATTTAGGACAGCAAGATTGTAGGTCTAAGTTGGAAAAAGGAAATATTTTTCAGATTGTTGATAACCCATTGTTTGAGATGGGTAAAGTGAAAACATATGACAATCCACTGTTTGAGTGGGAAGATGAAACATCACTTGTTTCTAGCATTGCTCTTGGTGAGAATAGCAATGTGTGGAAATTAAGAGAAGATTCAAGATCTAATTTGGATGATACTTGGAGCTATGGTGAGCACTTTTTAACTAAACAAAGTAATCAGCCCTTTAGCACTTGGGATCCGAGTATGATGGCACCTAGTGATGACAAGGAACTTGTGTGGGATGAATTTCCCTTTGATCTTGATGAAGCTCAAAAAGCAGATTGTGCTGTATAGTTAGAGGACCATATAGTTTTTGATGATAGAAAGTTTAAAGAGGTTCTAAAATGCAAATTGGATTCACCTATTCATGAAGTTGGTAGTAAGCAAAAAGTTGAAGATTTAGTAGAATCTGATCCTCTTCATGATATTGAGCAATTGCAGCTAGTTGGTAGAGTTAGACGTGACTCTTGGAGCAGCTATGGGGGCAGCGATTGCAAGAAACAAAGTTCTGATTTTTTCTTGTTGCCTATCAGCAGTACACCATCTCTGCATTCTTATGAGTGGGATGGTCAATTTAAGGTGTCTGTTGAAAAAGAAATGCAAGCTCTATCCCAATTTGATCACACACATAGTTTGATTGAAGAACTCTATTGGAAGGCTCAAATGGATGAGAGACAGAAAGGAGTTAAGGATGAAGTTACCCTCCCTAATCTGCAACTTATCAAAGACTCTTTGGAAATATTGAAATCAAATTACATACACTTGAGTAAAGATCGAGATTATGCCTTTGAACTTGCAAGGAAGACCACTAGTGCATTCCAAGGTGAAGAGAGGAAAGTTGAAGAGCTTACTCTTGAGCTTGAGTCAACAAAGGACATGTTAGGAAATACTCAATTGGCTCTAATGGAGTTAGAAGACCAGTTTGCTGATTTCAAACTTTTCAGGGAGCAAGAGAATGCACAAAGATCTGAAGAAATCAAGCAAGTTATTGGTGAGCTTTATAGTCTTCAAGAAGACTTTGATCTTGAGAACTTCACAAGAAAAACGAAGGTTGCATGTGCAGATTTGGATCAGCAAGATGGAAGTGAGCAATAAGAAAGGGATGGCTTCCAAGTTCTTGAAAACCCTCTCTTTGTGCTGGATGATTTCAACATCTTTGGCATCAAGATGTTGTCTAAACACAGTTTAGAAGTCGTCCAAGGTTTCATTCCAGCAGCAAGGAGTGAAGATTTCAGATTTGTTACTCACAAAGTAGGGGAGAAAGGACCAGAACGTGGTGATTGCATGCTTAATAACTCATTTCTTGGGCTGACTAATAATAAGGCTCATACTAGTCCATCTTGGGAGTTGGATTTGAGGGCAACACTTGTTCCATACTCCAATGTTGTTGAAGCTTTCATGGTTAGTGTTATCACTTGAACCTGCACCCCTCTTTGCTAAGCTATCAACTCAGCAGGCTTGTGACACATGGGAACCCTCCTAGGCCTGCGGGTTGCCTAAAAAATGGAGTGAACCTCTAGAGTAAGCTGGTTCTTTTCAGATTCTGCACCTAAACTAACAATTTCTTCAGGGAAAAGAGTAAGGAGGAGAACATGTAAAACTAAAATTTAAATCTAAGGTGATTGCACCAGATGATATTTTGAAATCTAACTAAGCAAAAGACACACAGTACAACAGTGATAATAAACCTCTTTTACACTAACCAACAACCCATGATCTTTGCATCAATGCTTCATAAGAAGGCTGGATAATCACAGTCCTAAGAGGAAAAATCCTTTTCACAACCTAAGACTATTAATTACTAAAACACAACTTATGACCTGTAAGTAGCATATATGTTTCTGGGCAAAAAGCCAACCACAAAGAATTGACTAACCCTAAAGATGCAATAACAGAGAAAGATGAGAAGTAGAGAGGTAAACCAAGCTATTATCCTTGCCAAACAGGTATCACCAAGCTTTATAACTCCTGAAAATGTGTTACAAAAAACATCCCTTCCTGCAGAGAGAACTAAAAAATTACAGTCTGCTCAAAGCTGAATGAATCAGAACCCTTACCAAAATGAAGGCTTTTGGTATATATGCTTTTTTCCAAAGTTATCAAGAAGACTCCACCTCCTCATTTTAGGTCGAGCAAACTCAAAAAACCTACTTTTTGGGCCTCAAAAATATCTGAAAAGGAATAAACTTGAGCCAAAAAGTCAAGCCACCCATTCTGCAACCATAAAACCCCATAAATGCATCATAAATGACCCTGAAATGTCTCTGACAGGCCTGCAAGCCCTCATAAATGCAAAAATATCTCTCCCTGATCTCCAAACAAAATATCTGATAAAGTGATTTTTTTTAAAAAAAATTTATCATTATCTAATCAGACATTTGTTTGATTTTATTTTATTTATATTTAAAGGCTTTAATAATATAAAAACAATAGAATTGTTTTATTTAAAGTGATAAATAAATCACCTTAATAAGATAATTTTATTATTTTTATTTATTAAATAATAAAATGTAATAAAAAATATATTTAATAAAAGTGTTTTGATTTACACTTTAATAAATAATTTCTTTTATTATATTTCATTATTTTTACCATAAATATAAAATAAAATGAAATTAAAACCTATGCTTGATTAGATAATGATAAATAATAAAAAAAAAAGAAAACTTTAAAAAATATTTGCTTACACTTATTGGAAGGCATACTTCCTAAGTGATTTAAAATCACTTAATAGGATATGAAAAAGAAAAAGTGATATAAAATCACTTAGGAAGCAAAGAGTTACAAATTTTTTAAAGTGATTTAAAATCACTTAGAAGCATATGGCGAATTTTACCATGTGGCTTCCTACATTTAACGTGGCATAGAAGAGAGGGGAATAGAATGCAAAGGAAACATAGACGATGATACTTTAAGGGAAACACAACCCTAAAAGTCTTATTTGCCTTCTCACTTTGCAATTCGACCTTCTGGAAACCTCGCTTTGCATCTAGGCGCCGCTAGGGTTTGAGCTGGGCACGAAGGGAGAAGAAATATCAGTCATCTTTCTGTTCTGGGCGCCAAAATGAGTGCTGGGCCTCTGTTTTTGTTTACGGCCTGCTCTTCTCTCTGTGTTTTTGCTAGTTTCGGGCCTATTTATGGAGCCGCCATGGAGATTTTCTTGCATCTCCAAGTATTTTTTGGGGTGTTCGAAATTTGATCCCTGCTGTTGGGTGCGATCTTTTCTCCCATACCTTTCATTCTGCTTACAGGTTCGCTATCTTTTACTGATTCTGGAAGGAAAATTCATTTTTTCTGAATCATTTCATGGCGTTTCAAATTTAACCTGGATATTTCGAAAAACCTTGAAGAAATAGATAAACATAAAAAATGTATGTTTGAAACCCTCCACGGTTTCGACCTTTATTCCTTGCATCCTCTACTCTGGTTCTAATTTTATTGCAGTATTTAGTTTCATACTTCTTGCTCTTTGACATTTGTAGTAATTCAAAAGTGCAGTTTTAAAAATCTTTACTCTCTCCAAAGAATAATTTTGAAAAACACTTAAATTCTTCCTCAAATTCGAAGTGATTTGCTTCCATTTTGCTCATTGCCTATTGTACTTGGTCACATTTCTGAAGCTTTTGATGAAGTCCTTCAATCTCTTCTCGCAGTTTAAAATTTTCTGCATTTCATTTACCCTGGACTCATATATCACTTATAAATAGTCTGATTCCAAAGCCCTTTTAAAAGTCTCAACAAAATTCTCCTCTGCCTGTTTCAGATTTTTTGAAAGATAACAATTTTTTCTCTCCAAATATGTCACTTGTTGAAGTTCCACTTTCCACGGCTTCCCATTTATTACCTGGCCATTTTGTCTCAAGCAAAGACAAGGCATATGAAAAGACTTCTGCACGAGGTGCTGGATCATCATCAACAACATTGTATACTTTCCCGGCAGAAGGCTGCTCAATACTTGCAAGAATTGCTTGGCATATATCGACAACATGAATTCGAGATGTGTAATAATTTAATCTGCGTGCCTTCTGACTTCCTGAGAGCTCCTGCTGTTTCTGTTTAATAATAGTGTCTAACGCACTTCTCCCAGGTCCATATATACCCCCAAGACTGAATACTTGTGTTGGAACACCCATATTTTTCCCTAGTATTATCCATGCCTTCTCGGCATCCAACCTCGCTAAAGATATTTTATCTTCTGATTTTGCTAGAGAATCTTCATCAACCCAATCACCACCCCAGTGACCATACAATCCTGCTTTGCAGCCTTTGGGTCAAGAAAAATATTAAAATCTGCATTGCAATCTTTTCAGTTTTGGTATCTTGTTTCTTTCTCATTTCAGAAACTGTAGCTTGTTTGGCATGATCTCGGCCAATGAATGCTTTATATAAGCAAGTTGACCTGAAAAACTCTTATTTGCAGCATCTGCTTCGTCTTTCATCCAACCATGCTGCTCTATTTTACCTTGCACTACAGTAGAAGTGCCAGGCATCTGCAAAATGCTGCTCCATAACTCCAAGTTTGTTGCTTCTTATGCCCAAACCAGTGAATGGTGCACATTGATTATCAGCTAAGGACCTATTTGTTCCCAGCATTCCTTGAAAAGGACTTATTGTCTCGAATGGTAAAATCCCTGTTTCTTCCATTCCAGATACCTCTTTAGTATATCCATCCTAGCATTTTCGCTTTCCATCTGGAACAAAACAAAATGGGTCAACAAGACTTGTCTGATCATGACCACTGTGTACTCCTTTGATAACTTCACTGCTGTGTGCATCTCTGAATGACTGTTTGGACTGAAAATGGTGAAAAACAAACATTAAAAACCCTCCTTTTGTCATCTGCCATTTAATGCTGTGCATTAAAATATGTATTTTATGAAAACTGTAGCTGCCTACTTCTGCAAAATACTCTTAAATCTGAATATTATTTCCAAGGACGCAGCTGTCTTGAAATTGTCGAAATGTCTGATCAATAACGCCTTTTCCAGTTTATCATAAAAAATCTTTTAGGCTTGATGCATAAAATGTCCTCTTGTTGATCATTTGTAGATATTTGCACATCTTGTTCACGCTCTAAAGAAAAAGAAGTCTCATCATGCTTATTGGCCGGTAATGTGATTGCATACTTGCGTTTTCGTTACTCTTTTTCCTTTTATCACCAGCTCTGATATGATTTGATTGTATGAGACCTTGCCATCGTTTCACATGAGCTGGGCTCAACCCTTGTGGGAGCCGCATTCATCTCCACTCATCTTTGTGAATTTCATGACCAGCAAGCTGTCCTTTTTCCTTTTCCTGCACATGAAACAAACCTGTTAGCAAAAATATGCATATGTATGGTGATTTTCCTTTGATCTGATATTTGCCTTTCGAGATTCCTTTGTGATGCGAGCTATATGCATCTGATGCATGTAGGGATCATATATATATATATGCGTGCATTAGTACACATGTTAGAAATGCAGTCAGCCATTGCTTAGAACAAAATGTTCTAACGCATTGCATGTTTCAAATCTTTTGCAGATATCAGAAGAAAAGCATATACGGACCAGGGTGGAGCAGCAAGACAAAGGCGACATCGAGCCTACCTCAACTGTTCCAGTCTTTCAGGCAATGACTGGTTCCATTCTCGACATGCCTTTCCTCATTTTTTCCTTTGTACTTGTGCATACATATCTGTATATTTCCTTTCTGCACTGGATGCATGTAGCTAGTCTCACGGCTCTTTGTGTGGGACGCATGTTTGAATATGAATAAAATACTTCTCCTTTTGATGGGATGTCTCTCTCTTTTGTTGTTACAGACTAGAAGTACTTAAAAATACCATCTTTAAATCACTCCTTAGTGCAGTTGGAAACACAAAAATAGAGAATTAGTACACACTTGCTTTCTTTTGTTCATGCTAGCATCTCTTAACCTATTTTTCAGCTAGGAGCGAAAAATAGGTAACAGTTAGGCTTCAAGGGGTTGGTAGAGGAGACATCAATTTCTTAAGTATGCTCTTGGTTCTTACTGGCACTTGGGGATGTTTGGAGTTTTCTTTTCAGTATGTTGAAGATCATTGTCGGTTGGGTGTCCAAGCTCGAGATCATCAACATGGTCTGATGGAGCTTATTACATGTGGAAAGAAGGATTTTTGGTAGGATAAGGAACAAATTTTGAGACTTGATGGTGCTGTTCCCTTCTTTAACAGCCATTTGATGGTTCCTTTTGCTCATCAACTAGTGGATTGGGAAGATATTCTGAGCAAAGGATGGTTCCATGCGGAGCTGGAGACACTAGAGAAGATATTTCCAGCCTTGGACGTGAGTAGATGTGTTGTTTTTGATGACGATTTCCTATGTTGCAGCAGTTGTTCATCTTCTTGGATGTTGATTTCCTTAAAATTAGATCTCAAGTCATTTGTTTCAAACTTGGGGGGTTGTTGGTGTACTCTTTTTCAGACTTCAAAGTCCCTTGGCCGAATGGGTTTATGGTCTCAAATGAGAGGTATGGCGAGTTGGGGCTATCAGTATCTGTATATGGGAAGTGTTCAAGCTCTAACTATTGGTTATTCTTATGCCCTCTCTTCTACTTATGATTGGGACAGCAAACCTTTGCTCTCTATGGTTCATCATTCTGAGGTGTTTGAAGTAGGAACTATAAGAGATTTCAGAAGTCTGCATGGTTGTATCAGAATAATTCAATTGTGGCCTAGTAGATTCATGTGGAGCTATGGGGATGAGGTTGTTGAGCTCTTGCAAAGGATTGTTTTCATCTTTGCAGGGAGATTTGGAGAAGCCACATTTATAGTCATGGCTCCGCTTGACACCTTGGGGAGATATGTTGTGGAGTTTGATTGTGAGTCATGTAGACTTGATTTCCTATTGCCCAGGCTTGTGATAGACAATGGCATTATTGATATTGATTACTCAGAGCTTTATGGGCATGAGATGCTGCATGATACTGATTTCAGTCCTTCAAGGTTTTTCAGTTTGAGTATCATGGATGGTAACATTTTGGAGTTACAAGGGAGGTTAGTGCAGTTTAGGCGTGATGCTTTCATTGATGTGATCAGAGTGGCACAGTAATGGCATGGTGGATTCTTCTTGAGACAGGCATGGGACTCTGGGATCGTATTTGCTTTGGTGCGGATCGGTTTATAAAATTTGGGAGTTGTGATGGCATTGCTTGAGGACAAGCAATTTCAGGAAGGGTGGATTGTAATGTCCCTTTCTCCGCAATGATTAGTTCAGTGGTCCATTGGCCTATTCCAGAGACCCATAGGCTATTTGGAAAGGAGAATTAGGGTTTCCAACTTTTGTAGAGTTTTGCACGAGCTTTTTAGGGTTTACCAGGAGAGAATTTTTCAGTTTTGTCTATGGTTTCCTTCTGGGTTTTTCATGAGCTCCAGGGTGGTATAACATGCATTTGATTCTTTGGTGAAGTGAGAACTTACTATTTTTAGTAAGTTAGGGTTTGGCTGTTTGGATGATGTTGTCTTACTGAGCTTTCCAAGCTCTTTCTCCAGGTGCGAAGATCATGTTTTTCGAAGGATTATTTCATGACTTACTATTTTTAGTAAGTGGCAGTATTGAGCAATTCTATTTTTAGCAGTTTGGACAAGGTCTCGATCGTGTAGCAGTTCAGTGGTCTTCATTGCTCAGCCTCATCCTGGATTTTGTTGATAATTAGTGTTGGAGTCATAAGTGATTTAATTATATATTATTTCCTTATCCTAAGGTTTAATATTTATTTATTTTATTACTAATTAATGATATATTAGGCGACTTAGGAAAAGACATATATTTTTATAATATAAATGTTATATTTTGTCACATTGGACTGTGTCAAAAGCTTTTTTGAAATCAACAAAGCAACAGAAGACATCTTCCTTTTTCTCCCAGGTTTTTTCGATGATGTGTCTCAAAGTAATACCATGATCAACTGTGGAATGTTTAGGTCTGAAACCAGCTTGGCCTTTTGCACGTTTATGATTTTCTTCTGCCCATTTGCTGATTCTATTTTCTATCATGCTGCCAAATAACTTAGCAAACAAAGGATTGATCATTATAGTCCTATAGTTGGAGGGGTTATTGACATCTCCACTTTTGAAAAGAGGTATAGCAAGACTTGTAGTCCAATCTTTAGGAAACCCATGAGGAATGATGTTATTGAATATTTTTGCAATATGAGGGGCAAGGACTTTCATGCCCCACTTGAGAAACTCTGCTTGAAGTTCACCTAAGTCTTTAGCTTTACCAACACCCAATTTCTTAATACCCAATTCAATTTCTTGCACGGTGAAAAGATTAGTAGAAATGTTGACCAAGGGTGGGGAAGCCACCTCCAAATCATGTTCATAAAGTTGCCTAGCATAATCAAACCATTGAGTGGCTGTGATACTATTGTCAATCTGTTTCTTTTTTGATTGCAGCTCTTTCCAAAAAAGTTTGGGATTATATTTGCTAAGAAAAATTAACTCTTCCCTCCTAGTACACATAAAATCAGCTTTCTTTTTCTTTAAAATCTGTTTGTAAGCTTTGATTTGAGTCTCTTTATTATTTGACTTTCTTAAACCTCTTCTAGCCATTTTGCATTCCTCATCAAACCAAGCATTCACCGGGAAACAATCTGTCTCAGATTTTTTGTTTTTTGTTCTTTTGCATTTTGAGAGGGCCACATGGATCAGATTTGTTAACTTATGACTATTGAGATCATGAAATGTCTTTTTCTCCCATTTAAGAAATCTCTCCAAAGCAGCCTGGAAGATACAAGCATTTTCTTGCGTCAAAAGAATTTTGCCCTTTGAATGTTGTTGTAGGGATGGTTGATTTTTTTCCACATAATACCTCTTTTCTGCCCAAACAATACTTAAATAGATCGGTTTGTGATCTGATTTGAGGTCCCATAAATGTTCACCAATCACCATATCTTCGATTTTTTCACATAGGCTATGCAAACAAACAACGTAGTCAACCACACTTGCCCCATTGTAAGTGTTGCAAGTGAAATTGCTGGAATTTGTCCATCTAATCAGACCATTACAGATAATTAAGTCAAACATGCCACAGAGAGTAAGCAACTCTTCCCCAAATTGGTTGCAATCTTTGGTGTCTTCTGACACTCTCTCCCATTGATGATTTTCATCTTCTAGGAGCCAAATAGGATTGCAATCATCTTTACAGCTAAAGATGCAAGCCTGTTCACTTGCAGTTCTAGCATTGAAATCCCCCACAAGGAGGACCTCGCCAAGCTGAGAGAACATATCAATATCTTTTTTTAGGGCAGCAAAGGGGTCTTTGTTGTCAAGACCACATTTCTTGTAAGTTTTGGAGACCTGCGAAGCAAAATAACATGCTGCAATCCTAATAAAATTGTAATTTTCTGAGATCTTAAACCATAAAAACTATTTATTGGAGTCCTCTTTTTCAAGCTGAATGAGATGCCCTTCTTTTTCTTTCACTAACACCAATATCCCACCATGACCCTTGCCATTGCTAGTTGCTTTGTTCCACACTGTCATTTTTGAATAACCTTCGAACGTGGGAGTTTTACAACCTTCGTGTTCATGAGTCTCAACAAGACAAATAACGTCTCTACCTTCCGCAATAGGCCCTAACCCAAGCCCACGTCTCCAAGGGTAGCCTCTACAGTTCCAACAAACTAGACTCAAAGAGGCCTGGGTAGATCTTGATTGCTATTTTCCTTGGGATGCAATACTCGGTGCTAAGTCTTCATCTCTATGTGGCTGAAAGGTTTTTGTTGCAATGTACCCAGCTCCATTTGTTGTTGTTGTTTTTGTTGTCCTCATTTTTGTTTCCAAAAATGAAGGACCACTACGATGAAATTTTTATGAAAAAATAAAAATTATTACTCTATGGCAAGCTTCCCGAGGCAGAATTTTGACTAATCCTTGGACTGGCTTAATCCTCAGTCCATTCTCGAACTACGTTTCAAATTTCGTCCAATTCTGGGTTCGTTTACTATGCCTTTCCTTCAATTTCGGGTTTTAAAACCCAGACTGCAGGTGGAGAATTTTCTTCAAACTGCAAGTTTTAATGATATTCATTGTTGTGGTCTTTGTAGGAGAATTTTTGATCACTTACATATGCATTTTTTATTTCAAATATGTCACTTGTAATTTATTTTAAGTTTCCCATTTAATGTTTTTATCTTTTTGTTGTTTTTTGGTCATTTTTAGTTAAAATAGGGGTTTTTTAGCTCAACTGCAAGTAAACTTGCAGTTTGTCCAAAAAACCCCTACTTTAATGGTTTTCACATGTAATAGGGATTTTAAATCCCCATTACATGTGTGCAAGTGTTTAATACTTGTTGTAGGGATTTTATTTCCCCCTTACAAGTATTTTTAAACTTGCAGTTTGTCTTTTAAAACCCGATTTTAACATAAAAGTTCATTTTTGACAATTTTAAACTTGTCATTTGTCCAAAAAAAACCCGATTTTGGCTTAATGAGTGAAAAAGTGAGATTTTAAACTTGTTGTTTTATATCCAAAACCCGATTTTAAGCATGAAAGAGGGAAAAGTGCAAATCGAACTTGTTATTTTGTATCCAAAACCCGATTTACTCCCTTTTGAAGAAAACGAACTTGCCATTTGTTTTTCAAAACCCGAAATGCAAGAGGGAAGCGATTTTAGACTTTTTCAAAGCGAAATTTGTGGAGGAATCGTTGGATGAAGGAGGCGTTTTGGGTTTGCATCCTATCTTCTTGCATTTTTGGACATCTATCATGCCATTTCAAGGACAAATTCGCTGATTTTTACCCTAAAAACAGCAACCACGTTTTTCCCTAACGTGAATCATTAATGCCACATTTTGAGGGGTTGAATCTTTAACATCTTGCATACTCCTAAATCGTTTTGCCCTTTTCTACCAAGGCATGGAGCATGGGATTGGTTTCGCATCATTTAATGGTTCATTGAATGAATATTGAATACCACGTTTTTGGCAAAAACGTGATTCTCTTTGGCTGCGTTTTAAACCTTTGGCATTGTTTCCTCTTCAAACACCTTGGTGTTATTGCTTCAGCAAATACCTTGATCGTTTTGCTTCAACAAGCTTGAAATGAACACTTTCATTGGCATTTTACTCCTCCAAGTTTAAGATTGCTGCCATTTTTGGGGGCATTTTCACAAAAAACGTGATAAGGGTTTAATAGTCCAGTTTTGCTTCTTCATCTCAAGAAGTATTGCATTGTTGGAGAAGCATTTTGATTTTCCAATCAAGGTATGTTCTTCTTTTCTTCTCTTCTTCTTATTATTTTCATGTTTTCTTCATTTTTCGTTATTTGTTGCATTCTTCGCATGTGTTGTTTTTCCCTTAAAATTGGTTTTCATGAAAGAAATCTTCCCTTTGAAATGCAATTGTTAAATTGCATTATTCTTCTCAAAATTCCATCTTAGCTTGTATTCGGGATTTTTAATCTCGATTACAAGTTCGCTGGAAATTCTTGTTCTTCCCCTACGGTTGAGGAATTTAATCATTTTTGGTTAAATTTCCAAGCTTGAAAAATGTGAAATACCCCTCTCTTGCAAATTCGGGTTTTGAAAACCGGATTACATGTCGAAAAGATCTTCCCATTTTCATGAAAATGACTATCCCGAATATTCCCATTTCTATCCATTCACGTTCCCCATATCCGCACTTTCCATTTCCATCATTTTCCGCAAGTCAGAATCCCATTTTTCATCCGTTTCTCCATTTTCGAATTTACAAGTATACTTGTATTCGGGTTTTAATATCCCGATTGCATGTATGTACTTTCCAACTTGTATACTTGCGAAAATTCCCCCAAGATCCGAAATTGGTCAAAGTCAAGATTTTCCCATTTCTACATATCTTCCCTCTTCTTCTCACAAAACCGTGAAATTCAGAGATCAAAGTTTTACCCATTTGAAAAAAGAAAGAATGATATTCGCAGCTGATTATGATGTGGCCTTAACCCTTTTAAGTCTTCATCACAGCATTCCAGGTTCGCAATCAATGTCAGATTTGCCGGCATCGCCAACTCCAAAGAAAATAAAATACAAATATGACAAATACCAGAATGAGGTTGCACCTTCCCAGGTATCTTCTCCATTGGATCGCATCAGGGACACAGAAATAGGGCACGTTGATATGGCAGAATTCATTCACAGGGTAGAAGATCCACAGGATAACAACTTGCAGCGGCTGTTGGACAGCCATATCCATCATGCGTCTTCTTTCCCAGTGGCTGCCTTAGAACCTGAATTTGTTCTTGCATGCGCCCATCATTTTGACAAAGAGTCAAGAGTCATAAAAAATGATGATGGTGAAGCCATAATTCGTCTTGATGCGGATACAATCGAGAAGGTCTTCAAAATACCTCCTGCACCTGTTTATATGGAAATCACCAAAGAAAGTGCAGCAGAGTATTATGTGAAAAGAGAAAAAGATTGCAAGCGCCACATCAATAGGTGGATTCATGAGCCACGTCCTTCCTTCTCAAGATGGGCAAAGTTGTACCGTTGTGATTTCAAGTGGGAGATAGGAGACACCATCACTCTTCTCAGCAGAATGTTAGGCCTTGAGCACTCTAATGTCTTTGAGCCATGGATGTATCAATTCATCATGTTCATACGGCAGTCGCATCACATTTCATGGGGTGAAATCATCAGCGATGCTTTGTGCGAACAACTTGTAGCGGTTCCTACCACTATGACCTTCTTTATGAATTCTTATTTGGTATATTTAGCAGCATCACTTAGACACTTTCCAGGTCTTTCTACCAAGGGTGACCGCTCGCTCATACCAGTTTGGGAATATTATGACCAGCTGCCTTTGAAACCTAGCAGACTACATTTCAGAAGAGTCCAAGACGCATTCTTTGGATATTTTATGTGTCAGTTTGACATGGATCTCAGAAATAAACGAGTATCAGATGAGGCATGGGTCAAGGTATCTGAGTATGGGTGCTTATTCCTGCAATTTCCCACCTTCACCTACATGAGGATTGGGTGCTATGATGGACAACCATACATGCTTCCAAGATACCCAACCGATAGGATAATTCTTATGGAGTTGGGAAGACAAATTATGGCTGTTCATACTCTTCAGTCTGCTAGACACAAGGTTGGAATGGGGATCTCCAGCACAAATCCATTGAAAATTGGTCGATACTCCCTTGTCACATCTGTGAAGGCTAAGGCCATGGAGGTTGAATTGCAGGAAATCAAGCTTAAGAGGTTCAAACCTAGAGCTGATTTTGATTATAGAGGTATGAAGGAAAAGATCAAGAAATCCTTTGTACATGTTCATCGCATTGAAGACATCTAGGCAGATCTCCGCACAGAAGCTGAAGTTCTGAAGATGGATTACTGCAGGCTCACTGTTGAGCAAATTGTTGACTTGAACTTGGCAGATATCCCACAAGGGATGATTGATGACGGGCGTATACTTGATCCTGAATATACTTCACGGAGGGTTGAGGAAGCTCCACTTCCTTTGATCCAATGGTCACATAAAGAGTGCGCCTCCATTCTTGACAGATTTCAGCCTATCTTGGCCAACACTAACGCATGGTTGAAAAGCAATGCTGTTAGACTTATCAAAATCAAGGTTGGTAAAGAAGATGATTCTACAGGGCCTCTTGGACGAAAGTCTGAGATTCAGATTGATAATAAGGAGGGTGCTTCATCTTCAAGCACAAGGATCAAATTATGAGTTAGTCGTGCAGTAGTGCTTCCACCTGAAGAGACAACTACTCGTGGGAAGGAGAAATCACGGTTCCATGTTCAGGTGGTCGATCTGGATAATCCTGAAGAGGGGCAGCAATCTGATGATGCGCCTAAGTTTCCAGTTCTAGACACGCCTCACGAGGTCATTCCTCCAGTTTCCATTGAGACGCCTCTTTCTCCTCCTGATTTGCTCATTGATGAGTCTCCTCAGAATGCAGTTCCCATTTCGGCATACGAGCCTTCTCCTGATCAACAGCGAGAAAGTGTGTTGAAAGTTCCTGAAGATATTCCCATTTGCATTCAGTTATCAGAAATTGACACTTCCACTTCTGGTTTTGAAGAATTCATGAGGCAATCTTCATGTCCGTTGGTAACTGAGCAAAACATAGTCGCTATTCAAACAGATATTCCTCCCAGGGTGACCACGGTGATTCAAACAGAAACTGCTTCTCCTTTGCCTACAGCTGCTACAGGAAGTGAGTTGATGACTTTGCCTCCATGGCTTAGTTCTTTCACCCCGAAAAGAAAGAAGCAAGAGATCTCACCTGATGCCTTTGACTACCAGCAACTCAAACAGTCCAGATCCAAAGTTGCTAAGAAGGCGAAGACTATTTCCAGGGTAACTGTTGATAGCAACAAGATGAAAGTAGCTGAAATTGTGGAACCTGTTGCAGATAAACCACTTGATGAAATGTCAGCTGCTGATTATAAGGTTACAAAGGTAGAATTGGGCAAGCAAACACATGAGGTTATTAAACATGATGCTCAGTTTTCTGTTGCTTCACTAGTGCAAAGATGTGACGATCTTCTTGCAAAGAAAAACAAGCTAGAAGAAGAAAATCGACAGCTCATGGCAGCCATCCATAAAATCACAAAACCTGCTGCCGAAGGGAGTAACTCTATAGGTTCTTCTGGTTCCCAAGAATCGATTCGTGGAGTGGAAAGAGCTGCTCAGAAAGTACAAGCACTAGATTCCTGGGTTGATCAGCTTCATGATCAATGCGTGCAAGTAATAAAAGACATTTTTCAAATAATGTCTAAGCTGGAAACCATTGAGGAGAAATTGGATCAGACTTCTAACACTTTCAAAAAGAATCTGGAAAGTGTTGAGAAAAGTCTGGCAATCTGGCGTACCATGCCCCAACAACAGCTCAATATCCTGCAGGATCACGCCATCATTTCTTCCAGGGTCATGTACTTGGAATTCGAGGAACTCATGGAAAACAAAACTCTTGTTCTTAAATCCCTCATCGAAGAGATCAGCGATGCAAGGAAATTCTGGGATGAAGTTTATCAAGGTATTGTCTCACATTGTGAAAGGGCCTCTTGCAATATAGTAAGTCGGGATGGAGAGCTAATTCCAAAAGAAGAGGTTCTTGCGGATTTACAGATGAGGATTCACGGTGAATGGAGGAGTGAACAATTCTCGGCAGTTTCAATTCAAACATTGATGAAACACCAAGCCTTTTTGCATGAGATTCAGTCCATCTTGGATAAAGACAATTCCGCGCTTCTCCGCTGCCACGACACTATTGTGAAGACTATGGTAGTTGCTAAGAACACTCATGAACCGAATCCCGAGGAACTACAAGCGAGCATCCGGAAGTTTCAAGGATTCATGTCTTCACAAAATTCAACTTAAGTGTTTTTCAGCACTTAGTTGAATCTTCTCTCTTTTTGTAATTTCTTAGTTGTAATTTTGTTTTGACAAGTTACATGTAAAAGTTTTTTTTTTTTGTTTTTTTTTTTTGTAAAATGCAAGTTACACATTACTTGCACTTTTGTAATTACATGTAAGACAACTACAAGTTGTGTCCGATTAGGACTGTAGTCTGAATAAGTCTTAGTTAGTTAGAATGACTCTTAGTTAGTTAATGAAGTCTCAGTTATTTATTAAAAGAGTCTTGGTGGTTGAGAGAATCTCTCAAGTTAGTTGGGATCCTCCCACCTTTTTCTCAAGGCTCCTATTCTATAAATACTTGAGAGGTCCATTGTAATAGATATCTTTTGGAAAGCAAGCAAAAACTCTGCCAAATTTACAGCAAGAAGTCTTTGAGCTTATGAATGTGAATTGAAGGTTTTGGAAGAATAATAAAGAAGGATTACTCAAGTTTTGAGTCTTTGAGCTACATGTTTGAGTTTGAATCTTTTTATTTCTTCTATGCAAAGTGTTTCTAAAGGAGCTTAGTCCAATCTGATTTGAAGTCTTTGAGCTGCAAGTAGAGAAGATTAATTAAAATAGGAAACTCTCTTGAAGGAGCAGCAAGTCTTTGAGCTTGCGTCCATTCTTGAGAATAATTATTGTTTGATAAGAAATAGCAGCAAGTCTTTGAGCTTGCATTAGTTCTTGTCTTTGTGTTAAAAGAATAGATTATTTCAGTCTTTGAGCTGTTATCTTTTATTCGTCATAAAATTTAGTATAGCAAAGGGTAGATAGGACTTCCAATAGTCAAGTCTTTGAGCTTAATATTGCTGTCCCGTCCCGAAGGAAGCGACGGGAGTTTTTGAGCTTTCAGGAAACTTCATTTCCTTTCTCTCATTTTACTTGAAAGTGGTTACTGCTGTTATTCAATCGCTATCCTTTTCTGTGAAGAGAAAAGGATATTGTCTTTCATGAAAAAAGAAGAAAGATTGTTGTCCCATCCCATTTTATTTTCCAAGTTGTAGTTAGATAGGGGGAGCCTTCCCTTAATTAGGAGAGTTTTTACTCGTGTGCTGTGGTTGAAACCACAATTTTGTATATTTCCCCAAGTGTACAAAATTTTCAACCAACAGTTTTGCTGCTCTCTTGTTGCTCTGTCCTATTTTGGGGACCAAAATATGCAATTACTGCTTTGCCATTGGACAACCACGCTCTTTTTCCTTCATCTCTAGCTGCCCTAATCTTTGCCATTTCAGCCCTTCTTTCTTCTAGTTGTGTCATAGTTAGATCTTCATCCAAGAAAAAATGAGTACCCTTTAGAAGTTGCTTCTTACTTAACAAATTTTGCTTGTTGCGAACACTTGGTAAGATAAACTTTATAGGCCTATTTTTCCCATCACATAATTTGCCAACTCTCCAAGATTTAGTGATTTGCCCTTGCCAAAGTAGCATATCTCTTAGGAAGTCTCTTGCAAGGTCAAGAGTGTTCATTTTTCCCATAATCCCTCACTCCCTTGATGATTACATTTGTTGCTCTTCTTTGCCTTTCTTTGAGCTCTTTATCTTGTGTTTCGTCTACTCGAAAAAAAATTTTCCTTACCCATGTTTGTAGTCTCTTTGCTGATGTTGGCCCAAGTTTTGGTAACTTCTGAGAAACTGCTTTTAGCTGCTATGCTTTCTGCCTTCTTATTTAGGCATGTTTGATCCAAAGATTCCTCCATCCCACCATGGAATGCCTTGGCATTAAGCCCCTCACTATGTGTTGCTACTGAAACCTTTAAAATTCGCCATTCATCTTTCACATTTTGCCATCCATTCTTCATGTTTTGCCACTCAGATTTCCCAACAGCAAGCGCATCCTGCAGAAATGATATTTGTTCTTTTAATGCTTTATTGTTGTCTGCTATGGACATATAAGTTGCTGTCAACACCTGTATTTAAATCTCTTTTTGTTGTTCTTTAGCCTCCAAAGCCTCCAACCTCCTTTTGGCATTTAATAGTTCTTGCACATATAATTCAGATGACCAAGTTAGAGGAGTGGAAATAGGGCTATAAACATCAGAGTCGCCATGGTCATTGCTGCAAAAGGGCATGTAATTCCCTCTACTTAACCAAGGGGATTTCTTGGTGTGACCTTTGCAACTGAGACTCTGATTACTGTTCGTATGATATTGTTTTTTTCTCTCCTGTGCATATCTTAACCGAGCACGTCTATTTTTCAAGATACCCCTAAACTGTTTGGCATTAACCCAGATCCATTTACCAGTTTTAGTAGTTGAGACAATTTTCACTTGCCCCAAATGATTTGTTTCAAAAAGTTCTGGAAGTTCAAGAATATTCTTTGAAATTGGAGGAGTTTGTTTTTCCATTGCCAGGAAAGAGACAGAAAAGGCAGCAAAAACAATTCAGAAAAGACAAAGAAGAATCTAACCTGATGGGATGCAGCCAAATGGGACCCAGAACCAACACAACCTTGTACAAATCCCACAAAATGATCAAAGTTGACAAAAGCCCTTATTTGCGTGCTTGTACCGGTCCCACAAAGCCTCTGTTGCATTCACATGACCTGCTTATACCTGCTCCCTGTGTATTCTGATTTACTAGATATGATATACAGTAATGGATCCTCGGGCTTCAAAATCTCCCCGAAGCCTGAGGATGTTCTTAAAGGGAGAGATTTTGAAGCACGAGGATCCATTACTATATATCATATCCAGTAAATCGAAATATGCAGGGAGCAGGTATAAGCAGGTCACATGAATGCAACAGAGGCTTTGTGGGACCGGTACAAGCACACAAAAACAATTCAGAAAAGACAAAGAAGAATCTAACCTGATGGGATGCAGCCAAATGGGACCCAGAACCAACACAACCTTGTACAAATCCCACAAAATGATCAAAGTTGACAAAAGCCCTTATTTGCGTGCTTGTACCGGTCCCACAAAGCCTCTGTTGCATTCACATGACCTGCTTATACCTGCTTCCTGTGTATTCTGATTTACTAGATATGATATACAGTAATGGATCCTCGGGCTTCAAAATCTCCCCGAAGCCTGAGGATGTTCTTAAAGGGAGAGATTTTGAAGCCCAAGGATCCATTACTATATATCATATCCAGTAAATCGGAATATGCAGGGAGCAGGTATAAGCAGGTCACATGAATGCAACAGAGGCTTTGTGGGACCGGTACAAGCACGCAAATAAGGGCTTTTGTCGGCTCTGATCATTTTGTGGGATTTGTACAAGGTTGTGTTGGTTCTGGGTCCCATTTGGCTGCATCCCATCAAGTTAGATTCTTCTTTGTCTTTTTTGAATTGTTTTTGCTGCCTTTTCTGTCTCTTTCCTGGCAATGGAAAAACAAACTCCTCCAATTTCAAAGAATATTCTTGAACTTCCAGAACTTTTTGAAACAAATCATTTGGGGCAAGTGAAAATTGTCTCAACTACTAAAACTGGTAAATGGATCTAGGTTAATGCCAAACAGTTTAGGGGTATCTTGAAAAATAGACGTGCTCGGTTAAGATATGCACAGGAGAGAAAAAAACAATATCATAAAAACAGTAATCAGAGTCTCAGTTCCAAAGGTCACACCAAGAAATCCCCTTGGTTAGGTAGAGGGAATTACATGCCCTTTCGCAGCAGTGACCATGGCGACTCTGACGTTTATAGCCCTATTTCCACTCCTCTAACTTGGTCATCTGAATTATATGTGCAAGAACTATTAAATGCCAAAAGGAGGTTGGAGGCTTTGGAGGCTAAAGAACAACAAAAAGAGATTTAAATACAGGTGTTGACAGCAGCTTATATGTCCCTAGCAGACAACAATAAAGCATTAAAAGAACAAATATCATTTCTGCAGGATGCGCTTGCTGTTGGGAAATCTGAGTGGCAAAACATGAAGAATGGATGGCAAAATGTGAAAGATGAATGGCGAATTTTAAAGGTTTCAGTAGCAGCACATAGTGAGGGGCTTAATGCCAAGGCATTCCATGGTGGGATGGAGGAATCTTTGGATCAAGCACGCCTAAATAAGAAGGCAGAAAGCATAGCAGCTAAAAGCAGTTTCTCAGAAGTTACCAAAACTTGGGCCAACATTAGCAAAGAGACTACAAACATGGGTAAGGAAAAAAAAATTCGGGTAGACGAAACACAAGATAAAGAGCTCAAAGAAAGGCAAAGAAGAGCAACAAATGTAATCATCAAGGGAGTGAGGGATTATGGGAAAAATGAACACACTCTTGACCTTGCAAGAGACTTCTTAAGAGATATGCTTTTTTGGCAAGGGCAAATCACTAAATCTTGGAGAGTTGGCAAATTATGTGATGGGAAAAATAGGCTTATAAAGGTTACCTTACCAAGTGTTCGCGACAAGCAAAATTTGTTAAGTAAGAAGCAACTTCTAAAGGGTAGTCATTTTTTCTTGGATGAAGATCTAACTATGAGACAACTAGAAGAAAGAAGGGCTGAAATGGCAAAGATTAGGGCAGCTAGAGATGAAGGAAAAAGAGCGTGGTTATTCAATGGCAAAGCAGTAATTGCATATTTTGGTCCCCAAAATAGGACAGAGCAACAAGAGAGCAGCAAAACAACAACAACAAACGGAGCTAGGTACATTGCAACAAAAACCTTTCAGCCACATAGAGATGAAGACTTAGCACCGAGTCTTGCATCCCAAGGAAAATAGCAATCAAGATCTACCCAGGCCTTTTTGAGTCTAGTTTGTTGGAACTGTAGAGGCTACCCTTGGAGACGTGGGCTTGGGTTAGGGCCTATTGCGGAAGGTAGAGACGTTATTTGTCTTGTTGAGACTCATGAACACGAACGTTGTAAAACTCCCACGTTCGAAGGTTATTCAAAAATGACAGTGTGGAACAAAGCAACTAGCAATGGCAAGGGTCATGGTGGGATATTGGTGTTAGTGAAAGAAAAAGAAGGGCATCTCATTCAGCTTGAAAAAGAGGACTCCAATAAATAGTTTTTATGGTTTAAGATCTCAGAAAATTACAATTTTATTAGGATTGCAGCATGTTATTTTGCTTCGCAAGTCTCCAAAACTTACAAGAAATGTGGTCTTGACAACAAAGACCCCTTTGCTGCCCTAAAAAAAGATATTGATGTGTTCTCTCAGCTTGGCGAGGTCCTCCTTGTGGGGGATTTCAATGCTAGAACTACAAGTGAACAGGCTTGCATCTTTAGCTGTAAAGATGATTGCAATCCTATTTGGCTCCTAGAAGATGAAAATCATCAATGGGAGAGAGTGTCAGAAGACACCAAAGATTGCAACCAATTTGGGGAAGAGTTGCTTACTCTTTGTGGCATGTTTGACTTAATTATCTGTAATGGTCTGATTAGATGGACAAATTCCAGCAATTTCACTTGCAACACTTACAATGGGGCAAGTGTGGTTGACTACGTTGTTTGTTCGCATAGCCTATGTGAAAAAATCGAAGATATGGTGATTGGTGAACATTTATGGGACCTCAAATCAGATCACAAACCGATCTATTTAAGTATTGTTTGGGCAAAAAAGAGGTATTATGTGGAAAAAAATCAACCTTCCATACAACAATATTCAAAGGGTAAAAGTCTTTTGACACAAGAAAATGCTTGTATCTTCCAGGCTGCTTTGGAGAGACTTCTTAAATGGGAGAAAAAGAAATTTCATGATCTCAACAGTCATAAGTTAACAAATCTGATCCATGTGGCCCTCTCAAAATGCAAAAGAAAAAAAAACAAAAAATCTGAGACAAATTGTTTCCCGGTGAATACTTGGTTTGATGAGGAATGCAAAATGGCTAGAAGAGGTTTAAGAAAGTCAAATAATAAAGAGACTCACATCAAAGCTTACAAACAGATTTTAAAGAAAAAGAAAGCTGATTTTATGTGTACTAGGAGGGAAGAGTTAATTTTTCTTAGCAAATATAATCCCAAACTTTTTTGGAAAGAGCTGCAATCAAAAAAGAAACAGATTGACAATAGTATCACAGCCACTCAATGGTTTGATTATGCTAGGCAACTTTATGAACATGATTTGGAGGTGGCTCCCCCACCCTTGGTCAACATTTCTACTAATCTTTTCACCATGCAAGAAATTGAATTGGGTATTAAGAAATTGGGTGTTGGTAAAGCTAAAGACTTAGGTGAACTTCAAGCAGAGTTTCTCAAGTGGGGCATGAAAGTCCTTGCCCCTCATATTGCAAAAATATTCAATAACATCATTCCTCATGGGTTTCCTAAATATTGGACTACAAGTCTTGCTATACCTCTTTTCAAAAGTGGAGATGTCAATAACCCCTCCAACTATAGGACTATAATGATCAATCCTTTGTTTGCTAAGTTATTTGGCAGCATGATAGAAAATAGAATCAGCAAATTGGCAGAAGAAAATCATAAACGTGCAAAAGGCCAAGCTGGTTTTAGACCTAAACATTCCACAGTTGATCATGGTATTACTTTGAGACACATCATCGAAAAAACCTGGGAGAAAAAGGAAGATGTCTTCTGTTGCTTTGTTGATTTCAAAAAAGCTTTTGACATAGTCCCACGTGACAAACTATGGCACAGATTGGAAGAGCTTGGTATCCCGGCTCATCTTAGGGCTGTTGTTCATAGGCTTTATGAGGAGGTTAAAGTGAAAATCAAAACTCCTGGCCAAGCTAGTTTCAAACCTAAACATTCCACAATTGATCATGGTATTACTTATCATCGAAAAAACCTGGGAGAAAAAGGAAGATGTCTTCTGTTGCTTTGTTGATTTCAAAAATGCTTTCGACACAGTCCCACGTGACAAACTATGGTACAGAATGGAAGAGCTTGGTATCCCGGCTCATCTTAGGGCTGTTGTTCATAGGCTTTATGAGGAGGTTAATGTGAAAATCAGAACTCCTGATGGCATTTCAACTAGTTTTAGGAGTGATATTGGTGTCAAACATGGGTGTCCTCTTTCCCCTACCTTGTTTGGCTTATACATTGACAAACTTGAAGAATGGTTAAACATGCAGAATGGTGATGGTATTCAATTGGGTGAATTTGTGATAAGGCTGCTCCTTTATGCTAATGACCTCATTTTGATTGCCAATTCTGCCCTTGGTTTGCAAGAGCACTTATTTGCCCTTGAGCGCTTTTGCAATATTGTGGGAATGCAAGTTAATATCAGCAAGATGAAAATCATGGTTTTCTCAAGTAGAAGGAAACAAGAGCAACATAAGTTTTACTTTGAAGGTAGCATTCTTGAAGAAGTTGCAGATTACAAATACCTTGGTTGGGAAGGTTGCAGGAAGAAGACAACTCTAGGCGGCTGGAAGGCACTCTATGCACTTCAAAATAGATGCAGAGAGGCTGAGCTTTGGGATTGGAAAACCATCCAAACACTTTTTAGGCTTTTGTTGTTGCTGGTTATTCTATATGGTTGTGAAGTTTGGGCCAGCAGTACCTTAGATTCTCAATGGAAGCAAATTGAGAGAATTCAAAAACGTTTGATCACAAGCAAGTTCAAAATTAAAAGCACAGTCCCATATGATATCATGTTAAGTGAAACGGGTGCTGCCCCTATTGAGGCAGCTGCTATGGTGCGTCTCATTAGCTATTTAAAAAGAACCGAGCAAATGGGAGAAGATAGATGGCCTAAGATTGTTTTCAACGACACTTTGTGCAAAAGGAAGAAGATGTGGATGAAACAAAACATCAAATGGTTGAAAAAATGGGATATTTATTTGGACTCATGCCACAAACAGCAAGGAGATAAAGGTCTTCGTTATGGAAAAGTTTTACAAGAAAAATTGGAGTATTGGGTTAGGAAGGAAGAAACAATACTATATTAATGAGTTCAACCCCAATTATGATCATCTTCAAAAAGCCTATATAGGGGCTAATATATCATGGAAGGCTAAAATTCTAATCACACAACTTAGAACCAACTCTCACCAACTTCGGTGTGAGACCAGATGATGGAAAAGGCCAAAAGAGATTTGGGAAGAAAGAGTTTGCCTGTTTTGCGTCAGCGGGAGTGTGGAAACTGAAAAACATTTTATCTTGGAGTGTAAAGCACTTAAAGTCAGCTGGGAGAAGTTTGCCAATTTCCTAACTGCCAGCACATGGTATAACCTGTTCAGCGAGGAGCATATCGTGAAGATGGGTGCTCTCATCATCAGCCTGAACAAGCAGAGATCAAACCTTAAAAAACTGATTCAGCTTGATCAGATTGTCCCATAGGCTATTCTTAGCCTCGTGGACGTTAAAATTCTTTCTTCTTCTTCTTAAGTTATTATTGAAGACTTAGGCAAGTTCAAACTTGTTGAATTATTGGTTAAAATGCAACTTGGGCGCCCACCTTGGGAAATGAAATGAAATGTCATTTTGATGCCATGTGAGAGTGAAATGAAATGCAAATTAGTGAGGTGAATTTGGGAGCATTTACATTTGAATTTCAGAGGAAAAAAACTATAAATACAGGTGCTTGGCCTCCCATTTGGATATGAAATGAATTTGCATCGTTATGCTGCCAAATTGCCGATTGAAAAATCTGAGCTTCGAAGTGTGGCTTCCTAGCTAAGTCTCAATTTCGTACTTGCAAGATAGTACCTAGCTATGTTCATGTATTCCCAATGCTGTTGGTAAGTGAGTTGCAGATTGTGGAGTGTTTTAATTGAGATTGGAGTGTTTTCTGGTTGCTAGTCGCGGGACTACTGAAATTGTATTTTGCTCGCACCTCTTGGCCAGGTGATTCCATCATTCTGGGTACCGGCTCATCCTTCCTTCCTACCACTGGTGATGCATATTGTAAGTTTTTAGCATCTTATTTTGAGTGTGGATTTTTATATTGAAAATCGAACTTCCTAGGTTAGGCGTGGGGTTTAGTTAATGCATTGGGAAGCGTGCAAAACAAATATGGGTGTTTCAATGGCTTTCCTTGGGTTTGTTCTCATTGTGGCGGGTATAGCAATTATTTAGAACAGATTTTGGGTGAATTGGGTGAGTAATGAGAGAGTTATGAGTGTTTTAGTGAATCCACAGGCTGCTGGTTTTGCAATTCCAGCCTGCAGATTTTTGATGTTAGCAGAAATTTCATGTTCTTAATTGGATGTTCAACATTACTCTCTTCTCACATTATCTTGATTATTGTAAGGTTAAGTAGTAGTACTACTAAACAATTCTGCCTTGTAAATCTCACCCCGCTGAAAAGTGGAAGAGGCTGGCTTGCCGCCTATTTTCAAGTAAATTGTAATTCAGTCCTCCCACTGCATAAGTGGTCGAGTGATGTTTGATTGTAATGGTCCTCCCGCTGCATAAGCGGTTGAGTTGAGTTTGCTTTGTAATTTCAATCCTCCCACTGAAATATTGCGGTCGAGTGATTTGTGCCTTGTGTGTTTCTCTTGGCTGGTTCACCGCCAAGTTTCTTGCATTCCCACTGGATAAGCGAAAGGGGCTGGCTTGTCGCCCAGTATTGTATTTCATTTCATCTTTCAGTAGTTTGAGATCTAATGATCCCCTATTCACCGTATGCTCTCACCTTCCCACATTGGGCACTTGGTGATCAGAAAGTGGAAGGGTTGCAATCTTCAGCAAGTTTTCAGTTTATGCTTTCTAATCTTAACGGGTTAATTTCTTGTTGATGTTATTGCTGGCCTTAAAAATAAAATAAAAAATAACTGGGATATTACAGTAAGCTCTCCCATGCATCTTTCATACTCAAGCAAATCCTCACTTAGGATAATCAATTGCAGCAATTCATTAGGTCCATGATCAATCCAAATGCAAGTTTTTTTCCCATAATCCCCATAATCAATATCATAATAAATTTCAAAGCTAGGATCAAGGAAATAGACAACCTGACGTTGTTCGTGCTTGAATGGAAGTGTTCGCTTGAATGAAGGTGCTTGCTTGTCGTCCACTTTAGGAGGTTGCCACTGGTGATGGACCATTCCACTTGCATCTTTGATATGCAAATTCTCACTTGCTCGTTCCTTTTGAATCGTAAAGACTAGAGCTAGCGCAACCTCAAATTTCTCTTCATTCTTTGCGTTGATGATGATGGCAAGTTCAATATCTCGCATAAACCAAGCATCTTCATGTCGTTCTATAAGCATGTCTTCAAAAATGAGTCTCCTTGATAAGCTGATTTTCAAAAATTTCTTCAATTTGCTTCTAATATATGATCTCAAATGATAATGCCCCTTCAAACTATTCATCATTTTCTAGCTCTATTTGTTCATCTTCATTAATGCTTGAAATGTCTTCCTTCGGGGCGGCATGAAGTTCTTTTGATTATTCTTTTTGTAGCAGTGATGAATTCTCATTTCCTTGTTCTTCGAATGATGAAGTGTAGAGTGATAGTGAATCATGATGGTCCTTCAAGTCACTTTTGCTCTCTATTATATTTTCCTTCTCAATCTCTTGATGATCTTCACAAGTATCCATGTTTTGTAGAGCTTCATGCTTTAGTGTCTCCACACATTCACCTTCACTTGCTATCATCTTGATGGCTTGAACATTTTCCACCGCTTTTTCATCTTCTTTAGATACTAGGTAGGCAAAGCTATCACTCATCGTAATACATTGATCATCAAGTTGAATCAAACTATCAGCTGGCCACTCTTCTTGTTTACACAATGCTTCAAGAGGTCGAAGTTGATGATGAATCATGCCTCTTGCAGCGACTCACTTGCCTTGGAATAAAATTGGCAATGACTCTCTTGTGCTTTTTCTATACGATCCTTTAACGCTCCTCAAATAGCATGGTGGTGATGATGTCTTTGAGCACCCCCTCGAACTGTTCTTCATACTTGGGCTTGCTCGTGATAACCTATAATTCCTTATTCAATATCTTTATATGATTGTTTTCTCCTTCATGACTACTACCTGAAACTTTTAGTAATTCATTCTCAATAATCTCTTTTTGTAGTTCGAGTGAAGATTCATCAAGGAACTCTTCCTCTTGCAATAGGCGTGGATCATTTTCTTCCTTGATTATCGAACTAACATCTTGATTTTCATTTGTCACTGCGTTTATTTCAACAGGCACACTTACTGTCTTTCTGTAATTCCTCCTCTTGGGATGAAGTTGTAGCATACTCCTCCTTAGATGCGAGTCCTGTAATACATTGATTGTCATGTGAACTTGTGTCATCAACTTGCAGTTGGTTTCCTTCACTGTCGGATGATGTAGCGATGTCTTGTTCATGTGTTCTTCTAAATTGAGTTGTGAGGTTTTCACTCCAATATCTATTCATGATACACTCTTCCTTGGATAAGTCATTTCACACAGCGAACAAGTAAACTCAGAGTGAGGTGCACTGTGAATTCTACACCATATAGGTAGCAATATTTATTCTATGTGGAGTTTACCTTTGATAGCAAGCCGACTTTTGATCATACTTAAGAATCTTGAAAGAGGATCATTACTCATCAGGACACTAAAATTGCCTTCTATTCCTAGCTTGGGGACATCCCAAAAGAAGATTCTTCCTTGTGCTGCTGATTCCATCCTTGAGAAGAATGTCAAGAAATGCATTTCATTATGTTCATCTGTTTCATGGATTCTACATTGTCTTGGTGATACAAACTCGAACAAACGGTGTGGATGAAGATATGCATTTAGTCTCCACTAAAGCTAATGGATATCAACGTGTTGCTCATCTTGGTGATGTTGCTCCATTGGTAAATCTTTCTTTTCTTTTCTAAATTTTCTGTTTTTTTATTTTTTTTTATTTTCTGGAATAAAAGAGATCTAGCAAATCTCAAATTTAGCTTTAAGGCTCAACTAGTTCCAACTGCATGAAGTGCTTCGTTTTGTTTGCAAGTCCAATTGCTAGTCCAACGTTCTTTCTTTCCATTGAATTCACCTGTTCAAGAGTTTGCATTCATGAGTTTTCTATCAGCTGATTCTGTTGAGCGCGAATTGAAATGTTTTGGAGTTCAATTGTTAGCATTCGTGTCCTCCTTCTAGCACCAATTTTGTTGACTGCGAAGAGGAGGGTGCGAGCTTTAAAAACTTGACGTAGCTTCTCCACTTTGATGTCTCTCCACTTGGAAGAAAACTCTTTGATATACAATGCAATGTTCAACCCTCCTTCTAGCACCAATTCTGTTGATGGTGTTTTGATGCACCATCAAACACAGAATAAAATATTGAATACTCTATCCTCTCTTGAGTAAAGACGCTCAAATGCTGAAGATTTGCATAAGGATCACTTGAGATGACTTCAAGGTTCTTTTATGTCAGGTCTTGACTTATTGGATAGATTCAATGGTGTATGATGTGATTTGTTGTACCTGCGAGGGGACTTATGTTGAATGCCTGAATGCTCAAATGATGCTAGAACATAGAATTCACTTGATTGAAAAGAAAGGAAAAAGGGATAAGGTTTGAGAAGGCTAATCTACTCCTAAGAATGTAAGAACAATGTATGATCTCTGTCATCTAACACCTGATCAAGAATGAGGAAAAGTCCACATTTCCTCATGAAATCCACTAACATCGTGGACCACATTCGTCTCTTCACTGCCTGCTCGTCCATCAAGTTGGCCCAATAATCCTCTATGTCTACCTTGTGGATGAACTTCTCTCCCCCGATCCTTCCAATTTTCTTATCTAGATCAAATCTTTCTCTTTTCTTGAAGGTTGTAAATCGATAGAGTGCAAGCTCCCCACTCGTAGTGTTGGCGGCTAAGGCAGATTGGCAAACCTCCAACATCTTCCCAATTGAATAGGGAATTTCATGCCTGTCCTGTGCTTCTCTTTCCGAATGGAATCAAATTCTAGAAGTTGTCTCACCACTTCCAACAAGACCATTCTGTCGGAAGGATACCTAGGAAGTCTGTAGGGTTCAGATTGAAACCCATGAATCCTAAGGTACGTGAAAGTGGGAAATTGTATATACCATTATCCATATTTCTCTATCAGCTCCGTTGCCTCCTTGGACAACCTCTTGTGGATTCCGCGTGATGTACATTGTGAATACATCATTCACTCTCTTATAATCTTCAATTCTATACATGTTCAACTGTGGATAGCACTCATAACTCCTGAATTGTCCTTGCCCATTCTCGACTTCACCTTTGCATATCAATCCTTTGTATGTAAGAAACCCTGCAAGCAGGTATATCAAGTAGGAAGTTATGGCAAATGACTTGGACCGCTCCACATTCCTCAGCTGAAAGTCCAGATTGTCACTTATGATTCTAAACCAATTTATCAACGTCCTTGTAAGACAATCTTGGATGAAATAGAACATCCATCCATCATATATTGCACCCTGCGGCATCCCCATCGCTCGGTTAAGCAGGAATACTAAATCATTATATTCCTCTTTGAAATCTATGCACATGAGTGTCTTGGGAACCTTGGAATGATGAGGCCTAGGCTCAATCATCCACTCCTTATTCACCATGGTCTTACATGCATCCATCTTCTTATATCGACCTTCATATTCATCTTTAGTTACATCCTTCATGTCTGCTCCGCGTGGAATTCCAAACACTTAAGCAATCACATCCTCAGCAAGGTAGGAAATGACGATGCCCTTAGGAGTCTTGGTCATTCGGGACCGAGGATCATAACATCATGCACACTCCAGGATAAGTTCACTACACTATACGGACTGTGGAAATCCAGTGGCTTGAAAAATACCACTCTTCATAATGTTCACATATGCTAGTGAAGGAATCTGGCTTCCAACTCCAAACATCCGTTGTCCCATCTGGTTCAGGTTCAGGAAATGCATGTTCGTGTCCGTTATCTCCTTCCATCTAGATGACATCTTGGATTCCGGATAGAATCTAGTCTCATGTATCTTCTGTTGTTCTCTCCTTTCCTTAAGTCTGGATTTTGACATCGCACCTGTACGAAGCTTGAAGTTAGAACTGAGGAAAATATAAATATTCTTAATAAAATTCCTGACCTCTTAATGATTTAGACTAATTAGGGTATGGAAACCAGGAAAATGATCCACACTCTAGATAAATTTCAACAATTTAAATACAGAATGTTACAAGGTTAGGGTATGAAACCCTCATAAAATCAACACCTCCTTATACTTATTTTGTGCAAATTAAAGTTCAAAGGAATATAACGAATCAACAATGACTAAGGAAGATGTGAAAGGTTGTGTTTTCACACAAAAATTATGTCTGAGGACACCTTCCGAAGTCAACAATGGCTGCCACCAAATCCAAAGACAACCTGCAGCTATACAAATTAACCTCTCAAAACATGTTGCAATCATTAAAAATATGCACAAATTTGATAAAATCAAATCATGATAGCAAAAGCAACCAAACTTGGGAATATAGGTATGGCTGGTATAAGATAAGTTTTCTGAGGACAAGCAGCCAAAACGAAGTTGCAGACCTGTGACAGCTCTCAAATGGTCTGAGGATTGACTGAAAAATGATCCCCAAAATGCCTCCAAGTGTAAATCGTTGAAGTTGTGGTTGGCTGGGCAATAAAGTATAAGTCTTAAAATTGATGATTAGCAAACAATGGAGGTCGCATCAGCTGTAACAATGGCATCAAGACTCAGATCTACAATGATCACAACAAGTAGGAACAATGGCAGCCACCAAAAATGAAGGGAATCCACCAAAATCTGGCACCAAACCCTTGCAAAACCAAAATCGAAATTTCTCCAACTATGGCGCCAAACACACAAGTCTGAAAATATCTTCCAAGTACACTCCAATCTGCCAAATCAAGTCTGAGAACAGCAAGCAAGGATGGCGGCATCAAGGAAAATTGCATAAGTTGGAGGTAGAAACCCCCAAACACAAAAATCGCCTTTCTTGGCAAAATCGCTACCTCACCAAAAATGGCGATACCTCTCCAAAAATTGTGGCACAAAGTTATCAATGGCAGCCACCAAAAGTTGCCAAGCTGGGAAAAATAAATGGCAATGAGGAAAAAATGGCAGCAAGAATAGTCTTCAATCAATCACTTCACTTGATCACTTCCTCCAAAATTGCCAACTAGAGAGAAAATCGCCCAAGTATGGATATACTTGGCAAACTCAATAATAAAATAATGTTGGATCTCTCTCTATTTGAACTCACTTTCATCATCAACTCTCACCACACAAGCAATGTGGGATAAAACACTTGTTCTTATATTTGCTTGGTAGAAACCGATTTGCTTCTAGAAGATTGAAAACATTAAATGTTTATTGCAAATCATTAATTGTTTATTTTATTTTAAATAATCATTGCCTTTCATTAAAAAACAATTAAATGGGGCTCAATTTATTAAAATATTTCAATTTAAATACAAAATGGGCCAATTGGGGAAAATCGATCTAAGGATTAAAAAATACTAACAAAAATCACTTAAAATCATCAAAACATCCCTTTGGGAAAATCAATCCCAGTAGGGATTAAAAATCCCATTGAAAATCATCAATGGTGCACAAAATGGGGTCTAGGGGAAAATTGAAAATCTCTCTCAGTGGAAAATCAACTTGAGTCAGGACTGAGTGTCTGCACAAAAAATCCTCAAAACTTGCCACAAAAGACCTGGTGGAAAATCAACCTAGGTGTGGAATCAAGACAAATGTCATCCGCAATCCTATCCATACCCCCTGGTGGAAAAACGTGGGTAGTCAGGATAAATCCTAACACTTAGTCAAAATTTAATGCATCCAAGGGAAAATCAATCCTAGTATGGATTCACAGTGGTGGAAAAATGAGGCAAGTATGGATTCCAAGGGAAATCCATGTCCAGTTTGGATTTTGAGTGGGGAAAACCATGGGTAGTCAGGAATATGAGGGGAAAAGCACCTCTAGTATGGAATTTTAACCTTTTAACCCTTAGAATATGGATTTTCATCCAGAAAATGCTGATTTTTCCACTCAAAACCACTACGAAACTTCAAAACTCAATTAAACTCAACTAGACTTAGGCAAATTCATCAAAAATTGGAGCGTAACACAAGGAAATCTATTGGGATATAGTGCAAAATCAATCTGAATATCTTCCTAGGAGCGAGAAAACAACTCCAAAAGGTCTAAAAACACCTTAGCGCTTAAAATCACCGACATGGACGTTGAAAAGCATGTTACCGCTCGATCATTAAAAAAATTCAATTTTCACGTGCTTGATCCTATAACCTCAAAAACTTTAAATGACACTAGGCATGACCAAAACTCTGAGACTCGAGCATGGGAAATAGAAAATTGGGCACTAAGCTGCCAAAACATGCTAAAAACAGGAAGAGAGGGGGTCCCCGTTAGCAATGGGGCGATGTGTGAAAAGGTCACAACAACGCCCAAACAATTAAATAAAAGGGCCCCCTTTTCATGATAAATGGACCCCTGAGTTATAAAGTGCAAATATAACGTTAAAATATAGCTTTATAATAATATTTATTAGTAAAGTCGCCTTTAATAATAATTAAACGTTATAACTTATGCAATACTCCATATTTCACCAAACTAGCTAAATACCAAGATCGACACTTCCAATCATAATACATTCAGGTGCACTACTATAAATAGTAACTCTGGACTCTCATGACCTAAAGACTTACTATAAATAGTAAGTGTGTGAAACTAAGCCCTGCAGACACCAAACGAAGGCCAAACCCGAACCCACTAAACTCTAGAGGAGAGTAATGCCACCACTGACCAAATCACTGCCTCAAAAGACCCTCTATCCATGCTCATTAGCCTACGAAGGTCAAAATGATAGGCTAATCCTATTGACAATAGATGTCAACCTAGAAGGGGATATCACATTGATCATCTAAGACTTATGCTTGCAAACTCGGAAGATTCTAAGGATGAATTCATTTAATGTCACCTTTGTGCAACATCACCCTCCATCAAGGTCCTCAAGTCATAGATTCTGCCTAAGCATGTATTTTGTATGGGTGTGGATTCCTTGAGGTGGTGGACAAACTCCTACTCTTGGTGTTGTGAGGTTGACGTGGTGTTGCATTGCTTCTCATAATCATTCCAAGTATTGAATCATTTTCATCAAGCATTCAATCTCAGTTGATCAATCATCATCTCTTTATTGTGGATTTGGAGGACAAACAATGCATTTCCCCACCTTGACCCAATGAACATCCAAGTTGTGGATTCTAGCATGTTAAGGATAAAAGTCGCTGCCTCACTTCATGGTAGTGTATTTCTCCATTTGTGGATTTTGGGCACTCGTAGAATCACTACTACATTTGGACTTCATCCTTCCCTGAGGTTGACTCTGTCATTGTGAGGGTTTCACAATACAAGGAAAACTAACTTGTACTCTTTTGTGTTTCCCACGACTTCATCCACCTAGACTTGATCAATTCTCACTTCTACATTCAAACCAAGGGTGCCCACTTGTTCGCTTGACTGTTCATCACACCTAAGACACATACCTTGACCTGACTTGAAGGTTGCTCTGTGAAGCATCACTCAATGCTCATCTTGACTCCGAATTATCTCTTAAGCATTGGGTGCTATAACAACTCCAATTTAATCCAAGGGGAGACTTGACTGCTGCTAGACTGCCTAAGACCTAAGACCACTGGCAAAAAGAGGGGGTCCCCATTTGCAATGGGGTGATGTGTGAAAAGGTCACAACAGTATGCTTTGACTGAAAATCTAATGATAATGAATTTAGTCCAAATTGTTTTATTTAAATTTTTTTACTTTGATTCTTTCTCATTTGCTACAGATTTTAAGCTTTTCCATTATACAAATTATCTGTTGTCATTATTGTAATGCAGTAGCAAGTTTGCTATTGTAATATGAAGATGAAGATGAAAAACACGGGGAAATGTTTTCTGTTTGTGATGTGTATCACACTTATTCCCATTAAAGGCAGCCCATTAAACAATGTGAATACAAGGGAAATCACTGCAATACCTCAACACAAGTAATTTTAGTTGTATGATTGTCCAATCCATGTTTTACCCTTCATTCTATTAAACTCAGTGAATTTGCATTGAGAATAATGGGTACTATGGTGTATTTGGTAACTACATGAGGGGCTTTTGCTACTGAAGCTCCACCACCTCTCCCACAAATTACTGGTCTGGCCTTTTCTGTGACATGTGTGCAACACCCACTAATCCCAATCCATTCTCAGATAACTGAATTATGTACCTGCATACAGCAACAATGCCCTATTGGGCTTCTGGTATGTCTGTACATGCTTTGCCTTTGCAATTTTTTGGTGTAGCATTGTATTGTTTATTGGCTTTCAAATATTTTACCAAACCTGCAAATCATCTACAATAGTAAGCTTACATAACATTTTAGATTGTTTTCACCATCATTTTGTGTGATGAGTTTTAAGAATTATTTTATAGATTTGGGGTCTTTACAGTTGGTATGCATTTCATTACCATTTTTCTTTGAACATAAATAAATTGCATTTCATTACAGTTGATAATGAGGATAGCTTAGTCCCTTAGAAATTTTGAAAACATTTATGCAAGAAACGTTGCCTATGGATGAATTTTCCAAATCAAGTACTTAAGTCTCAGCACAGTTTTCCTTTTATCTAAATTTACTTAGTCTGTCTTAAAAGATTTACTGTGAAACTTGATTGCAGGGAGACCAAAAGAATCAGGAGCTTGCTCACCTCTTTGATAAGACATACTTTTTGGGATTGCTAGCTGTTCAGGTACTTCCTTTTCCCATAGTGAAAACTTATACAAATTTCTGGGAGACAATCCTGCATCAAGTCATACTTTGATTTTCGTCTACCTTAGATTGTATGTAGGCATTTCTAGACACACATTGTTCAGATAAGACAGAGCCTCCATATCCTCATTGTATAGAAAACCCTATTCCAGGTATTTCTTTATTTAGTTATTTTGTGTATTTATTTTCCTCTGGAAACATAAGCCTTTATGACTATTTTATTTGATTTCTGCTACTCTTCAACATTTTCTTTGGTTAGGAATCTTTAGTTTCTGTTGGCGGCTTCAATTATTTGGATAATCTGAATAAATCTTTGCATGAGTTTTGTGAAATTAAAGTCATATGACAACATTTGATGTGCTGTTTCAGAATCTTGGATTGATCAATTATTATCACAAATGGATCCTTTTAGATTCTTATGGCATCATAGTCTTATTTATTCAGCTAATCATTGGATCTTGTGTTTAGCATCTTGAATGACTGGAGGATAACCCAAATATAGTCATTAAACGTAAGGATTGCATCAATGGCTCCAATACATTTGTTGATAGTCAACAGGTAAGTTTTGAAATGCTCTTGTTTAATTTTTGCACTGAACTTCTACTTTGAGATTAAGAAATTTCATTTTATTTTGTAACTCTAGTTTTACCTAATGTAAAATATTAAAAAGCCAACAATTCTAGTTCATGATCAAGAGATCTTCGGTAGTGTTTCTTAGACTGTAATATCTAGGCTGATGTTTGACTGTTTGTTAGATAATGTTATCCAAAACACAGCAAGAGCAAGATTGGTATAATTCTTTCATTTATGATCTAATGTTAACGGAGGATAGTCCATATTGTTTTATTCTTAATTTTTTATGAAATGTAAATATCAAAAGAAATTCAGGAATCTAACCTCTTCCTTTCTTTGATTTTTTCTTGTTTGCTACAGACTTTTTGCTTTTCCATATTACAGCTTTTCTCTTGTCATTATTCTAATGCAAGTGGTATTTGACAACATATGTACTGACATTGTCTCCATTATATGTAATTCAACTGTTCACTGGCACTTACATAGCAGCATTTTCAAATTAAGCTCTTTCCTGAGTTATTGAAATTGATGAATTTAGCAGCATTTTCAAATTACCAATTTGCAAAAAAACTGTTCCTGCTCCATATAAATTAATTGTAGTTATGCATTGATATAATCCACTTGGATCAGAAAAAACTATGATACTAAACATCGCATCATATGTTGTCTCATTTTTTATGCCAAATTAATTATATTTGGGAAGAAAAAGTAATATGATCCACCTCTGGCAGGCGCCTCAAGTCCCGAATCAACTGATAAGCTAATTAAGAAAGTTGATTTTATTTTCTAACTGTAGTTTTTTTGTGTAGAATGGTATTGTTTATTGGCTTTCTAAATATTTAGTAAGCCTAAGTATCAGCTAACTGATCTTTGTTTGGTTATGTATTTTACTAAGTAGTAAAGTTTGATTACCATTGGAATCTAGTAATTTTGCTTCAGGGTTTAATATGTTTTTGGTTCCTTGTTTTGGGAGCTTTGGTACCTGTATGTTGGAGTTTTCATTTTCTTTAATATTTCAAATGTGATAAAGGGATATAATTTTCCTTGGCTTCAGGTAAGGAGATTTTATAAAATAGAGAATGGAATCCCAATTTCTAGTATTGAGATGTTTGAAATGTTTTGAAAATTTATTAGCTGGGTGCCATTGTTTCACTCAGGAAAAAACTAACATGATTATCTGTGGACCGTAATAATATAGAAATAACTACGAGGATTATCTATCAGCTGTATTGATACAAAGAAGCTACAATCATTGAAGTTGACAAGCTTGATGAGGTTGACATGGATGATTAGAAATGGGATCCGGTAACATTTTAGATTGTTTTCGTCACCATTTTGTGTGACTAATGCCTTTATGTGTTTCTTACGTATACCATTCCTTTTTCTATGATAAAATTTTATGAGTTATTTTAATATGTGTTTTTTTGTTTATACTGTTCATTCGTTTGTAGACATTCCTCCTTATTTATGATTGTTCATTTTTATCAATGTTCTATTTTGTCTTTTGTTCTTCCTCTCTGTTTGTTCAATTTTTTCCAAAGTGTTTGTTTTGTTTTCATTTTTCATTTTTATTTTTTTGTGTATAGTGTGAATGTTAGTTTGTTTGTTAATCTTATTCATCTGAACTATTTGTTCTACTTTTGTGTTTTGGTGTTTCGTTTTTGTGGCAATGCATAGGAAGAGGCAAAGCTACCAAGAGAAAAATGTTCTTCAAGTAATTCTTCATAGACAAGAAAGAGTTCATTATTACTTTTGCAAATCCAAGCAATTCAAACTAGCATGATAAAATTTGTAAAGAACTTTCATTTTGATTTGAAATTATTTAATCTTATTTGTTTTCATCCTCTTAATACCAACTTCTTGTTCCCCTTTTTCCTCACCTTTTCTCACCACTCACCATTTTCATCCTCTTAATACCCACTTTCATAATCTCGTCATAAAATGTAAACCAAATACTCCAATATCTATCTCAGACTCACTCCTATACCTTGGAGATTGAAGGCACCCATCAAGAGGTCAAAGTTGTGAATACTAGGTATTTCGCTGGCATAAATAGCAATGATGTTCGATTGATGGATGGTATGTTGCAGCCTTTTCTCAATCTACATGGTCTTGAGACCACATTTTATCAAATGGTTTTATACACCCTTATTATTACCTTCTGCTTTTTAAGCTGTAAGCACTAAGCCCTAATTATTTACCCTTCATGTTATTATGCTTGAAGCATTTTGTTAGGAATTAATCTTTACTTGGTAAAGTTAATTTCCTTTTATTTGTTACTTGTAGGAATATTTCTAAGGAATCCCTACAAGTCCTTTGTCTTATTTGATTTCTCACAACTCATTTTATTTATTCCAAATACGTGGAATGTTAGATTTCCTCAAGAGGATGTTGGCACATTCAACACACATTCATATTCTTCTTCTTCTCTCTCTCTCTCTCTCTCTCTCTCTCTCTCTCTCTCTCTCTCTCTCTCTCTCTCGGCTTTGCCTTCATTCATTATACATAAAGGGGTTTTTCTTTGCTTTTCCCCTTTTAAAAGCTTGTGTCTCCTCTTCATGTTTTGGTGATTTCTCTCAAGTTTCTCTTCTATCTTGATAAATATTACTTCAATTAATAAGTTATTTGAATTTTCATTTATTTCTTGCTCTTGTTATTCCTTTCATGGTATCACAACAGGTTACTAATCCTTGTTTAAGTTGAAATTGATGAAGATTGCCATTGCCATTGTTTGTTTTTTTAGTTTTGGAATGTTTGCCTCCAAAACTTTTACATCATAACTATCACAACCCTCTCAATTAAAATATTCAAAAAAATAATTATTTGATTAATTTTGGGTAAGGTTGAAATTGATTAATTACTTATTTGTAATAAATTAAAAATCAACTAATAAATCAAATAAACTTATTCTATTAAAAAATAAATAAAAAAATATTCCTTACATTATAATAAATAGATGCAAGTAATTAAATAGTTATTTTATATTTATTTTAATGCATATTTTTTTTTTTATTAAAAACATGGCACAATAGAAGTGGAAAGTTATTATAAGCATATTCTATGACAAGTGGAAGTTACAATATTTATTTATTTTTGAAGGACTATTTATTATTTTAGCAAATGCTACATGAAAGCTACAAATTAATTCTATGATGGAAATATCTCTATTCATGGTATTTTTATGACAAAGGAGTTACAAAATTCATTTTTGATAAAATGGAAAAAAATTAAAAAAATTGACAACAGGAGTTACAATTTTTACAACTTCAAAATCTATAAATTAAAAGAATATTGTATGCATCTTATACACTTCTTTTTGGGGAGATGTTATTGAAGTTTCATTATATGAACTAGATTTAGTTTAGATGAAGTTTATGAGAAAATGTTTTGCTAGAGATATTTGATGAAATATGAATTGAATATAGATAAAACTTTTGAACGGGATTCTTTCATGAAATATGAATAGAGTATAGATACTCCTTTGTAAGGAGATTGCTACCAGGATGTGAGGAGAGAAGGAACTTGAAGAAATGAAACTGGAAGTAGGAGCATGGTTCAACAAAGAAGAGATTTGATCTTTTAGCAAATCGAGGTTTTTATTCATTTTGTTTGGTCTTCTTGTGCATATTTTTTTTTTTAAAGTATTATCATTTTTGTTAGAGTATGCATGTTTATATCTTGAGTAAAATTTGAATGCATGTAGGTTTTAGAGTATGCATGTTTATATCTTGAGTAGAATTTGAATGCACAGTTTCTTTGGGTATTTTTAAGGAGGATTATTTGAATGCATTACATTTGTCTAAGTTAAATTTGAATGCAAGTAAATTTTCTTCTTGGTTATTTTGAGGAGGATTATTTGAATTCATTACATTTGGAAAATTAAGAGAGGATTGTTTAAATTTACTTGGGTAAATATTAAATGTTACAAAAATTATTAGATAAAGAATATTGAGAGAAATGTAAAGGAAAAATAAAAAAATTGAAGTGCGTGATAACATATATAAAATACTTTCTAAACGTATAAGTGCATCAAGATGATGCACAATTTAAGAGTGGGGGGAGGGGGGGGTCTCACAACCCCTTCAATTAGAATATTTAAAAAATATATATTGTTACAAATTAATTTTATGATAGGAATATCTCTATTCATAGTATTTTTATAACAAACGAGTTTACAAAATTCATTTTTGATAAAATGGAAGAAATAAATAAATTGACAACAAGGGACTTACAATTTTATTTCTGGCATATTCTCTTACAACTATTAATTGAAGAATCTCCCTAATTTGAAATTCTTACGATGTGTAAAAATTATTTACAACTTGAAAATCTATAAATTAAAAGAATATCGTATGCATTTTATACACTTTTTTTTGGGGATGTCACAACCCCCTCAATTAGAATATTAAAAAAATATATATTTGATTAATTTTAGGTAAGGTTGAAATTGATTAATTGTTTATTTGTAATAAATTAAAAATCAAATAAACTCAAAATTAATAATGCATTAAATTAAATAATTCAATGTAATAGTATATTCCTTACATTATAATAAATAAATGCAAGTAATTAAATACTCATTTTATATTTATTTTGATGCATATATTTTTTATTAAAAGACACTTGCACAATAGAAGTGAAAAGTTATTATAAGCATATTCTATGACAAGTGGATGTTACAATATTTATTTATTTTGGAAGGAATAAATATTATTTTAGCAAATGCTATGACATGGGAGTTACAAATTAATTTTATGATAGGAATATCTCTATTCATAGTATTTTTATAACAAAGGAGTTTACAAAATTCATTTTTGATAAAATAGAAATAAATAAATTGACAACAAGAAAGTTACAATTTTATTTCTGGCATATTTTCTTACAACTATTAATTGAAGAATCTCCCTAATTTGAAATTCTTACGATGTGTAAAAATTATTTACAACTTGAAAATCTATAAATTAAAAGAATATCGTATGCATTTTATACACTTCTTTTTTGGGGGATGTCACAACCCCCTCAATTAGAATATTAAAAAAAAAAATATTTGATTAATTTTAGGTAAGGTTGAAATTGATTAATTGTTTATTTGTAATAAATTAAAAATCAAATAAACTCAAAATTAATAATGCATTAAATTAAATAATTCAATGTAATAGTATATTCCTTACATTATAATAAATAAATGCAAGTAATTAAATACTCATTTTATATTTATTTTGATGCATATATTTTTTATTAAAAGACACTTGCACAATAGAAGTGAAAAGTTATTATAAGCATATTCTATGACAAGTGGATGATACAATATTTATTTATTTTGGAAGGAATAAATATTATTTTAGCAAATGCAATGGGAGTTACAAAAATTTTTTATGATAGGAATATCTCTATTCATAGTATTTTTATAACAAAGGAGTTTACAAAATTCATTTTTGATAAAATAGAAGAAATAAATAAATTGACAACAAGAGAGTTACAATTTTATTTCCCTAATTAATTGAAGAATCTTCCTAATTTGAAAATTATTCTTACGATGTGTAAAAATTATTAACAACTTGAAAATCTATAAATTAAAAGAATATTGTATGCATTTTATACACTTCTTTTTGAATTGAATATAGATAAAACTTTTGAAAAGGATTTTTTGATAAAATATGAATAGAGTATAGATACTATTTTGGGAGGAGATTGCTATCATGAATTGGAGGAGAGAAGGAATTTGAAGAAATGAAGTTGGAAGTAGAAGCATGGTTCAACAAAGAACGGATTTGATATTTTAGTGAATCCAGGTTTTTATTCATTTTATTTTATCTTTTTGTGCATATTTTGAAAAGAAAGTGTTCTCGTTTTGTTAGAGTATGCATTTTTATATCTTGAGTAAAATTTGAATGCATGTAGGTTTTAGAGTATACATGTTTATATCTTGAGTAGACTCTGAATGCAAGCAAATTTTCTTTTGAATGCACACAATTTCTTGGGTATTTTTGAAGAGGATTATTTGAATGCATTACATTTGTTTGAATTAAATCTGAATACAAGTAAATTTTCTTCTTGGGTATTTTGACAAGGATTATTTGAATTCATTACATTTGGAAAATTAAGAGAGGATTGTTTAGATTTACTTAATATTAAATGTTACAAAAATTATTAGATAAGGAATATTATTTGAGGGAAATGTAAAGGAAAAATATTATTTGGGTATTTTGAGTAGGATTATTTGAATACAAGTATATTATTTGGCTATTTTGAGGAGGATTATTTGAATTCATTACATTTGGAAAATTAAGAGTGGATTGTTTAGATTTACTTGGGTAAATATTTAATGTTACAAAAATTATTAGATAAGGAATATTATTTGAGGGAAATGTAAACAAAAATTTTAAAAATTGGAGTGCCTGAATAAATCTATCAATATGTTTCTCTTAAAAATTTCTTCCTACATTCTTCTAACATTAAAATAATAATGAAAATATTAATAATATCTTTGTCATATAATATTTCTTATTTTTTCATTTTAATTAAAAATATGCTTTATAAAATGATATAAAAATATAAAAAATATGACAAAAAGATATTTACAATTATCTTATTCTTTTGATTCAATTTTTATTTTTAAAAAAGAAAATTATTATAACACATAAATCTAAAATGTTATTTTCTTTGGTCCTATTTAATGATAAGTAAATAAATAAAATGTTATAGTACCAAACAATTATTAAATATTCAAAATGCAAAAATATTTATATAAATATATTTTATTTAAAACATCAACATTTATTGATATTATAAATGTTGTCATTGATGTCAACCGATATAGGATGGCAACCGGTATGGGAGATGTCTATGCAGTATTGTCATTGATGAATACTGGAAATGGTGCCATTGATGTCATCTAGCTTAGCAGGTAACCGGTAAGGAAGAGTGTGTCATCTAGCATAATGGCCATTGGAGTCATCGATACACAAGTTAGTGTTGACTTGTGTTGAAGACATAAGGACTGTAGACTGGTAAGTGACATGCATAGTTGCCAACCAATAAGAGACCAAGATGTTGGGTGGTTGATTGTGATGAAGAGGGGGAATGTTACCAAAATCACATCAACACTGGAGAAGTATGTGCAGGCCACCAGTATACTGTGTGGATGTGAAACAGTAAGACTCCCACCAGATAAAGATGCAGTCACCATTTGAAAAGATGACTGAAATTGAATATGCCCCAATCGGATCACATGTGCCTGTTTGAAGATATGTTGCTTAAACAGGGAAGCCACATTGGTGCATTGTAAGATGTAGATGGCAAGGATCCACTCCCATCGGTAAGTGGAGCTTATCTCCTAATATGCTTGGAATGCAGCATATCTCTCTGAGATAAGACAAAAGAGCAGAAGGCGGGTGATTGAAGGCTCACACTGGATCAACCAGTGAAACACTAAGTTGCCTTAGGTGCATAAGATTAGAGATGTATCAGATCTGCAAGGGCAGACATAATATGTTGTCGGTATAGAGAAGGAAGGATATGTTTGTCACTTTGACATAGGAGAACCAGTTAAATGATGAAGAATGCAAGTTGGAACAACTGCAGACAGAGAATGTTGTCGGAATGAAGATTTAGTTTGGTGCCACTGGTGTGCATGGTATCTTACTAGTATACATGCAAAAGATACTACCGGTATAGATGTAGACCGGTAAGCTGACAAAGTGCAGATGTAGAAGGCTCCCATCTGTTGATGTGCATAAGGTAATTTGGCAAGTATGGCAACCGGGTTGAGTGTTCTACCAGAAGAGAAGCAGAGTGCAAGAGTGAAGATAGATTAGTTAGGGTATACCCGACAGGGTTTATGAACTGGTAGATGAACCCAGTTGTGTGGTTGGTCGGTGATCCTATCCAAACCGACATAGCAGACTAAGTTGAGGCGGATGCCAACAAAGGGACCACGTGGAGGTGAAGTGGCATGCATGCATTTACAGGTCGGTGAAAGTGTTGTTAGTGAGGTAGGTGGTGACTGGTCGACATTAATGTTGATAGCGTGTTTCATAGGTCGAAGAGCAGAAGAGTGTGGCTCGAGACTAATTAGAGGACAAAGATTTGATTTGATGACTTCATGATCGAGGTTGAGTGTCCAGGTGTTGATTAGGGTAGGTGAAGCTATGCGTGTGATCGCTTCATAGGTGTTTGACAAATGCAGACCGATAAAGGTGTCGTGTTTGCCAAATAGGGAAAACGTGTTCTGAATGCAGCAGGATTGGCGAAGACTGATTGATCTGTTGCAAGCGATCGCTCTCTAGATGGAGATCTGATTAGATTTGATCTACCATGGGGTCGATGAAGAAACCCTAGCGAGCCAGAAGTTTGAATGTCGGTCATGGTGGAAAAACTCAAGTATAAATATGTCGACTCATGACAAAAGGATTTGATGATGTTGCAAGTCGTGTGATGAAGGATAAAGAGTGAAAGAGTAGCAAAGAGTCAACCAGTCAGAGAGTTCATTGAAGATCATAGTGACTGTGTGCTCAAGGGAGAACTGATGAGAAGAGTGCAACCGATAGGGGTAAAGCAATTGATAGACTGTCATTGATCCTAGCAGTGGTGTGAACTTGTGAGCCAGAGAAGTAACCAAGAAAGGAACAAGAGAAAAGTGATCATGTAGAGAAGAAACAAAGAAGATCAATACAGAGTTAATCCTGTAACTGAAGTAACCGACAAGTTGAGAACTGGTAGTGTGCAGTGAGTAGAACCGACAAAGAAGGAGAAGAGGCTGAATCCGTAAGGGTGCAACAGAGAGTGAGTTACAACATGAGATAAGGTTGCAGCAGAGAACCGATAGAGAATTGTAGAGAGGAGAAGCGATGGAGAGACATTCATGAGAGTTACAAAGTTCTTTTGTAATAAGAAAATAACTTTTGTATTTATTATATGATCTTGTAATCACTGAGTTGGAGCTCGATGCAGGGGTTGGTGCTCTGGTGCAGGAGCACCTAACCCAAAAGTACACCAGGAGGTTAAAGATCATGTCATGAATCATTTCACTCATATTTGAGTTTATATGGTCATCTTAATGTATTTTGAGTCATTATGAGGTCATATGTAAGGCTAAAAGAGCCAATTGTAATGAGTTGTCCAAGTTGTCCTAATAAGGTCTTGATTGGGTTTATGAGGTCAAATCTGTATAAACAAGTTTAAGGTAAGCAACTGGGTCTTCGAAAAAGCTAAGGAATATCATAATCTTCCTATCGATCACGCCCAACTATAGATTCGCCCTTCTCTCATATTATTTGCTTTAGGCAAAGGGTAAAAAGGTTGTAAAAGGTCATTTGAAGTCCATTTTGATGTATTTGGAAGGTTCATGTAAGTCTTACAAGTTTGGAGTTCATATTCATCAAAGTTGTCATTTGTGGCATTAAGTGTTGTCAAGCAACAAACCATGTTCTAAAAGTTGCAAACCAAGGATGTAATTGGTCTTGGGTAGTTGCAACTACCATATGGATGTGTAGAGGTTATAAAAACCATCATTTGGTCGAATCTAATAGGTGTGTGTAAGATTGGAGGAAGGAAATGAATAACATTTGAAGTTTTTACACACTCCACATTGTTTTTTGGGTATTGCAATCTAATCATTCACATTTTTCTTTATGAAAAATAATTTATCTCCATTAGAAATGCATTGGATATGATAATGGCATGAGTTAACTTTGTTTTCCCTTTGGTTTCATTTAATTTTAATCATTTTGAAGCAAGTTATGCAAGATTTGGTGAAAAATGTCAAAAAACCCTCCAAATTGGGGTTTGTGCAGTGTGACTAAAATATTTTGATTGCACCATTGAAAATTGTTGTAACTTTGGTGTTTGATAGAGGGTTGAATTATATTTCAAATTAATTCAGCTTCAATGTGATTGGTTAAGTACTTTATGAGACATTTGATGCCCTAGCAGACTAAATGGTGAATTTTTCTGAGTTGTTTATGACAGTAAAAATAGGTCTCAGTACGAGGGACATAAATCTAAAATGAACCATTGGATTGTTCTCAATTTTGGATATGGTTTTAGGAACCTATTTTTATACAACCTCACTAAAGAGATCTTCAAAATATGATTAGGTTTGAAAGTTATTAATAACTGAGTACGGGTCTATCAAACTGTCATTAACTAGGACAACATAATGCATTGTTTGGGTCTTGAATAATGTTTAAAGGGTTATAAACGATATGAAAGATTTGATATTGGATTGGTTGGTTGATAGTAATCTTGTTGGATGTCTCAAACATACCAAGGTTGTAGATTGATGATTATTTTGGGTCATTGAGCACCCTAGGATTGGGACTCCATGGTTGATTTGGGATTCTTGGTTGGGTTTCCATGATGCTCTGCATCATGCTCCTTGGGTTGGTGCCCTAAAATCAGGGGTTGGTGCTCCTTGGGTTGGTACCCTAAAGAAGGAGTGGTACTCCTTGGGTTGGTACCCTAAATGTTGTAACTGAGGTTTTCATTGTGAGGTTGTATTGGAGCAGTAGCCTCTAGCAACATTTCTCACCGAGGTTTTTCCCATCTTGGGTTTTCCTCGTACATCTGGTGTTATGTGATGTCCCTTTTATGTGTGGTGATATTTTTGTTAATCTCCCATCTAACCAGTATGTTTGCTTTATGTTAGATCTGTTAACTGGTAGACACACATAGGATAGAAAAGGGAAAAGTTTGGAAACCACTGATTCAACCCCACCCCCCCCCCTCCCCCTCTCAGTGGCATCTTGTGTTCAACAATAAATTCAATAAAAAATATTATTAACATTATTTTATTTCTTTAATAAGGGCGGATACATGCACAATATTTTCAATTCAATATATGTATAAATAACAAGTTTCACGTAGTGGCGAGTACTTGACTTTATAGTATTGTAAGAAAAATATTTGTTGTAATTCTTAATTATTATAGTTTTGAATTATTGTTATTTTAAAATTATATTATTTTAATTATATTTTTTAATATTAACTATAAATCTCACTTCAATAAAATAATATTAATAATTATAATATATTATAAACATTAGCTTGTTAAAGGGCCTCTCGAGGTTGATTTGGATTCCAAGGGGAAGGAAGTTGTTTATTGAATGAAATTAGATGTAGAATGGGTGAAATTCAACTTTGACGAGTGTCAAGAGGGAATTCAGGCCCTTTAGGTGTAGGCTTTGTGGCAAGAGATTGGAACATAAATATTTTGGCACTTGGACCTAAAAGATTGAAGGAAGGTACAAACAATAAAGTCAAAATGCAACTGGCTTTATTAGCAGTCTAGATGGCCAAGAAATTAGCAGTATCACAATTGCATTTGGAGGGTGATTATGTAATTGTTATCAGTGCCATTATCTAGGGTGAAATTCCAATGTGAAAATTAAATAAATATGTTAAAATTCTAAGAGATTTTAATAACTTCTAAGGATTCTAAAATTACTCGTTTGTTGAGAAATGGAAATATAGCGGTGGACAGGTTATCAAAGTGAGTGTTGTCATTAATGCAGGTGCAACCAAAATTTTATTGGGAGGATCTCTCAAAGATTCAACTTGATTAATAGTGATGGGTTGTATGTCGCCAACTACAACAACCATAATGGAAAGGTATGTTGTTTAAATGTGATGGGATAGACATTCTATTTTAAAGGCATTTTGACCATTTTTATGGCACAACTATTTGAAATTGGTTTAAGGTGGCATGTAGAGTTTTGGTGGCAAAGAGTTGTAGGATGGAGGCAAATTTGGCATTTTTGGGTCAAATCTCAAAGTACACACTCTAGAGCATTTCCAAGCATAATGATCCCTTGTTTGTGTAGATTTTGGATATCTTGTTTGGGGAAGACCGATATTGAACTAATATTGATATCATTTCACTACTTGTGGTGTGGGGGTTGGAGTTGCGAAGCAAGGAGGATGTTCATTAGGTCCTAAAGGAATGTGTGGATGATGAGTGTACTTTTGGTTTAAGGTTGATTGTGGAGTGAGCATGTCTTGGTGAAACTCTCATGGCATCGAAGGGCGACTGGTTGAAAATTGGAGATCAAAATCCATCACTTCAACCTTTCATTCAATGGAGCGAGTCAAGTTATATGGATAAAAGGAAAGTTGAATCTCATATTGGCTACAGGCTTTGAAAGATTATCTTCATGAACATAGATTGGAATGAGATGGTGTTGGCACAACAAAGGAGTAGAAAGGGAAAGCTCGTGCAAAGTTAAAACTTGAAGATTATTGGGTCAACGAACCCCTCATGGTAGCCAAAAAATAGTTTGTAAGGGAAATGTGGAATTTTTTATGGATACAATGTAGGTTTTTTATAGTTCATATATGCGTGTGTGTGTGCACGCCTATGTGTGTGTCCAATTTTGTTGATATTTTGTAATTTTTTTATAAATGGCCAAATGTATGGAGTGGTAGTTAGGGTTAGTCCTTTGAATTTTACAGTTATAGACATATGAATACTTTATAAAATATAAAATTTAAATATTAATAACAATATTATATTATCCATCGAAAAATATATAATATAAACATTATAGTGAAAATATTCGTTTTTCTTAAAATAATACTAATTTAATTATAAAATCTTTATTATTATTATTATTATTATTATTATTATTATTATTATTATTATTATTATTATTATTAATACTAATTTAAATATTAATTATTATTATTATTTTACTTGGTACTAAACTTAATTATTAATTATTTTAATTATATTTACGTAATATTAATTATAATTGATATTAATAAAATAACTTTATTTTTTTTAATAAGTAAATAGTTGCAGAGGGGCAGCACCCTTGTATTAAACAAAAAAGAGAATACAAGGCCTGGTTCAAAAAGAGCATCAGGGGGAAAGAATCAGGAAGAAAACCCCCTACCTTAGCTCTAGTCCCAAGATAAGAAAGATCAGCCCTGAAGGATAGATGAGTACAAACATAAACCAACCTCTTACAGATACAGAGGTTTTAAGACAGAACCAAACAAACTCAAAAAACAGAGAGACCAGAGGGCCTAATGACAGTAGAAGTCAAAGATAATCTTCAAATTATCATCCACAAGCGCATTAGCCGCATCCAGGACAATGGGACATTTCGTGCCACAGTTCGAATGAGTTGTCGAATCTGCCTTCTCTTTTGGGAGTCAGTAGTCATTTGGGAACTACTCTTCGCCCAACCCAAACCCCCAGTCATTTCCATCCACTAGATCGCCATTCTCCAAAATCCCAAAGTTATCAGTACCCACAAGATCTTCATCACAGAGAAATTTTTCCCTCCATTCCGATGTGAAACCACTTTGTATGCCAGCTTCTTTAAGCAGGAAATCAATGTTCCTGGAGATGGTAGGCCAAGTTGCTTGGAGAGACTCAAAATCCAGAGAATTAACAATCACAAGCTTCTTCACCTCTGCTCCATTTCTTAGTGACATATAGTAGTTTTGGGGAAGCAAAATTCTAAGATTGGCATCAATATTATCCAATACAGCATCTATTTGCCCCAACAGGCGATGCTTAAACATCATTTGCGTTAACAATTTTGCTTTCTGCTTACTAGTCCCCATGTAAATTGTCATTGGAAGAAAAAAAGATGGGATATCGGCATTAGCTTTGTACCTGTGGTAAGCCATAAAGAATTCCTTTCCCAGAATCCTCTTAAGGCTATGGAGAATAAGAGGATGCCAAGAGAAGAGGACCTCTTGCAGACACTTGTCTATGATTTCGGCTAGGAAAGCCATCTGGCGACAAGTAGCTTCAAGGAGGATTCGGGACTCCATAGTGAGTCGCCAAGAAAGGAAAGAAATTGTTTGATGGAAAGAAAGGGTATACCATTGTTAAATAGTGCAACATCAAACCAGAGAATACGACACCCTACAAGTAATTCATACCCAATAAATACCCACATGCATGAGCTGCCAATATCCAAAAACCATATGCGCCAAAGCTCCTCAACTTGGTGTCGACCAACTTTAAGCATCAAGTGATCATAAACAAATCTTGAGAGGATCTAGTTGTAACTAGATATTAATAAAGTACACTTATATTTAATTGCCAAGAGGCCAAAAACCAGCCCTAATCAATGATGTCTGCAATGCATCACATCTCGTTGGTAAGAAGAAACCTTAACAGGGAAAATGATCGATCTCTCCACCAGAAACCATGACCATAAAGTGGAGAGGGGGTAAAGTGGCTACTAGGGAGAAAAGCGTCGTTTCGCTCCAAAACTGGAAGTTGTGGAAAGAACGTGAGAGCGCACAACCATCAATAGACCCAATCGGAGAGCATCCCCCTCAATGGAAAGTGAGGATAGCATGTCAACCGGTGGAACCAATGCCACATCACCAACCGGCCCAACAGAAAATCATCATTGATGGATATTCAGGTGGGGTCACCCATGGCTATAGCTAATTTAGAAAGTCTATCAGCTTCACCATTACCTTCCCTATAGATGTGGCTAACTCAAAATTCATCAAAGGTAACTAGCAACGCCAGGATCGGTTGAAGCCACTGGTTAAGGCGCCAACTAGGGATGCTATTATAACGGATCACATTAATAACATTTAATGAGTCTCCCTCCAAATGAATTCTCTGCACCCCTAGCTCCTTCCCTAATTGAAGACCTCTTAAAGCCGCTCTGAATTCCGCTTCATTATTAGTAGCCACACCAATCTTTTCAGAGATTTCTTTTATATAGAGACCATCAGAGTCCCTCATAATACAACCAATACCACTTTGACTTCGATTTCCTATAGAAGCACCATCAAATTTTACCTTGCTCCACCCATCCTTTGGTGCATCCCATTTCACCCCCACTCTTGGATTGGTTTGATCCATTGGGGTGCCCAGTCTGAAGATCAGTGGGATGAGTAGGTTTGGAAGAACCAGCTTAATCTTACAATCCCAGTCCGTGAACAATTTTTTCTTTAATATTTTGGATTGGGCAGCCTCATTCAGGAGCTCAGTCAGGTGGTTCTCAATTTTCCCACAAAGAGACAATAGGCTCATTTCTTTACCCTGGAAGATTCTATGGCTCCTTTCTTTCCAAATTTCGCAAATCAGAAGTGATGGGAGGATAAAAAGCAAATCACCAAAAACAGCCTTACCTGCCAGTTTAGGCCATTGTGAAAATCACTTATCAAGCCCTGTTGGGAAGGGGCCGAAGATTCTCAGTTTTCCCATGAAATGCCACCAGGAGTGACTGGAGAATTTGCAGTGGAGAAGAAGATGATCCGCAGTCTCTTCCTATTCTAGACATAAGGTACATCTGTTGGGTCTATTGATGCCCATTGACTGAAGTCTTTCTTGAGTTAAGATTTTTCTCTGACAAGCCAACCAAGCAAAGGAGCCCGCTTTGGGAAGGAGGTGTTGATGCCAAAAAATATTAAAGGGCCAATCTTTTTTATCAATAGCCACTTCTTTCAGTTTGTAACCAAAACAGACCTTGTATTTACCATCAGAGGAACCACACCACATAATAATGTCCTTATCAGGGGAAGGGGAAATAATCCTTTTGTTGAGAATGTTAGTTAACAAGTTCTTCTGAAGCTGATCAAGTCCAACTGATCCAAAGAGTTCCATTTCCATTTAGCAATACCATTTTCTTGGATCGGATAACCATAATCACAGATATTGTGCCCCCAAAGGTGACAGGTTTCTTCCATAATAGGTTTCAGAGAGGGGTTGTGACATAGGGCATCTTCACCAGACCAAGAATCAAACCAAAAGGAGGCATCCCTGCTATTCCTGACATCCCAGGTAACCTGATCACTTATGATTTCCCTGCTGTCCATAATGAAATTCCAAATAGCTGAGCCTCTGGGAGGATTGTTGATAGTCAGAATCCTTTTAGGCTCCAGGGAGTCCAGATATTTATGTTTCAGGAGCCTTGCCCATTTTTGCTTCCTACTACTACAAATTTCCCAAACCAGTTTAGCACCCATTGCTAAATTCATAATTGAGATTTGGCAAATGCCAGCACCTCCTCCCTTTTTTGGTTGGCAGATCTTTTTCCAAGCTATCAAAGGGAATTTACCTTTGTCATCCGAACCATTCCAAAGGAAATTTCTCATTAGAGAAATCAATTCATCTTCAATTACCACCGGTAATCTCAGGCAAGCCATGGAAAAAACCAATAGCACTAAAAGAAGCGACTTTATCATAGTGAGCTTCCCATCAGAGGATAACCACTTGCCTTTCCAAGTTGTAAGTTTGGATTTGCACTTATGAATAAGATGCTTCTAGTAGTGAGTTCTGTTACTGCCAATGAAGAGGGGGGTACCAAGAAATTTCCCTAGGAATTTTGCAACTCTGAGATTAAAAATCCTTGATAATACAACTTGCAAGTTAAGCAGAGTGTTGACAAAAAACACTTCAGATTTATGCCAATTGATTTTCTGCCTGAAAGCCATACAGTAATCATCAAGGCATGTTTTAAGAGTTCTAGCTTTCCTCCTACAGGCCAAACCAAACAAAATGGTGTCATCAACAAATTGGAGATGAGTCATTTTTTCAACCCCTATTGCCACATTAACTCCAACCCAACGATCATCTTGCTGAAGAGCTCTTATAGATCGACCTAAAGCTTCAGCCATTATAATAAACAAAAATGGTGATAATAGATCACCTGGTTAGATTCCTCTTGTCAAAGAGAAAAAACCATGGGATGAGCCATTAACTAGAACAGAGAATTTGGGGGAAGAGAGACAACGCGTGACCCAAGTGAGCCATTCCTTGCAGAAGCCAAATTTATTAATAACATCAAATAAGAAATCCCTGTCGACCATGTCAAAAGCTTTCAGGATGTCCAATTTTAAAATCATACAGGAGTCCTTGGTCTTTCTGGTTGTGTGAAGCGTTTCATGAGCAACGATAGTGCCTTCCACAATGGATCTTCCAGGGGCAAAACCACTTTGTTTATCTGATATGATGTATTTAAGGAGGGGCTTCAATTTGTTAGCTATGATCTTTGTTACAATCTTATATACAGTGTTGCATAGAGTAATGGGCCTAAAGTCACTCATCTATTGTGGATTTTGCTTCTTCAGAATTAGAGTCAAGAAGGTGTGATTGAAAGCCCCTAACATAGTCATCTTCTTTCTTGATTCCTCTACTGTAAGATGTAGATCTCGAGCATGATATCCCAGAAATGATGGAAGAAAGCAGCAGGGAAGCCATCTAGGCTAGGAGTCTTATTCGGTTTCAGTTGGAAGGTAGTATTCCTTACTTCATCAATTGAAATAGGAGTATAGAGAGCTGTATTTTGATTAACAAATATAACAGATGGGATTGAGTTCAGAATTTTGGCTGTTGCTTCATGGTCGATTTGATGGTCACCATTCAACAAAGAGTCAAAGAATCTTACAACTTCCTACACAACGTCCTCATAATTCCTGACAGTGACTCCATCCGGTCTCATAATCTCCAATATTTTGTTTCTATTTCGATTGGCAATGGCTGACTGATGGAAGAATTTGGTGTTTTTATCACATTCCTTTAGCCATAACTCCCTTGATTTTTGACGCCAGTGGATTTCCTCACACGGAAGGATTTCATTTAGGTCATATTTGAGAGAATTTTCTTTGATGAATAGATCCTCAATCATTCCTAAAGTGATAATAGGGCTGGTTAAGTCTGCCAGTTCAGCCTTAATTCTTAATTTCTCCATATGAATATTCTTGAAATGGCTCATATTGCATTCTTTGATCTTGACCTTAATATACTTGAGCTTTTTATTGAGAATGAGTAGTCTTGAATTATTCCCAAAAACTGGTTCATTCCACCAAGCAGCTATAAGGTCATATAGTTCAAGCACTATGAACCACATTTTCTCAAACCGGAATGGGGTACCTCCCTCTGCTTGACCCAAGGCGACCTCCAGACAGATCGGGTAGTGATCTGATCCGATAAGCGAGAGAACTGATGATTCTAAGGCTGGATTTTGTCCTAACCACTCACTAGCAATAAGAAACCGGTCAAGCCATTCAACAATATTAGTAAAACCCACTCTCTGGTTCGTCCATGTGAAAATTTCATTTTTTGGAACAATGTCTAAAAGGTGATTCTTCTCAACAAAATCCATAATCAAGTCAGTAGAGCAAAGACAAAGATCCTGAGGTGAATGTCATCTTCTCAAAGATTTTGCTTTCTTTCCATATGACAAAATTCCACCAAAAGGCAATAATTTGTATAAATCCTCTGGTCTTTATATGTAAATGTGGATTCCTAATTTTAATCCCCATTATGTTATTATTAAGTTTGTTCCTTTCTGGGTTCATCTTCAGCATCTTTCTCTAGAATACAGAGAACTAAAGATCATAGAGATTTTAGGAAATTCGTTGGGAATCTTTCTTAAGGAAGATTTAAACTTCTTTGAAAATCCTAATCTTCTAGTCAGGATGTGTCTTCTCATGGACATAACTAAGAATCTTCCTTCCTCTGTAAAAATCACCTCTAAAAATGGTTGTTGGTCCCAAAAGGTATTTTTTGAAGCACCTGATTTGGTTTTAGAATTTTCACCTATCATACCATTGTTATTTAGAGTGTCCAGACTCTGGACTTTCACTCACTTTTGAATCCTCTTTATTTAGATTTGAGGAAAGTTGTTTTTCCTCTCTTGTCCCCTTTTCAGAATATAGACCTTTGTTCTCAAATCTTTTCCTGGAGGTCCCTAGTTTTGGCCAGCCTCATATGGATAATAAAGCTTTTGTGAGATGCAATGGCTCTGCTACTTGGAAGGCTCCCCCATAGTGTTAAAATGTGGTGACTGGTCAGCAAAGTACTGTACACTCAACACGTATCCTCACCCCCGAGAATTTTTTTTTTTTGTCATTTTTCGTTGATGAAAACCAACATTGTAATAAAACCCTAAAAAGGCCAACTTTGTTTGTTGCCCTAAAAATGCATTTTATAAGCGGCTAGGATGCTTAAGGCATTGTAAGGTTGATGTACTATTTTTTGTTGGATAATAAGAAAGATTGGACGATTGTGTATGGTGGACGTAACCCATTCTGGGTGAACCACGTTAAATCTTTGTGTTATCTGTGTCCTGTTTTATTTCTTTATCTTTTGTATTTAAATCTGCATATAATTGTTAGTTCATATTTGCTTCGAATCTGCTTGAAACCCTAACAATTGGTATCAGAGCGAGGTTTTCTATAAATTGGCAGGACTTTTAGATTTGAGTGGGAGCAATGGAGGATTCCAAATTCAAGGTCGAAAAGTTTAATGGCCAGAATTATCAGTTATGGAAAATGCAGACGGAGGATTACCTGTATCAAAAGGATTTGTGGCAGCCATTGGAAGGAAAGGGAAAGAAAGCGACCACAATGTCAGATGAAGAGTGGGACATTTTAGATAGAAAGGCACTGGGATGCATTCGATTGTGCCTTGCGCCGTTTGTAGCATTCAATATAACAGAAGCAAAAACGGCTGTAGATTTGATGGCAACATTGGCTAAGTTGTATGAGAAACCCTCGGCTTCGAATAAGGTATTTCTTATGAAGCATTTTTTTAATTTGAAAATGAGTGAGGGAGGATCTGTAGCGAAGCACTTAAATGAATTTAATACAATTACCAGTCAATTATCTTCGATAAAAATTACCTTTGCAGAAGAGGTTAGGGCTCTCTTGATTTTATTTTCTTTGCTAGAAAGCTGGAATAGCTTGGTTATGGCTATAAGTAACTCTGTCTCTAGTAAAAATACTTTGGTATTTGATGATATTGTTGGTGTTATCCTAAGCGAGAAAAAGCGAAGGAAAAGCACAGGTGATACTCTAACATCATCGGGTAGTGTTTTGAATGTGGAGAACAGAGGAAGATCAAAGGAAAGAGGAAAAGGCCCTCGGAATGAGAAGTTATGAGGGAAGTCAAAGAAATGATGCTCTCAATCTAAAGGAAAGAAAGATTGCTGGTACTGCGGAAAGCTTGGTCATCTAAAGAAAAACTGTTGGTCTCGGAAAAACAAAGGAGACAAAAATGAAAATGACAGTAAGGAAGCTAATATTGCAAGTAATACTTTACAGGATGCTTTAATCTTATGTTTGGATAATGTTAATGATTCTTGGGTAATAGATTCTGGGGCTTTATTTCATGCTACACCCCATAGAAAATATTTTCTAGATTATGTTCAAGATGATTTTGGACAGGTATATTTGGGTGATGATGAGCCCTGTCAAATTGTTGGAAAAGGAAAGATAAAGATCAAGTTGCAGAATGGTAATGACTGGTTTCTGCAGGAGGTAAGACATGTTCCTAATTTAAGAAGAAATTTAATTTCTGCAGGGCAACTAGGTAGTGAAGGTTGCATAGTTACCTTCTCAGACAGTATGTGGAAGGTCACTAAAGGATCATTAGTAGTAGCTAAAGGTACGAAGGTAGGAACATTATATCTGTGTACTGGTAACACTTACTCTACCTTAGCTACTACAAATAAAGTTACTGTAGGGACAACAACAATAAATGTTGTAAGAACAGATTCGATAATGTGGCACCATATGCTTGGGCACATGAGTGAGAAAGGGATGAAAACCCTTCACTCCAAAAATCTATTGGCGGACTAAAGAAGATTGATTTAGAGTTCTATGAAAACTGTGTTTATGGTAAATAGAAAAGAGTCAGATTTCTCAAGGTTGGGAAAGAGAAGAAGAGTGAGAAGTTAGAGCTTGTACATTCAGATGTATGGGGACCGGCTCAGGTATCATCTCTTGGTGGCTCTTGTTATTATGTTATTTTTATTGATGACTCAACTAGAAAAACATGGGTATATTTCCTAAAACAAAAATCAGATATTTTTGAAACTTTTAAGAAATGGAAAGCTTTGGTTGAGAATGAGACAGGAAAAAATTTGAAGTGTCTCAAATCGGATAATGGAGGTGAGTATTGCAGCAAAGCATTTGAAGATTACTGCTCCTTAAATGGGATTCAAAAGCAGAAGACAGTTCCAGGAACTCCACAGGAAAATGTTGTGTCAGACAGAATGAATAGGACAATCATGGAACGCGCAAGGAGCATGAGATTGCATGCTGGATTGCCCTTACATTTTTGGGCAGATGTTGTACATACTGTTGTCTATTTGATAAATAGAGGACCTTCAACCCCTTTGAATGGTGGTATTCCAGAGGAGGCATGGACTGGTAAAAAGGTAAATTATTCTTTTCTAAAAACTTTTGGTTGCGAAGCTTTTGTCCATGTTGATAAAGAAAACGAAACCAAGCTTGATGCTAAATCTTAGAAATGTACCTTCATTGGATATGGGATAGATGAATATGGCTATCGGTTATGGGATTTTGAAAATAAGAAAATAATCAGAAGTAGAGATGTTATATTCAATGACAAGGTTATGTATAAAGAACAGATGTAGGAAAAGAAGCATGAACTGGACAAACAAGAATATGTGGTGTTGGATGAGATTCCTGAAAATGAAATGCCACAGGTACCTGATGCTCAGCAACAATAGATTGTCCCACAAACTCCTGCAAGTGTTAGACGTTCTACAAGGACAAGTAGACCCCCTAAAAGATTTTCTCCTTCTTTGTATTCTATTTTATTAACAGATTCTGGTGAACCAGAAGAATATGAAGAAGCAATGCAGGTAGATGCCAAACAATAGTGGGAGCTAGGCATGAAAGAGGAGATGGACTCCTTGATGAAAAATAAGACTTGGGACTTAGTCCCTTTACCTGCAGAAAAAAGAGCCTTGCCTAACAAATGGGTTTATCAGCTGAATAAGGAGGAAGGAGGTCAAAAAAGATATAAGGCCAGACTTGTGGTAAAAGGTTTTGCATAGAAAAAGGGTATAGGTTATGATGAAATATTTTCTCCAGTTGTAAAAATGACTTCAATTAGAACTGTACTTAGTCTTGTGGCTGCAGATGATTTACATCTTGAACAATTAGATGTCAAAATAGCTTTTCTCCATGGAGATTTGGAGGAGGAAATTTACATGTTGCAACCATAGGGATATGAGGTCAAAGGTAAGGAGAACTTGGTGTGCAGGTTGAAGAAAAGTCTGTATGGCCTCAAGCAAGCACCCCGACAATGGTATTTAAAATTTGATAGTTTCATGGCTGAACATGGTTATCATAGATGTCATTCTGATCATTGTGTATATTTTAAGAGATTTGATAATGGCAGTTATATTATCTTGTTGCTTTATGTTGATGACATGCTTGTTGCTGGGTCTAACATGCAACATATAAATGATCTTAAACAGAAATTAGCCAAGTCATTTGCTATGAAGGATTTGGGTGCAGCTAAGCAAATTCTCGGTATGAGGATTACACGGGACAAAAAAAATAGAACCTTGAATTTGTCCCAAAGTGAGTATATAAAGAAGATGTTGAAAAGATTTAACATGCAGGATGCAAAAGCAGATAGTACACCTTTGGCTAGTCATTTCAAATTGACTAAGGAGATGTGCCCAAAGGCACAGGAAGAGGTTAATAAAATGTCTAACATCCCATATTCGTCAGCTATTGGCAGTCTAGTGTATGCAATGGTATGTACAAGGCCAGATATTGCACATGCAGTGGGAGTTGTGAGCAGGTTTATGAGTAATCCGGGTATGAAACATTGGAATGTTGTGAAATGGATTCTTTGGTATTTGAAAGGAACTACTATGAAGGCATTATGTTTCAAAGGATCTAATGTTTCTCTAAGTGGATTTGTTGACTTTGATCTGGCGGGTGATATTGATTCACAAAGGAGTACTACAGGGTATGTTTTTACTATAGGTTGAACTGCAGTCAGTTGGATTTCTAGGCTGCAAAAGGTTGTTGCACTTTCAACCACTGAAGCTGAGTATGTTGATGCTATAGAAGCCAGCAAGGAGATAATTTGGTTGCAATGTTTTATGGAGGAATTGGGTCAGACACAAGAGGATAGCCCATTGTATACTGATAGCCAGAGTGCCATTCATCTTGCGAAGAACTCTGCTTTTCATTCAAGGACAAAGCACATTCAGCTCAAGTACCACTTCATCAGGACTATTTTGGAGGAGGGTCAATTACGGCTTGAGAAGATTCACATAAGTGAGAATCTTGCCGATATGTTCATGAAGGCAGTTCCATAGGAGAAGCTGATTTCTTGATCAGTTTCTGTTGGTCTTCTTGATTGATAATTGTGGAATTTATACCAGTCGAGTCCTAGTGTTTTATCCAGTGGATGTTGCATGTATAGTGGTGTCGAGTAGTATCAGTCTCCAAGTGGGAGATTGTTAAAATGTGGCAACTGATCAGCAAAGCACTGTACACTCAGCAAGTATCCTCACTCTCAAGAAATATTTTTTTTTGCCATTTTTCGTTGATGAAAACTGACATTGTAATAAAACCCTAAAAAGGCCAACTTTGTTTGTTGCCCTAAAAATGCATGTTATAAGCGGCTGGGATGCTTAAGGCATTGTAAGGTTGATGTACTATTTTTTGCTTGATAATAAGAAAGATTGGATGACTGTGTATGGTGGATGTAACCCATTCTGGGTGAACCACGTTAAATCTCTGTGTTATCTATGTCCTGTTTTATTTCTTTATCTTTTGTATTTAAATCTGCATATAATTGTTAGTTCATATTTGCTTCAGATTTGCTTGAAACCCTAACACATAGGAGTTGGAAGGTCTTTTTTAGGATTAGATTAAGGATATTCAAGCTAAGATTTTTGAGAAAATAGCAGATCAAGTTCTAGGCAAGTCACAAGAGATTAACAAGATTGGCAGTGGGGAGGCTCAAAGATTTACTTCTTAGTTGGAGATCAATGATTTGTCACTAAAACAGAATGGGTCTCTAATTCAAATGCAATAGAAGAGCAAGTCTTCTTTCTTCCCTTGTCTATCATTTAACCTTAGTTTCCTAGAATCCTTTATTCCCCTCTCTTTTTCAGCTTCGGACATGTGGTGGATAAAAGTGGTAAAGAAGATGGTTTCTTTTTTCAAGGAACTAAGTATAAATTGGAAAAGGGATCCCATTCAAAAATACTTTTTGCATAGGCAAAGAATTTTGGAATCCCTAGATTCTAATTATACCGATAAGAAAGAGGGAAGCAATTTTACAGCATTGCAAGTGTTGCCTCAATATTCAAGATTGAATTTTCTTAAGAATGGAGGAGAACCCTCCTATAGTATCTATAAGGATGAGGTTGGTAGGAAAATCGTCTTCTTTTTCTAGCACCTCTTGTCACTATATAAGTTTTCCCCCTGTTAAGGATAGAACCAGTAAAAGTTATGATGCAGAGCCCTCCTTGTAACTTTCCAAACACCTCAAAATGTATGATACTGACCCCTCAACCCAATAATGGGATCCTATCAAGACAAGGCTCTACAACATTAGTTGAAACTTCTCACCATCTTCAAGACTCATGCCTACTCAATCATAGATATCTTGCTACAACACACTCCATGATACCTCCAATGGTTATAGACCATTTGCATACCTTTTTTGGGTCATAAAAGACTCCCCAAGGTTAGACCAAGCACCGGTTGCAAGTATTCATGCCCACTCCTTAAGAAACTCACCCATTTAGGCCTAGTTGCTTGTAGCCCTATTTAGCGGTTAAAGAGACCTTAAGTTCAAACTTTCCCAAACACCCTGGAAAATAAATTATGGATTCAAACACCCTTTTTGAATTTACACAACTCCCCAAAAGGAAGGGTCAAGGTCTGGAAAATAAAGGTCTTTGCCGGCAAGATGTTGACTATCCTAAAGGGCTAATTAGGCCACTTTTGTGAAGCAACTATACTCAGATAAATGAACCAAGCAAATAAAATCCCATGGGCATGTAGGGAACCATAAAACATAAGGGGTTCTAGGGTTACACACCTGGAATCATCGTCAATTGCACAGAAGGTAATTTTGCTTGTTCAAGGTCTAGGTAGCCACATAGAGATGTCTACCTAGGGTCACTCCAAACACTTCTCTCCCTTTCTCCTCTTGCAAAACACTCTTGGAATCCTAGAATACACTGACCATACTTTCCTTTCACCAAATCCCATGGGTCTCAGATTGATAAAGTGCAAGATATGGCCATGGAGGAGGAAAAACCCAAGGTAAACCCTGGTTTTTCGGACACCTATAGTAAAAGTTGAATATCAGGAGCAACACACACAATTAGAACTTCAAATCAAAGCCAAATAAAATTTAACTCTCCTCTCCAACCAATTCATATAATTGAGAATGGATCCCAATCCGTATAGTATCGTACCACGAACCAAAACTCCAGATTTGTAGGAAAAACTTAGAATTCTATTAGTTTGATGGCATCAGAGCTCTTCTCCATACAATCCCTCTTGGGAATTGGATCCACAAGGTGTATAAAATAATCCACAAATTCTCTCAACTGAAAATCAAGAGTTAGAGCCATTGGAGGAGTTTCGAATTAACAAAATGCAAAAAGTGCATAAAAGTTGCTCATGACAACTTTTGACAACTTTTGCAAAAGTTGTCAAAATGTCATCTTTCACCTCCTAATGCCTTGGGTCAAGTTTAACCCCTCCTAAAACATCTTAAAACACTAAAACCAACACATTTGATCCCCTATTGTCCATAAGTCCTAATTGGCTCATAGGAATGCCAAAATAGGAGTTTGACTCACAAGATGGGGTTCATTATTACAAACACATAATGCATGATTGAAAACCTATACAAAACATTCTAAAGACATATTTAATGCCTTATCCTCCCTTCTCAGAGTTTGAATTATCATCCTAAAGGGTTTGATGGGGTGCTCCTGCACCATACTCCCCAGAAGAAGAAATCTCAAGTCCACTTGAGATGAGAGTCTGTAGGTCGACACCATGATCTTTGATTTGTTTCTCTATCATCTAGACTACTTCAGACTCAGGTTGGCCTTTCCAAGCCACCAAATACTCCATGTAAACTTTTCTCCTAGTTCACTTTGCAACCTTAGTGTCTAGAACCTTCTGTAACTTTGGTGGTTCATGTTTGGGAATGTCATCATCAACAATATCCTGAACTGTGTCTTCTCCTGCACCAACACTACACTTATAAAGAGTTAATTCACAAACATTAAAAATAGGTGACAAACCAAGATCAGATGGTAGTTAAAGTTCATAGGCATTTGGACCACATTTCTTCAAGATTTGGCAAGGTCCAATCTTTCTTTGCATCAGCTTTTTATATTTGCCTTTTGGAAGTCTTTCCTTCTTCAAGTGTACCCACACCAAGTCTCCCACATCAAACTAAACATCTCTCTTCTTTTTGTCAACATGATTTTTATATCTCTCTGTAGATTGTTGAAGATGAGTCTTAACTTAGACATGGATTTCTTTTATGGAAGTAGCAAAGGTTTCTCCATCTGCACTAATGGCTTCCCCTTGAGGTCTCTCTCTCACCTCTAGCACACCCCTGGGGTGGATTCCATATACAATCTGGAAAGGTGACTTAACGGTACTCCTATTCACTGTATCATTGTAGGAGAATTCTACCTGAGACAATATACTATCCCACCTTTCTCCATTTTGTCTAGTCAAACACCTTAGCAGATTCCCTAGTGACTTGTTTACAACTTTAGTTTGGCCATCTGTTTGGGGATGGTAGGCTGAGGATAAGGATAAATTTGTACCAAGCTCCTTCCAAAGGGTCTTGCAGAAGTGACCAATAAATTTTACATCCCTATCGGAGACTATAGTCAAAGGCAAACCATGTATCCTAACAATCTTACTAAACCTATCCACCACTACAAAAACACTATCATATACTTTCCTTGTCCTAGGTAATCCTAAAACAAAATCCATACTTATGCTTTCCCATGGTCTTGAAGGTATGGGTAAAGGCTGGTATAAGCTTGCATTGGTAGGCTTTCCTTTTGCCTTTTGGCAGATCACACATGTCTCCACAAATCTCCTGACATATGTCTGTAGTTTGGGCCAAAAATAGTGTCTTTTTACCAAATCTAGTGTCTTGTCAAGACCAAAATGGTCTACCATTGCTCCACAATGTTTCTCCTTAATTATATTCAATCTCATAGAGCATTTGGGTATGCATAGTTGTGCACCCTTAAACAACAATCCATTTTGAATGAAAAATTTAGAATACTCAACATGAAACCGTTCATCAAATGAAGCACATACCTTATAGGCCTCTCCAAAATCTTCATCACCCTCATACATGGCTTTCAAAGAGTCTATGCCAACACTCTCCAACTGAATCTGATTTGTAGTTAGGACTCTTCTACTCAAAGCATTTGCCACCTTATTCTTGACTCCTTTCTTGTGCTTAAGAATGAAAGTGAAAGCTTGTAGGGTCTCTACCCACTTCATGTGTTGGTGATTCAACATTTCTTGACTATTTATAAAGCTAAGGGCCTGGTTGTCTATGAAAACTATGAATTTTTTTGGTAGCAAGTAGTGTCTCCACTTTTTCAATGATTGGACTAGAGCACACATCTCTAGGTCATAAGATGAATATCTCCTCTTTGCCTCATTCAACTTCTCACCGAAGAAAGCGATAGATCTTCCCTCTTGACTGAGCACTACTTCAATAGCCATGTGACTAGAATCACACTCCACTTGGAAGATCTTGTTGAAATCAGGTAGGGCAAGGACCGACTGCTCAACAACTTTCCTCTTCAATGTTTCAAAAGAGTTATATGCTTCTTCTATCCAACTAAACCTACACTTTTGTCCTCCCTTTATTGTATCAAGCATAGGAGCACAAATATGGCTAAAGCCTCTTATAAACTTCCTATAGAAGGTAGCTATGCCATGGAAACTTCTAACATCATTCATTGTCCTAGGTGTAGGCCAAGACAATATGGCACTCACCTTTTCTTGATCCATTTTCAATTCACCATATGAGATTACAAATCCCAAGTAAATGATCTCTTCCTGCATAAAGAAACACTTTTCCAAGTTGATCATTAATTGTTCTTCATACAATCTTCTTAGGACTAGGTCTACATGTTTTAGATGTTCTCCTTTGGTTTGACCAAAACTAGAATGTCATCTAGGTAGGCTATAACAAATTTCCCTCTGAAATCCCTCAAGACTTCATTCATTAACCTCATAAAGGTACTAGGTGCATTGGATAAGCCAAAGGGCATGACTTTCCCCTCATACAACCCCTCATTTGTTTTAAATGTAGTCTTCCATTCATCTCCTAGCCTAATCCTAATATGATGATAACCACTCTTTAAATCAACTTTTGTAAAATATCTAGCACCCCCCAAACAATCTAACAAATCTTCAATCCTAGGCATGGGAAACATATACTTGATAGTAATCTTGTTGATAGCTCTTGAGTTGGTGCAAAGCCTCCAAGTGCCTTCCTTTTTGGGTGCCAAGACTACAGGGACTGCACATGGGCTCAAACTTTTGCCAATCAATCTAGATTCAAACAATTCTTCATCATGTTTTGCCATCTCAACATTCTAATCTGGTGTGAGCTTGTATGTTGCTTTATTAGGCAAGGTGGATCGAGGTATAAGGTCTATACAATGGTTTATGTCCCTCATGGGATGTAGTGACCCTGGCATGCCATCAGAGATGACACCCATGTATTTATCTAGTAGCTGTTGCACTACAGGATCAATCAACCTCAATCTGTCCTCTTTCTTATCCTCAGACTTCTCCACCTTTGTTACTGTTGGAATTGGGATAAGGGCATAATAGACCATGCCTTCATTTTCTATGTTCTTCATGAACTGCTTCCCTCCTAATACCAACACCTTGGCCTCCTTTTGTTTTGTCTCCTCCTCATCCTCCATTAAAGGTAGCAACTCAATCACCTTAGCATCTTTGGTGATGGAATATGTATTCCTAGCAACATCATGCTATTCCTTCAAATCAAATTTTCATGGTCTCCCAAATAGGAGATGATAAGCATCCATCTTTGCAATGTCAAACATCAACCTATCTCTATAGGTTCCAATCTGGAATTCCACCCAAGCCTACTCTTCCACAACAGCTTGTTGTCCTTGTGTGAGCCATGAGACCTTGTAGGGGCAAGGGTGAGGTAGTCTCCTCAACTTTAGTTTCTCCACCATCTCTAGAGACACAAAGTTCTCAGTTGAACCAAAATCTATTAGGACCTTGCAGACTTTTCTACCCGCTTTGCAAGTGGTCTTGAATAGAGACTTTCTCTGTGCGGGTTCTCTATCAGACATCTTCATAGTGGTTACTGCTCTTCTGATCATCAAAGCTTCACCTCTTTCAGGGTAGCCATAGCTGTCAAGGGTATTGACACTTTTGTATATGTTTACACTTGCCACACTTTGGTAGTCAGCCTCTAAAATCAAGTTACTTCTCCTTTCTCCCATGGAACTAGTAGGTTTATTCGGGCATCTATTGGTCATGTGTCCTTCTTGATTGCAATTATAACATCTGATTGGACCTCTACCTTGAGATATCCATCTAAATGGTGGTCTTCTTCCTCTGAAGCTACCTCTCTGATTGTATCCTCCATTGTTATTGGAACTACTCTCTCCTTTAGTGCCTTCTTGACTGGTTTCACTTTGATTTCCAAAACCATTTCCCTTACTTCTGAAAAAATTCTTCCACCCCTCTGTTGTCTTCCTCTTCCTTTATTATTCTGCTCTTGTCTGCTTTTGATCTTCTCTTCCACCTTGATAGAAAGTTGATGGCATATACCAATAGTGTCTAGGCTAAGAAGCTTCAATTCTTCTTGAATGTTGTACCTTAATCCATTCAGGTATTGAGAAACTTTCTCACTCTCTTCCTCTTTTGTTTTAGACTTCATGCATAGCCTTTGGAACTCCTTAATGTATGAGTTTACATCCATCTCCTTTTGCTTGAGATTTTGTCTCCTCTTATGGAGTTGTATTTCATAGTCTTTAGGTACATAGGCCTATTTGATTAAGACAACCATCCTCTTCCAAGAAATGATCTTGGGATTATTGTCCTTCTCTCTTTCCTCTTGGACAAAGTTCCACCAAGTTAGGGCTGCTCCCTTCAACTTGGACTTAGCAATCTTTACCTTCTGGTGTCCTGGAATGTCTTCACACTCAAAGAAACTAGATAGGGAGTCTATCCAATCCATCACAACATCTGGTTCCATTTTCCCAGTGAAAGTTGGCAAATCAAACTTCTTCTCCATGGTTCTCCTCTCCATGGATTTGAGGGCATGAAGGAAGTGCCTCTGGGCAGGAGGAATCACCTCTTCCTCCGGCATAGGGATCTCATCCTCATCCCCTTCATCACCACTACCAGTGCCTCCATCTTCCTTCCCATCTACTCTACCTCTCAACCTCTCTAGCTCCCTCTGCATTTCCTTGCAAGCAGTTGCCTGCTCTCTCACAATCTTTTCCAATTCCATGTTGGTTATTGGCTCTCTAGGGACCTCTTCTTCTTGTCCCTCTGACATCTCTCAATTCTCTATCTCTTTACCAAAGCCATTACTAGCTTTGATACCACTTGATGTAGAGCCCTCCTTGCAACCTTCCAAACACCTCAAAATGTATGACACTAACCCCTCAACCTAAGAATGGGATCCTATCAAGACAAGGCTCTACAATATTAGTTCAAACTTCTCACCATCTTCAAGACTCATGCCTACTCAATCAGGGGTATCTTGCTACAACACACTCCATGATACCTCCAAGGGTTACAGACCATTTGCATACCTATTTTGGGTCATACAAGACTCCCCCAGGTCAGACCAAGCACCGGTTGCAAGTATTCATGCCCACTCCTTAAGAAACTCACCCATTTAGGCCTAGTTGCTTGTAGCCCTATTTAGCGGGTAAAGAGACCTTAAGTTCAAACTTTCCCAAACACCTTGGCAAAAAAATTATGGATTCAAACACCCTTTTTGAATTTACACAAGTCCCCAAAAGGAAGGGTCAGGGTCAGGAAAATAAAGGTCTTTGCCGCCAAGATGTTGACTGTCCTAAAGGGCTAATTAGGCCTCTTTTGTGAAGCAACTATACTCAGATGAATGAAACAGCCAATTAAAATCCCATGGGAATTTAAGGAACCATAAAACATAAGGGATTCTAGGGTTACACACTTGGAATCATCGCCAATTGCACACAATGTAATTTTGCTTGTTCAAGGTCTAGGTAGCCACATAGAGATGTCTACTTAGGGTCGCTCCAAACATTTTTCTCCCTTGCTCCACCTACAAAAAACTCTTGGAATCTTAGAATACACTAAACATACTTTCCTTTTATTAAATCCCAGGGTCTCAGATTGATAAAGTGCAAGATATGGCCATGGAGGAGGAAAAATCCAATGTAAACCCTAGTTTTCCGGGCACCTACAGTAAAAGTTGAATATCAGGAGAAACACACACAATTAGAACTTCAAATCAAAGCCAAAGAAAATTTAACTCTCATCTCCAACCAATTCACATCACTGAGAATGGATCCCAATCCGTACAGTACCATACCACAGACCAAAACTCCAAATTTGCAGGAAAAACTCAAAATTCTATTAGTTAGCCCTAAGGATCTAGCAATTCCCCCTTTTATCTCTCTTCAACCTGAGCCAAATGCTTATTCAAGGGGCACTAAGCATTGCACCCCTCTTAAACCCAAAAGAGATAGACCCATGTGTAGCTCCAAGCATTTAAGATAAAAATCTAAAAGGGAGCATAATCAATCTTTCTCTCATGTCTCAAGTTTGCAAATGGAAAAAAGAAGATATCAAAGACTTGTGGAGAAACAAAATTTGAAAGGTTCCCAATCTATGCCTTCAAAGAAATTTTCAACTATGCCTTCTATTGCTTCTAAGGATCCTATATGTTTGCCTATTTCCTTTCTTGATTTCACAGAAATCCAAGATAATCAATCCCCCTTGCAATGCTCCCCTCATGTCATTAATTATGAACATGAGGATTGTGCATCTAGAGAATTAGTAGTAGTTTGTGATTTCCTAGGTATCTCATCGCCTCAATCTATGGAATCAAATGATTCTTGGTCACAAAAACAAGAATCAATTAAGAAAATATTGAATATGGATGATTCAATAGAGGTAGAGGATGACTCAAATGAATTTAATTCTGAAACAAAGGGAGGCAAATACAGTTCTAAAGGATAAGGAATCATTTGGAATCTTTGAGAAACAATCTATTAAACAAAAACTAGACTACAGACAATTTCTAGATGGTAGAAGAGGCAAAAAATATTTGTGATTTTAAGATCTTTGGAGGGGGTAGATAAGAATCAACTAAAAATAAGAGACCTTTGGAGAAAAGGAAAGGGGAACTCCCCATCTTTTGAGTTATGAAAAATCTTTCATGGAATGTTAAGGGATTGAATGCCCCTATAAAGCAATGCCTAGTTAGGCACTACATAAAAATCTATAAGCCAGAGGTGGTCATGCTCTAGGAAACTAAATTGAATAAGGATCAAATTTTGTCTTTCACAAAAAAAATGGGCTATTGGGAAATGGAATCAGTAGATGTAGTAGGAGCTACAGGTGGGTTAGCTCTTTTGTAGAACCAAAGGAAAATATCATACTTGCATCTTTCCTTAGATAACATTGGATATCAAGAATACTCTCAAACTTTCAGGAAGATATTAAGATTTTTATCTTCAACATTTATGGACCAATTCAAGACAACATGAAATTAGCTTTATGGAAAGATTTAGAAAGGTTAATGCAAAATATTCCCCAACAAAATGTGGTATTAGAAGGGGATTTTAATGTGGTTCTTCATCTTTCAGAGAAGTATGAAGGGATTCAAAAGAAGTCTCAGTCCCAAATTGACTTTAAGGACTGGGTAGTCATGAACAACCTATTGGATATAGTCACTGAAAATGGGGCTTTTACTTGGAACAACAGAAGACTGGGCTTTAGCTATATAGAAAAGAAACTGGATAGATTCTTCTTCAAAGGGGATCTCTCCAAAGTAATTTTTACCCTAAAATCAGCAATAATGCTTGTTTCTGGCTCAACCCACTATCTGATTCAGTTATATATTTTTAGAGACAAGAAGCCCATAAACTGCCCTTTTAAATTTGAAAAAAATGTGGATGAGGGATCAAGACTTTGTTTCTCTAATTGATAATTGGTAGAATAAAGAGAGTTTTGAAGGTTCCAAGCTTTTTTTATTTATATAAAATTTGAAAAAGATCAAACAAAAACCTCTAATCTGGAATAAGGAAAAATAAATAAATATCTTTCATGAAAAGCTCAGAGTTGAAAAAGAAATAGAGAAAATGAATTTAGAAGTTTTAGATTTTGGAATGGATCAAAATAGGTTTTTAAAGGAGAAGGAACTACTCTAGATTCATGAAGAAGTATTAGCTAAAGAGGAAACATTTTGGAGACAAAAATCAAGAGATGTTTGGCTTTCAGAAGGTGACAAAAATTTTAAATTCTTTGATAATAGCACAAAACAGAGAAGAGCTTTAAATAAAATTTTGAGAATTAAAGATGAGCAAGATAATATGATTGAGGATTTTGAGGAAATTTCAAAAAATCAATGTCTTTCTTCTTAAATATTCTAAACAATTGGGAGGGGTTGAAATTAGATCCATAAAAGGATTGTCTGAGAAATATTCCAAAAATATTGCTGGAAGAAGATAACTCAAAGATAAATTAAAAAAATCCTCTCAAAAAGTAGAAAAAGCTCTTAAACAATTCCACCTAGACAAATCCTCAGGGCCAAATGGATTTCCATCTTGTTTTTACCAAAAATGTTGGTCTATTCTAGGCAATGAGTTAACAAATGCCTTAGACACAACAAGAAATTTAGGCACTTTTTTGAAGGAGATCAACAACACTTTCATTGTGTTGGTCCCAAAGAGGGACAGTTCCTTAAAGTTTGAGTATTTTAGACCTATTTCCTTCTACAATACTTTATTTAAGATTTTAGCAAAAGTTCTAGCCAATAGATTGAAGATTGTCCTACCCCTAATAATCTTAGAAGAACAAACAAGATTTGTCCTGAGGAGGTCCATCTTGGATGGAGTTATCATTGCCCAAGAAGCAATCCACTCTTTACAAATCAACAAGCATCCAAGTATGATGATCAAATAGGACATCAACAAGGCATATGATAAAGTAGATTGGAGGTTCTTATGTAAATATCTAGAGACCTTTGGATTTTTAAAAAAGTGGATCAATTTTTATTGCATCTCTACTCCACACTTTTCAGTCTTAGTGAATGGATCTCCTCAAGGTTTCTTTGAATCTTCTAGAGGGCTTCAACAAAGAAATCCAGTTTCTCCCTTCTTTTTTATCATCTTAACTAACTCTTTGGGTAGATCTTTTCACAAATATCAATAGGATGGAATGATTAAAGGTATAAGGATCACAAATGTAGTAGAGACAATGACTCATCAACAGTTTGTTGATGATACAATGTTATTTGGTAAAGTTGAAAGAAGGGAAGCTATCAATTTCAAGAAAGTTTTGAGGATGTATGATTCAACATCAAGTCAACTAGTAAATAAAGAAAAATATGGGATTTTCTTCTTTAAAGTAATTAAGAGTACAGAGTCCCAGATTCTTTCTCTCCTTAATTTTAAAGAACAAAAACTTCCTTGAATTTATCTAGGTTTACCCTTATACAAAGGTATTAGAATCTCTAAGGTTTGGGATCTGATGGGAGAAAGGATGGACAAGAAAATGGAATCCTGGAAATCAAAATGGCTCTCTTGGGCAGGAAAAATAATCATGCTAAAGATAGTCCTTTCAGCTATCCCTATGTATCTTATGTCCTGTTTATCCATTTCAATTGGAGTAACACTAAACTAGTTAAGAAAATGAGATCCTTTTCCTAGCAAGGGATGACAAAAAAGAGGAAAATGGCTTTGATAGCATGGGAAAAAGTTTGTAAACCCAAACAATTTGGGGGGGTTGTCTTGAGGAATCAATTATGACAGAATAAAGATTTAGGAGCAAAGCTAAGTTGGAAAATCTATAGAGATCCTAATTGGAAATGGGTAAGAATTTTCAAAGGAAAGTACCTGGATGACATGAGCTTAGAAGGAATTTTCAGAACTCAAAACCTGCCAAAAGGATCAAGGGTCTAGAACTTTATTTTGAGTTGTAGAAATTTGATTTCAAACAACATCTCATGGAATGTGAAAGATTGGAGGAAAGCTATGTTTTGGTTAGATTCATGGGGTGGCTACTTGGCTTTAGATTTAGAGCTAGGACAAATCAACCTTAAGGTTGTTGCTAAGAATAGGCGGGGTTTCTTTATCAAATATTATATTGAAAAGGATGAGGAGAACTAATCATTAGGTTGAAAATGGATTTTTTTTTGAAGAATTACTTGCAGACATGGAAGAAATGAAATCTCTTGAGGATATCCTACAACAAAAATCCCTAGTAATTAAAGATGGCTCAGATTCAATCATTTGGCTAGGGGAAAATTCAGGGAGCTATAACTCTAAGGATGGATATAAGGCTATATTCCAAAATCATAATTTAGAAAAAACTAAGATTCTCATTTCCTTATGCTGGGATAAAAGATGTCTTCCCAAAGCTGGGTATTTTGCATGGGCAACACTACAAGGAAGAATCCTAACAACAGAATGGTTCAAAAAGATTGGGTTTTTCAGGGCCCTCAAAATGTGTCCTTTGTGAGTTAGAAGAAGAAACAATTAACCACATTCTCTTTTCTTGTCCCTTTGCCTCTACATGTTGGCAATGGCTTTGCACCAAATTAGGTTGGTTTATTGCCCTACCTAATGACATTGAGTATTTTTCAAAAGTTGGCCTAATGTCTACTCTTCAATTTTATTCCATTCATTATGGATTTCTTCCCCTTCAATAATTATTTATGAAATTTGGAAGAAAAGGAACAAAAGAATCTTCAGAGGGGAAAAATTACCTTGGGAAAGCATAATTAACAAATTGGAAGTAGCTATTGTGGAAGTAGTAAATAGTGGACTCTTAGTTCAATTACCAAAAGAAACTCAATTTTCTTTTTGGGATAGTAAGATGTGAGAAAATTGGTATGACTTAAAGATTCCTTCCTTTGTTAGAAAGGGGGGTGAGGAGAATACAAATCAAAGAAAGAAGGCAGTATGGTCTCCATTGAAAGCTGGATGGTATAAGCTGAATTTTGATGGGGCCTCTAGAGGAAATCCAGGGGTTTTAGGGGTAGGTTGCATCATTCACTCTTTAGATGGTCAGATTCAAGCCAAGATAGCTAAAATGTTAATAAAAGATACCAATAATGTAGCAGAAATTCAAGCTGCTATAGAAGGCTTTTTAATTTATAGGGAACTTGGTTTTAAAGAGATTCAAATTGAAGGAGATTCAACAATTATTATCAATGCTCTTAGGTTTGGTAATACTCCAAATTTGAGACTCAACTCTTTACTAAGTAGAGCAACTGATTTACTTAAAGATTTTGAAGCTTACACTATTAATCATATTTACAAAGAAGCCAATCGGATGGCAGATTCTCTAGCAAATAGAGGTGCTGATGGAAATTTTGAGAAATTCATCAAATCATAAAGAGTTATTTGTTCTCTGAATGAATAACCCTTCCTCCTCTCCTTATTATTTGAATTCTGCTTCACTCGGAAGGTTTAACAGTTATTGACTTTTAGTGGAGCCTGTGATCCCAACAAATGTTTTAGCAAGATGGAACTTAATTTTGAAATTCAAAATCTAAATAGATTCAAATTCTGGAGCCAACAAACATATTGAAACAACAGATTCAACCTCGGTAACATATACTTTAGTAATATACCAAAATTGCTAAACATGCAAACTCATAAGCATATAAACATCATAACACTCATAATACCAAATTTAACGTGGAAACACAAATAGGGAAAAACCACTGTGGGATTTCGGACCCACTAAGAAATATACTCTTCTAGAGTATGCTTGGTTAAAAGCAAATCATGTTAAAGATTACAAACACATTGCTAGATGTGACTCGGTTAAGGGATTTCCCTCAGATCTGTTAGCATCTTTACCTTGTTAGAAGTGACCTTGTTAAAGGATTTCAAGCACTCAATCAGAATGTCACCTTGCTAGAGGGTTTTACAAATAAGACTATTAAGTCCACTCTGTTAAGAGATTTTCTGTCACTTTACAAAATAACAGTAATAAAAATCTATCTGCAACTTCACATCTAAAAATGCTAAAGTAGATTCTTATTTGCTCAATACAATAGGACTTATCTTGTCCATCTACTGGGCTTTATACTCTACTATTCAAATAGGTCTTCAAGCTTCTGTGCTCGGTAATCACTATGTAGCATCTCTGTGCATACACTTGCCCGCATACATTGTTTATCAACAGTTCCTTATTTATAAACAACTTTCCAACTGCTTAATCTCCTTGATCACATATCCCATGATCAATCATAGCCATCAGATCTTCAAACTTGACTAGGTTCAATGTATCCTTCGATCTGAAAACATTTTACCCCACCTTGGAACTTGCATACATTTCTTGGAACTTGTGCTAGGGTATTGCAGTTCAATCTGAGTTGTAGATCTTCCTGTCGATCTTCCTTTTGCCATAGATTCTTTAACAAACTTCATGCACGGCATACCAATCATTTAATCATAGCCAGCTCATCAGCTTCTTTCATTAAATAATGCTTTTATTCATTCAATGCATTCTGTTATTACTCAGTTGCAACTCGGTAAATACTAAACTTCACTCGGTAGACATTCTGCCTTTATCAACCGATAGCGATAACCTTAGGGTTTACCAACTAGGTTTCTCAGGGTTTACCGACTAGGTTCTTTGCTCAGTAAAATAGTATAGTATTAACCTTACAATCAATAACATATGTAGGATATCAAAACAGTCTAAACATCATGATCTCATCATTGTCTAACTCGGTAATAGTTGCCCATTGAATAACTTATTCCTCCTCTTATTCATCACATTCTTTCTGTGTCTTTTACCGACATCTTTATACTCATGAAATAATACTTATTAAGATATGACAACATCATACTGAATTAGAAAACCAATTTCTTGACATCAATGATAAAATAATAGTATTAAGATAGTAAACATCCTTAATCAGTTATACTCATAATCATCAACAACCTTCTCAATATCCTTATTGAAATGCCAACAATCTTCCTTGTCTGTTATAATGCCAACACCAATCTCATTGGTAAAAATCTATGCAAGAAGAATATGATACTTTGCTTGCTAATCAAACTTGGGATTGAGTTCCTTTACCTCAAGGTAAAAATCTTGTTTTTTGTAAGTGGTTATATAAAACTAAGTTGAATGCAAATAATGAAATTAGTAAGTTTAAAGCTAGATTGGTTGCTAGAGGCTTTTCTCAAATTGAAGTCTTATATTATAATGAAACTCTTGCTCCTATAGCTAAAATGACTACTATTAAACTAGTTTTTGCTTTAGCTTCTAATATGCATTGTCATATTCAACACATGGATGTTAAAAGTGCTTTTCTAAATGGTGATTTGCATGAGAAAATTTATGTCTCAACCTCCTGGTTTTCTTAAGGAAGGTGATGAACATTTAGTTTGCAAGTTAAAGAAACCAATTTATGGTTTTAAACAATCTCCTAGAAAATGGTATTCTAAGTTAAATGCATTCTTTCTTTGTCAAGGTTTCATTAGAAGCAAAAATGATCCAAATTTATATATTAAACATAGTGAAGATGACACTATGATTATTATTATATATGTCGATAATTTAATTCCAACTTCAAGTTCCAATAATTTGATTTTCAAAATTACGTTTCAACTCAATCAAAAGTTTCAAATGACAGATTTCAGAATTTTACAACATTTTTTGAGAATGCAAATTTGGCAAACACCTCAAGGAATTTTTCTATCTCAAAGTAAATATGCTCAATATCTTTTAGACAAGTTTAAAATGAATGATGTTAATCATGTATCTACTCCTTTTGAATTAGGAACAAATTTAGCTTGATATGCAAACTCCTCTAGTTGATGCTACTTTATATAGATAACTAGTTGGAAATTTAGATTGTTTAACTCTTACTATACTCGATATTGCTTACAGTGTGGGTTTAGTTTCTAGATTTATGTCTAAACCTCAAAAAACTCACTTTAAAGTTGCAAAAAGAATTTTAAGATACTCAGATTGTTTGAAACTGACTTGGTTGAAAAAGTCACCTACTAATATGTCTCGATTACGTGCTACTGTTTAAGCTGAAAGCACTAAGGTATGTCTCTGATACGCTAAGCTGGTGTTGAAATGCGCTAGACTGGTGTCAAAAAGTGCCACTGAAAGTTTTACTAGTAGGATACGAGTTATGCGCTAATATGACTTCTGAAAGTGCTAATATTTGGTTAAAATGCACTACAGAATGGTTGATACGCGCTAGGAAGTTGCTCCTACGTGCTAAGCTGCCCTAATTTTTTTACTTCTACTTTTCTGGGGGATTTTTAACACTTTTGTTTTGGATGGATGGTTTTCTGAAAAATAAATTGCAAACACAGCATTAAAGTGGTAACAAATTTTGTCTATGCTAGACAATTAGTGTATGTAATGTGAGGATGTGTTAAAATATTCGATGTTTTCACTGGATTAGATAACATGTAATAAAGAAAAGGCATACTCTTTATTCAAGGCTTATTAACAATATCATAGCACACTAGTCTCTATACTCTGTTAGCTCAAACAACCTTGTCACCCCCTAGATGGCACCTATTTTTTTGCCTTTTGCCAAAAATTAACTCAAAGTGAATTGCTTCACAGTTGAGTAGTTATCTTGGGAGATATATGGCGAGTGATCTTGGAGGTGGATTCTTCCCAACCCTTGTACTATGATGTTGAAAATGTTTGGATACCGACTCGGCTCAAAGTTTCTAGTGTTAAGGTTCTTAATCAAGCTTTTGTTCAGTCTTCAATGATAAACTCCCCTCTAGAGGCTTCCCACTTCCCAACCTTTAGAACAAAGGCTTTACATATCTTAAAGATACTGGGGGAAGACTAATCACTGATCAAAACCATTGAAGGGGACTTTCATCAGCCTCCACATTTGATTATAGTGGGTTGAAACACTTGGTGATAAAGTCATTTCCCACTTAGGTTGTTCCCCTCTCACCAGCCATTAATAGTGCTCTAAGAGAAACTCGGTAGGGCAGGCCTGCTAAAGGATTTAAATGCTTGAAATAAAGAAAGCATATGAATGATTTGGCTTTTTGGTCACCCAGTTAAGGGGAGAGCATATACCTATCACTTTTGAGACAAAGCAAACAAGTTCTTTTTATCCTTTAAAGAAATGATTTGCTAACTTCTATTTGGAGATGTTGCTTCAAAAGGTGTGGTTTTCTTTTTAACTTTGCATAGCAATGATTTTCTACCTAAGAATGGAAATCTTGGTCAACAAAAGAAATTGCGATATCGGTCAACAAAAGTATAGTCGATAAGTGAAAATTTCCCTTTTGTCCTTGCACAAAAACAAAGATGGGGTGATTTTTATCCTTGCAAAGAAAATCAAAAAATGGATCCTTTTATGCACCAAAGGAAGGTAAAGTTCTTTTTACCTTTGCAAACTAAAAAAAAGGAAATTTGCTTGTTCTTTTTAAACCCAATTTTGAAGTGTTTTCGCCTAATCTTGCCAAAATGAAAAGGTTTGTTTTGTTGTTCTTTTTATCCAACAATGAAGTTCTTTTTAAAACCCAAAGGAAGATGTGGTAGATTTTAAACCCAAAAGACAAGTGAGATTCTTTTCAAACTTATAGAAAAGTGAATTCTTTTTATCTAACTAGAAAGTTAGATAGAATTAAAATTCCTATTTTTAACTTATTCTAAACCTGCAAGAAATTGGTTAGTTACCTACAAGAAAAAAATTAGTGAAAACCAGAATCTAAAGTGGGCTTACACAAGCCTAAATTTTTCTTCCCTCGGTTAAAATTTTGCATTTTCTCTGTTAAATTCATACGCTAAACTGCAGTGCAGATGCACTACAAGAAGTTACCGACGCGCTAATTAAAGATCTCTAAGCGCTACACTAATTACCAGTTACGCTACGTTGTTTGTTGTAATGCCCCGCCAGGAAACCCCGAAGGGATAAGCCAAAATTACAAGAATAGAGTGCAATTTTTTTTTTTTTAAAAAGTTACAACACATAAGATGCAACAAGATAACAAGATTCAGATTACATAGCGGAAGACTTCAACTAACTCCTAAAGAGTTTCCCAACGAGATTACTTAAATTTTCACAATACACTTAGCTCACACAATTAATCCATTAAGCTGAATATCTTAATAACGAGATAATTCACAATCAGGATAATTTCTTTCAAAGATGGAAAAATAAATCACAACAAAGATTCATCCATTAAGGTCCATTCATCAACCTCATTCAAGCTTTTCAATTTAAAATTACAAACCATACATCTACATTTTCTAATACACTAGGATTTCATCATAACATAAGAGATCTTTGCAAGCATACTAAATTTCCTTAGCAACAACTGAATATCATCTATTACTCTAAGATACATTATTCCATATTCCAACTTATTGCATTAAAAAGGACGATTTCACACATGCATTACGATAAATCGCATCTCAACCAATTATGCATTCGATCCACATGGCATTCAAGATAGAACTGAGTATAAGCATTAAAAGTTAATTCCATTTATCCACTTAACCATTTTACATAAGCTAAACATACATGATAAAGCTGAATAAAGGAAACATAAGAGAATACACCACAAAACCCCATAATGATCTCGGAGTTCACCCCTAAAGGGCTACATCTCCGGGTCTGCTCAACTGCAAGACCCCCTTTGATAAATAATAAAGTTAAGAGAATAAGAGGTTACACCATACAATCCAGCCATCAAGGCGATACATAAACAATATACAAACGACCACACCGGTCAATAAATACATAAACGATCCTTACAAGGAACAGGATCTAGCTGAACATAATCAAAGCTAATATCATAAGAGTCCATGAGAGCATCCATAAAACTGAACCATCACCACCCAAGGGTCTAACATGAAACCGACACTCACAAGGGCAACGACGAAGGACGACTCACAAAGGTACTCAAAACAGGACAAGACGACAACACACTAGCGGACGTAGGGACAAGTGTCATCACCCACCTGGTATGGATACCATGGCAAGTCTTCATAGGTCCCGGCCCATACACTGGTAACCCTGGCAACCTAATCCGAACTTCCGGCCCATCCAAGCCTCATGTGGACCCACACATCCTCTCGTGATGACAAGGAAGGTAGTTTGCCATTTCAGGCCTTCTCACAGCATGTCGAATCTATGATAGCACTCGTCTCATGTGTGAGGCACAATTATCTTAATTAAAATTATATTCTAATCTACTTAGGTTATCACTTATTAGACTCACTTCCGACGGGTTATCCAGCAGCCACTTTGGGCGCGGCCCCCATCGAAAGCCACTTTCCCATACGACACTAGACTATACTCAACAAACTCAAAACCAAGGGATACACATGGTCAGACGAACGGAGTTCAAGAAGAGAGAAACATTCATCTGGTCAAACACGACTCAAGGGTAATCACTTACTGACGGTACTCTAATCTAGAGACCCGACCAACAACGGTCAACCACAATCATCATTCGACTCACACACACAAGGAGGATAAGATCAATTATGACAACATCACAAAACAACAGTCAACTCGAAACCGAGGACTGAAACAAGAACACCAAATCATCCATACGACAGGGTCCTACTAAACAAAGCAAAGCATGCCATTTCATAATTAAAGGCGAATACAGAATTTAAACTCGCAAGGCAATAACCAGAAAAGACAATATTTCCACAAATTGATTTAAACATTAAAAACGATCAAGTTTTCTACATGATCTAAAAACATATTACAGTTATCTACCTCAACTGGGGATAAGTTGTTCTTGGGTTTCTAACTCCTAAGGTTCAGGCATTGAACAGACAATTTAAGCCATAAAGAGTTTTAACCAATTCATATTATTAAAAATACAGACAACCATTAATCAACTGAAATAAGATATTTCATCTCCAACAAAACATCCTAGCTTTACTAGTTCAAAATCGTCCTCTACAGATTCATAATTTCCAATCCCAGATGCATAATACGGATCACGAAAATATAAACGTAGAAGGAGAATCTAAAAGGAGATAATCACTTTCAAGACATGGCGTTAAAATTTCTAAAGCCCAACGATAAATATTTCCCTACTTTCAATTACTCAAATGAGATGTTCTAAGATAACATTAACAACATCAATAAGTAATTACATCGTATTTCAACGATCTTCCAAAACATATTATTCTCTATTTTGTTTTTAAACAACGCTACCTTAATTAGCCCAAAATCAATCAGAGAATAATTGTCAATATTAAATTGCAATATTACAGTCGCAGGACTTAATTGGAAAGAGGGCATGAGTCACGAAATGAAGCTACATAACAATTAACCTATAAGCTCTATTATAAAATTAATCATTATCAACTAAAATTTGCAACGATTAAAGCCTCCTTAATCGAAATTAAGAACTAATAAAACTCAACACTAAAATAGCATGCATCAAAATGCCATTACATAACATATGCATTTTTTTAAATGATAAAAAAAAACGCATTAAAAAAAACGTTTTAACAACTGTGATTAAACAAAACCACGCATTTTAAAACAAGGAAAGCGTGCTGGGAAAGGGCCGTGCCCTAACCCTAGCCGCGGGGTAGCGCGCAGGCGGCGCCCACGGTGGTGCCCGCAGGTGCCGCGGCGCCCTGCGGCCACCGCGGCCCCTGCGGCCACCGCCGTGAGCCACGACCCAACAATCCGCGAGGGAAGAGCACGGGACGCGGGGGAGAGTAAGGGGGCGCGAGCGGTGGAGAGGGGAGGGAGCGGGTGGAGCTCCGCTCCCCACCTCCCATCCCCAAAACACAGTCCGAGCACAAAAACAATGACGCCCAGGTTCGAACACACAGTTTGAAATTTTAATATTAATTTGCTAATTAAAAACACACAGTTCGACTAAAATGAACGCCCAGCTCGGCATAATAAATAGATATTTTCCATAGTAAACACAGTTCGAAAAAGATATATATATTCCCTTATTTTTAAAAAACCACACAGTCTGATAATATCACAAACGCCCAGCACGAAATTGAAAAGAAATTTCGATTTTAAAAATAAATACGATTTAATACAAAATCCGTTTCCAATGAAATCAGTTTTGGCATCAAGATTCTTGATGGAATTCATCCATTCCTAACACAATCAGGGGTTTTCAACACCATACAACAATGAGGAATAAGAAAGTTTCCAGCCAAATTCAAATGGTCAATCAATTGGTTTTCCAATAACAAATTCGGAATCCTACCTGAATACGCAATCCTGGCATGGCTGAGGGAGAGCCCACCTGTCAGATTCCCCAAAATCTTCTCCAAAATTGTTCCTCCCCTCCAATTTCCCCAAATTGGGTTATATGGAAGAGTTGACTCCCAATTTCTATTTTTGGAAAAAAAATCTTTTATTTACAATTAATTCCTCAAAAATTATTTCTTTTTAACTATCAACAAAATAACTTGATTAATCAATTAAAAATCGATTTCTTTCACAATCAATTCAATTTAACCTTTCAAATACCAGAATCCAACAGAAAGCAATTAAACCTCTTGCAATTAAATACAAATCCATCTTTTTCATCAGCATATATAAATAATGCATTTAATATTCAAAAACAGTCATTTGATCGAACTTACTCCAAATTTAAAACAGGCAATTCATTAACAACGAAAATCGCATAACGAATACCTGATTAATTTAAATCCATTAATCCTCAATGCACAAACGCATATTTAATCAAGATAATTACTAAGGACTAATTAATCAAATTAACCAAACACACCAGGCACGCAAACCGAGGAAGGTCAACCAAACAGACGACTCGCAAACCCAAGCAAGAAGGGATTACCGACGACGACTGGCAATGCTCACTTGAGCACGACTAAGGCCGACTAAGGTCTTACGACCACCTAATCCGACTCTAGGGATTAAAAGGAGGTACACTCAAACCTGCACACCCAGGTGAAGACGAACCTCGCACTCATGCGGCTTCGCACCTGAAATCTCCTGCAACAAAAGATCATACATGCATACATTTATAAAATCTAATGAAAGCGTCAGTCCAATACTAAAATCACGAAATCGGTACACTGAATAACCTGCATACAACTAGTGAGAAAACCACATCAATAGCTATGCGTTAATCAACATCTGACTATAACATAATATTACGATAAACTAATCAAGATTAACCAAGGTTAGAAATAGACTAGGGTAGGGGTACTACATTCTCCCCCCCTAGGTTCCGACTTACTCCTGGAAGTCGTAAGGCTAGATGGAGAACATGTCGTACGCATCAGCCCTGAAACTCATTCAACAAAGATCAAATTGCACATAGAAAACTTTCCATAAATAAATGAAATATTATTGCAAAATCCTTTACAAACGCCATTATCCATTGGCCAAATACATCTAAAACCATACATTCCTTAATATATTCCAGGAATTATCCACAAGCATAGCAGACAAACAAGAATTTTCTTCCTTTCGTTACACCAAATTAAAACATTACAAAGATGTATACAACAATTACCATAATCTTCGATCACAAATGACAGAAAAACATGCCATAAGATCAATTTCCTTTACCAGTCCATCTTAATCATAAAATTTAATCAAATAGTACTAACTCAAAACATCAATTTCTACGGCCAAATTAACCTTCATGAAATAAGAGCAACATAAATAACTCAATTGGTTACACTTGCCAGGCATAAGAAAACCTTTCCAAAGACTATGTCCCATAACATAGCGACAAGCTAACACAATTTACTCCATGATACAAATAATAACCATCCACATGACTGGAATGCATAATAGAAAAGGCCACATGTGAGCATGTCTAATGCTCGGTCAATGATAACATGCACGATCAGCATCTCTATGCCTGATCTCATAACAACAATATGATCATAAATATCCAATATCTCACTCAAAGGCTCGATGGTGCTAGGCACACCATAGCGGTGCTACCTTCCATACAAGACCTTTGTGAATATCCCTTGTTGTACAAGGTGGTTAGCCTCCAAGAGATAGTCACCACACATAGGTAGGTAGTGGATACTAGCTGCATCACAGCCTCACATACCCCCATCCTCACGGTTCCCTACAACAACTTCCTCGCACACACTCTACCAATTCCGTATCATACGTCCTTGGAGAGGAATTTCACATTTCGACACAAGATCAGCATCCGAAAACAATAAGGATAAACCAGTTCAGCCACCAAAGCACAGATGAATAAAGATAATAAATCATCAATTCCAACAATAAGGTAAGAAAATAATCCGGAATTTCAACACCAAATCAAAGTGCAAAAGATCACAAGATCGTGGCTAAACCTTCAAAGTCAAAGTAAAATAAATTGCTGATCCCCAAAGAAATATAAAGAATATCACAACTGCACATAACAGCACTGTGTGACTAGCATCTAGCCACCAACGAGGAAGGAAGGAACAACTGACTAGCTATTGCAGTAGCTCATCATGTGGTGCGACATAGTCACACTATCCACATGGCATGGCGGTATGCACCTCGACATCACCCCGCATCACGTCGTCACGTGGCATGGCAATACCCCAAGTGGAGAAAACACACAATGGACGTATCCCGCATGGTAGTGCACCTCGCGGAAAAAGCATGCGCAAGCCACATCCCGCATAGCGACGTATCTAGAAGGATACTCGCCGTAAGTCAGAGGTATACATGACTCTGGTCCACCCACAAGTCTACCAACACAGGCCAGTTGGCAACTTATGTAAGAACAATGACACGCCTCTCAAGAAGACAAGGCAACAGATACTCCAATAGAATCCCACAATATGCACAAAAACTACCATCTATATGCTCAGATAAGGAAGAGAATAAGCTGACACACATAAACCTATAAATAGGTTCATCAAAGGGAAAGTATTGAGTACACCTTGATACAGTTTAGTAGTACAACTATATCATTCCTCGAAGTAGAGAAGCTAAAGTCGCTTCGCGTCGACATTACTCGCACGCCAATCCATACTATTCAAGGAACGGTCGCTTCGAATACTACCCCTTAACATACCGAGTTACCCACAACCCGAGGTTTGGTACTCAGTAGGGAACAAATAAGCAACATTACATAAACAGTATGGTTTCCCATACTCATAAACAACATATTCTCCATGGTTGATTACTTCACCAACCCATGGGCACACAAGATAAGCACTGGTTTCTCACAATGCACATGAAACACCAATACTGGTTTAGCCACATTTACGAGGAGTACTTTTCAGTACGCTAACATCTATACAAGGAAGATTCCAATTACGCTTTCTATATAAATAACTGAATCACGTTTACTCTAGATTCCAATATTGAATTCATTAACAATTCACAATTATATAAGGAAATAACATCATTCCTATATCCTTCTCGAATCTCACTAAGCATCCATAATTAAATTACTAGCTAAGCAGATTCATTTCTAAAGCTTAAGACTTTCATCTATCACTATGAAGCCAAAAGCAAACACACAATTTCACATGTTTTATAAACACTCTATTTAAATCAATGCACTCTTTAATACCATTTCTAAAAATCTTATGATTAGGCAAAGAGAAGGGAAAGAGAGTTTGATAACCAAACCATTTCCTACAAAACACGCAAGATCAAACAAGATCACGCTGCAATATTAAATTTCTCACTATAAGCCTATCATTTCAATTATACGGTTTTCATTTCGCTACCGTTTAGAAGGATGACAAACAGCCTAACAAAACATTTTCCGATAATTATGGTTGCAACAGGAGGTTCTAGTTTTCCAAACAAAACAGAGATCAAGAGAGACAATCTTTTCAATAATGCAAGACCTCATAAGAACACTCACTTTATAATAATACAATACGGACACATGTCATAGTTTGCAACCTATTAGGGAAGATCACATTACGATCAAAGATAAGCAAAGAGCTATTACCCAAATAAAACATATTAATGCATGCACATCAACAAGCTTTTTCCTTTCGCACTTTCTAAACACATTAAGGTAATTACACATACCCAAAAGCGAGTTCAATGGAGCATTTGCTAAAATAAATCTTCAATCAAATTGGTTTAATGAAACACATAAGACAATCTTTCGGAAAACACATTATTACTCTCTCGAAACTACAATAACATGCTCTTTTTAACACTTCTTCTACCAATCAAGCAGTTTCACATAATTCGACTATTTGCATAGCAATGCACCTTACTAAGGTAGAATTTAATCATGCTACTCCTACAACATACACATGGAGAATTCTTTAAACGTACACGTGCAATTTTTCTCCCATTCACCCAAATAAATTTTTAAACCCATAGCCCTTTTAATAATCTAAAAACATAAGCGACTTAAGGCTCACTCAAGGGTTCAAGAAGTCACACCCTTTTCTCTCGCAAACAAGAAACTCAAATCAAAGATAATTACACATATCCTAATCATTTAATTTCCAGAAAGAAAGAGAGAATGGTGATAATCATTTAATTTTCTACAAAATGAGCATTCAATAATTGACATACAAGTCCTTCAAGTGGACAACATTAAGCTAGATCATAAGCTTTAAACACACATAATTCGCACTTTCAGATTCAAGACAAGCACGGACCAATCCAAACGGATTAGTCTAAAGAGTACAACACTCAAGAAGGGAAGGTACATACGACTCTCTATCAAAATTAGAGTAATCGTAGACCAAGACATCAATAAGCACAATGCACATATAAGCACTCAAACACCAACATCAAGAAGGCGAAAACAAGGCGCGAACACACACGTTCCACACAAGTTAAGGTCTGCTCAATCACTCGCATGCAAAAGGAGGACAAGCATACACATAAGGTCGATACACCTCACACAAATAGAGGGCACACGCGACACCAGAGATCCCAATGTTTGCAACATGGGCTCTGATACCAAATGTAATGCCCCGCCAGGAAACCCCGAAGGGATAAGCCAAAATTACAAGAATAGAGTGCAATTTTTTTTTTAAAAAAAAGTTACAACACATAAGATGCAACAAGATAACAAGATTCAGATTACATAGCGGAAGACTTCAACTAACTCCTAAAGAGTTTCCCAACGAGATTACTTAAATTTTCACAATACACTTAGCTCACACAATTAATCCATTAAGCTGAATATCTTAATAACGAGATAATTCACAATCAGGATAATTTCTTTCAAAGATGGAAAAATAAATCACAACAAAGATTCATCCATTAAGGTCCATTCATCAACCTCATTCAAGCTTTTCAATTTAAAATTACAAACCATACATCTACATTTTCTAATACACTAGGATTTCATCATAACATAAGAGATCTTTGCAAGCATACTAAATTTCCTTAGCAACAATTGAATATCATCTATTACTCTAAGATACATTATTCCATATTCCAACTTATTGCATTAAAAAGGACGATTTCACACATGCATTACGATAAATCGCATCTCAACCAATTATGCATTCGATCCACATGGCATTCAAGATAGAACTGAGTATAAGCATTAAAAGTTAATTCCATTTATCCACTTAACCATTTTACATAAGCTAAACATACATGATAAAGCTGAATAAAGGAAACATAAGAGAATACACCACAAAACCCCATAATGATCTCGGAGTTCACCCCTAAAGGGCTACATCTCCGGGTCTGCTCAACTGCAAGACCCCCTTTGATAAATAATAAAGTTAAGAGAATAAGAGGTTACACCATACAATCCAGCCATCAAGGCGATACATAAACAATATACAAACGACCACACCGGTCAATAAATACATAAACGATCCTTACAAGGAACAGGATCCAGCTGAACATAATCAAAGCTAATATCATAAGAGTCCATGAGAGCATCCATAAAACTGAACCATCACCACCCAAGGGTCTAACATGAAACCGACACTCACAAGGGCAACGACGAAGGACGACTCACAAAGGTACTCAAAACAGGACAAGACGACAACACACTAGCGGACGTAGGGACAAGTGTCATCACCCACCTGGTATGGATACCATGGCAAGTCTTCATAGGTCCCGGCCCATACACTGGTAACCCTGGCAACCTAATCCGAACTTCCGGCCCATCCAAGCCTCATGTGGACCCACACATCCTCTCGTGATGACAAGGAAGGTAGTTTGCCATTTCAGGCCTTCTCACAGCATGTCGAATCTATGATAGCACTCGTCTCATGTGTGAGGCACAATTATCTTAATTAAAGATTATATTCTAATCTACTTAGGTTATCACTTATTAGACTCACTTCCGACGGGTTATCCAGCAGCCACTTTGGGCGCGGCCCCCATCGAAAGCCACTTTCCCATACGACACTAGACTATACTCAACGAACTCAAAACCAAGGGATACACATGGTCAGACGAACGGAGTTCAAGAAGAGAGAAACATTCATCTGGTCAAACACGACTCAAGGGTAATCACTTACTGACGGTACTCTAATCTAGAGACCCGACCAACAACGGTCAACCACAATCATCATTCGACTCACACACACAAGGAGGATAAGATCAATTATGACAACATCACAAAACAACAGTCAACTCGAAACCGAGGACTGAAACAAGAACACCAAATCATCCATACGACAGGGTCCTACTAAACAAAGCAAAGCATGCCATTTCATAATTAAAGGCGAATACAGAATTTAAACTCGCAAGGCAATAACCAGAAAAGACAATATTTCCACAAATTGATTTAAACATTAAAAACGATCAAGTTTTCTACATGATCTAAAAACATATTACAGTTATCTACCTCAACTGGGGATAAGTTGTTCTTGGGTTTCTAACTCCTAAGGTTCAGGCATTGAACAGACAATTTAAGCCATAAAGAGTTTTAACCAATTCATATTATTAAAAATACAGACAACCATTAATCAACTGAAATAAGATATTTCATCTCCAACAAAACATCCTAGCTTTACTAGTTCAAAATCGTCCTCTACAGATTCATAATTTCCAATCCCAGATGCATAATACGGATCACGAAAATATAAACGTAGAAGGAGAATCTAAAAGGAGATAATCACTTTCAAGACATGGCGTTAAAATTTCTAAAGCCCAACGATAAATATTTCCCTACTTTCAATTACTCAAATGAGATGTTCTAAGATAACATTAACAACATCAATAAGTAATTACATCGTATTTCAACGATCTTCCAAAACATATTATTCTCTATTTTGTTTTTAAACAACGCTACCTTAATTAGCCCAAAATCAATCAGAGAATAATTGTCAATATTAAATTGCAATATTACAGTCGCAGGACTTAATTGGAAAGAGGGCATGAGTCACGAAATGAAGCTACATAACAATTAACCTATAAGCTCTATTATAAAATTAATCATTATCAACTAAAATTTGCAACGATTAAAGCCTCCTTAATCGAAATTAAGAACTAATAAAACTCAACACTAAAATAGCATGCATCAAAATGCCATTACATAACATATGCATTTTTTTAAATGATAAAAAAAAACGCATTAAAAAAAACGTTTTAACAACTGTGATTAAACAAAACCACGCATTTTAAAACAAGGAAAGCGTGCTGGGAAAGGGCCGTGCCCTAACCCTAGCCGCGGGGTAGCGCGCAGGCGGCGCCCACGGTGGTGCCCGCAGGTGCCGCGGCGCCCTGCGGCCACCGCGGCCCCTGCAGCCACCGCCGTGAGCCACGACCCAACAATCCGCGAGGGAAGAGCACGGGACGCGGGGGAGAGTAAGGGGGCGCGAGCGATGGAGAGGGGAGGGAGCGGGTGGAGCTCCGCTCCCCGCCTCCCATCCCCAAAACACAGTCCGAGCACAAAAACAATGACGCCCAGGTTCGAACACACAGTTCGAAATTTTAATATTAATTTGCTAATTAAAAACACACAGTTCGACTAAAATGAACGCCCAGCTCGGCATAATAAATAGATATTTTCCATAGTAAACACAGTTCGAAAAAGATATATATATTCCCTTATTTTTAAAAAACCACACAGTCTGATAATATCACAAACGCCCAGCACGAAATTGAAAAGAAATTTCGATTTTAAAAATAAATACGATTTAATACAAAATCCGTTTCCAATGAAATCAGTTTTGGCATCAAGATTCTTGATGGAATTCATCCATTCCTAACACAATCAGGGGTTTTCAACACCATACAGCAATGAGGAATAAGAAAGTTTCCAGCCAAATTCAAATGGTCAATCAATTGGTTTTCCAATAACAAATTCGGAATCCTACCTGAATACGCAATCCTGGCATGGCTGAGGGAGAGCCCACCTGTCAGATTCCCCAAAATCTTCTCCAAAATTGTTCCTCCCCTCCAATTTCCCCAAATTGGGTTATATGGAAGAGTTGACTCCCAATTTCTATTTTTGGAAAAAAAATCTTTTATTTACAATTAATTCCTCAAAAATTATTTCTTTTTAACTATCAACAAAATAACTTGATTAATCAATTAAAAATCGATTTCTTTCACAATCAATTCAATTTAACCTTTCAAATACCAGAATCCAACAGAAAGCAATTAAACCTCTTGCAATTAAATACAAATCCATCTTTTTCATCAGCATATATAAATAATGCATTTAATATTCAAAAATAGTCATTTGATCGAACTTACTCCAAATTTAAAACAGGCAATTCATTAACAACGAAAATCGCATAACGAATACCTGATTAATTTAAATCCATTAATCCTCAATGCACAAACGCATATTTAATCAAGATAATTACTAAGGACTAATTAATCAAATTAACCAAACACACCAGGCACGCAAACCGAGGAAGGTCAACCAAACAGACGACTCACAAACCCAAGCAAGAAGGGATTACCGACGACGACTGGCAATGCTCACTTGAGCACGACTAAGGCCGACTAAGGTCTTACGACCACCTAATCCGACTCTAGGGATTAAAAGGAGGTACACTCAAACCTGCACACCCAGGTGAAGACGAACCTCGCACTCATGCGGCTTCGCACCTGAAATCTCCTGCAACAAAAGATCATACATGCATAGATTTATAAAATCTAATGAAAGCGTCAGTCCAATACTAAAATCACGAAATCGGTACACTGAATAACCTGCATACAACTAGTGAGAAAACCACATCAATAGCTATGCGTTAATCAACATCTGACTATAACATAATATTACGATAAACTAATCAAGATTAACCAAGGTTAGAAATAGACTAGGGTAGGGGTACTACATTTGTTCTAATATGCAGGAAAAAAACCAAAACATTATGCACTAATAAAAAGTCTAGATGTGCTAAGGAATGGGTCTTACGTGTCAAACAGTGTACCAGAAGTGCTAACAAAATTTTCCAAAGTGCTAATGAAAGGTTCGCTAAAACAACTTTTTTGTGTGCTTGCAATCTTGATCTTGCATAAAAAATGATGCGATTAATGGGGTCAGGTCCCATTGTGGGCGCCAGAAATGTGTGCAGGAAATGAGGATGACATAAATGTGAAATTCAAGTTTCAAACTATCCACACACCAATGAGACTCTTGGGGCAAGATATAGGAGCTATTTTGAATAGCTCAACTTCCCAAGGGATGTCCCATTGTTCTCTATCTCATGGGATCCCTGAAGTCAATGTCTTTGCTCTCAGATCACTAAGCAAAGTGACTTAAGAATGACAACTCCAATAACGAGTGATGTTTGTTTATAAGTATGAATGCATTCCTACAACATGTATAATATTGAAACTAGAATGATTTAAACTAGTATGAATATGATGCTATGATAAAGATTAGTAATCCTATCCTAACAAGATATACTAGTCTAACATGGATATGCTATGATATTAAAAATGCTTCTAAATTTTTAATGTGTTTTAACAAAGAGAGGCTAGATGCTTAGTAAAATGACTATAAGTTAGATGCATGAAACTTGGATATCTGAAAATGAGAGAATGAGAGCTCTATTTATAGGAAATATCGGGCAATGGATGGTCAAGATTGGATAATCTTAACAAGGGTCAAGACTCGAAGTTAATCATTCCATGTTCACAATTCTAACTAATGAAATGGTGAAAATTTTCAAAAAGAGGTTGCTTGAGAGGAGATGAAAGAAGCATTTAATGCTTTAGAATACACGAAGGTTACCTTAGGAGGTAAGGGTTATGGTTAGGTTAGGGTTATCCATTGGATAAAGTTTTTACCCAAGGGATAAACTCTTGTGCACGGGTTAATAGGATAACCAAGGTTAAAGTCATGAATGCTTGGTGAGACCCTTAGGTTAGATGAGGGTTGAGTTAGAGAGAAAGTCTCTAATCATGCAAGAAGGTTGAGTTTAACCATTAATGGTTATGTAAGAGCCTTTAATGGTTTGGAAGACTTTGAGGGTTAACTTGTCGAGGACATAAATCCTTTAATGGTTTTCAAAGACTTTGGAGACTTTGAGAAGTGACTTCCCTTTGCTTAGAGATGTGACAATATTTAGGAGATGGATTAGGCTAAATTAGAATTGCTTAGAAGAATATAGAAGGGGGTTTAGGAGGCAAGTGGGAGATGTAGGAAAATGCAAGTGGATGGAGGAGGATTTTAATTAAAATAAATTACTTTATTTCAACAAAAATAGAAGCAACTTGTATAAATAGAAGTGGGAATTTAAATAAATAAATTAGATTTATTTACTTGCAAGGATCAATTTAATTAAGTGTAAATTTAATTAAAAGGGGAGAAAGGGGAATTAATTAAATAAAGTGATTTATTTAATTAAAGGTTAGAAAAGGCTTAGGTGAACTTAATTAAATAAATTGAGTAACTTATTTAATCAAATAGATGAATGCATAGAAATTAATTAAATAGAGGAATGAGGTTAAAATGAATATTAAATATTCACTTAGGAAAGTGGTCAGATTTATACATCTAAAGTTGCCTCTCAATGTTTCTAGGGCTTCCTTAGTTTCTACAAGTTTATTAGACATCTCTCTATAACTCATATCCCCCATGATAGCCTTAGGGATCTTTCCCAAGTGGTTAAGCCTTAAGGGAATCAATCCCTGATACCAATTGATAAACTTATAAGGCACTGGGAGGGGGGCAGTGAATCAGTGCAATAAAAAACAATATGAATCTGATCACCAACTTAAACAACTTAAAACTTAACAAGCATAAGAGGAATATCACCACATAAGCTAATTCCCAATAAAACAAATTCCACTTAACACAAGAGATTTATTCGTGGAAACCCAAAAGGGAAAAACTATGGTGGGAGTTAATACCCACAAGATTCACTATCTATAGAATAGAAATCTTGATCAATTAAGGTCTTATAAATATGCCCTGTTAGGAGAAGACCCGGTTAGGAGTCACCCGGTTAAGGGATTTAATATGATGAGCCCTTTTAGGAGATTTGACCTATTAGGATCATCCTCGCAAGAGGATTTAAGACTCTGATATAGAGCTACCCTATTAGGGGATTTACAAATTAAGGCATATCAGGACCTACTCGATTAGGGGATTTTACTACTACAAACTATTATGAAAACAATAGTCAAATGATCTTCATATAACACCTTAGTGTCTAATAAGATCCGCTTTAGATCCTCAGAACTTCAACAACACATCAATACAGAGCTTCACTAATCACCACACAATCAAATTCTCATCCTTCACTAACAATCTCACTCTCTTCATACACACACCAACTTTATACCCCATCACATTGTTTATAAACATCTCTTAGTCGGCTACAACCTTAGAACAATTTCTTAGGTTCAATGAATCTAGACATTCTTACATTACAATCCTTATGTATATCGGCCACTGACATAAGAAATCAAAAAGAAGACAAAACTTGTGTCGGTTTATCGATTTAAGTGACTTTATCACTATCGGTTAAGTGTTCTTCTAGATAGTCTACTTTGTACATCAAATCTCGCTTGTCCGGTTGAATCTGCTAATGCGGTCATGAACATAGCTCCAAATACTTGCCTCCATCATTTCTTTAAAACTGCATCATACAACTCTTCATGAATCACCTGTACTAGTTGCTGGAATGCAACTTTGTCTTTATTTATCAATTGAAGTCCAAATTATCGGTTCTCTATTAAACTATCTTTTGTACCGGTTATACCTTACCAATTGGCTTCCAAGACTTAGATGACTATAAAAACATTGTTTCCATTAATGACAACACAAGACTTAGTCATCAAACATGAATCTCAATCTCTTCATCACATTCAACAATCAATCATTTACTGGTTGCATATCACCAAGAGTCTTTCCCAGTTCAGTCAAATGCCATCATATCATGTACTAATGCTACTCATTTTGACAATGACAAAGCAATTCTATTAAGCCTATTAATTGGTAACTAGAGAAGTGTACTTTTAGGTTGTCCCTCATTTAAGTAAATATGAAATATGATCACTTAAAAATAGGATCATGCAACCCATCAATTAATGAGTATAAATTAATATTACTTCATTCTATTTGGGATGAAAAGAAACCAAGAAATAGGATTTTAATCCTCACAAAAGTTATCTCCTATATGTTCTCTTTAAATTTTAAATAATTATAGATTGTAAAGAAAATAATTCAAATAAGGTTCTAGGCCTTGATGAATACACATCCATGGCCAAACTCATCCATGACATTACTTTAATAATAAATTATTGGGCCATAATCATTTCAATACATTATAGAAAATAGTGGTTTAAAATGTTCTTATTAATTAAAGCGATATACGCCTAAACCTTTACATAAAGTGAGATAGTGGCTTAAGATGTTTGTGTAAAATCATTATGTTATTTTTCCATGGATACAAAAGTGTCTTGGACCTTAACCTCTATCATGAAATTAGATTTTCATATTGTGAAGAGATCCTAGTGGGCTTGGCTTTAATTGAAATATCATTTAGGATTATGATGCTATTATCTTATAAATAATATCAATGCCAAATAGATATTATTAATCTTTCTAAAGTTGATATCAATGTCCGTTAACTTAGTAAAACTATGAGGTTTTAGATACTTTTAATATTGGAAATACTAAATGTAGAGTTATATTGAGAAGATGTCAAATGCATGTTATGATGCGAGCATTTGAAAAAAAAGGTTTGGCTTCCCTCACATAGTGTTTTTTATTACTTTAGTAGGGAGGGGTCTCTGAACCCTTACAAAACAGCAAAATTAGAGAGAAACAACTTAGTTTCTATCAAATAGCCCAAAAACTAGAAATTTCACTAGCATCTCTCAAAAGTAATAAAAAGCCATCATATCATCATTACTAAACATACTAATCTTGTTCATACACCACCTATCCATAAGATAACTACTATAAACTAAGTATAAAGAGTCCATAAACTTATCAGAGATTTTAATTCTAATAAAAGGTTAAGGCATACGACACGCAGGCCTATTCATAAGAAAGTATTTAAACAAACTAAGATTAACTATATTTAAAATCACCATAGAGAAAAAAGGAAAGAAAAACAACATCAACTTAGTCCTCCCTGATAAGGTTCCAAATCCTCTCTAGTCATTGCACCTGCTCATTCCAAATATCTAGGTACAGAGTGTCATCTTTATATTCTTCCTCCTGCATTTTACCTTGCTTCACTAGTTTTCCAGCTTTGTTCTTCATCCTACTCTTCCCTGAGACAAATCCCATGGCCTCTTTCCACATTATACCATCAGTAATGGTACATAAAGAGCTTAAGGACTTTCCCATTTGTTGCTATCCCTACCTATAATCTTCAACCTTGGCTTCAAGGTTCATTGTACCCTGACGTGCAACTCAATTATCCAGTTATGCAGTTTTGTACTACTACAATTCTCCATAATAGTGGGTGAGTCCTGAGAGAAAAGCACATAGTATTAGACACTATTAACAATTGAGAATTAGTAAAGGGAATACTCTTGGGTAACAAGGAAAATTGATTTTTATTTGAAAAGATTGTATATAAAGTGGATATAAATGTAAGTTAATCTAAATGTATATTCACCCTCTATCTTATTGACCTCAATATTAGATGATACACTTATTTTCATATGTGTTAGCATTAATAAATTTAGCATATCCTCCTTTGTGGGGAACTGTAATGATAGTGTACTTCTATATTGGGTTATATGTGGTTGGCAAACCTTTTAAATTGGGAAATTGGTATACATAATAATATTGGTAAACTATAAATGGGAAATTGTGCATACTTCTTTAAGTCTATTATATCCTTGATTACTATAGTGTGTTATAAATTAGACAAAGGTATGTTATACTTGATCCTCAATTGGGATTCTTCGATATCCTAAGTGGGTAATACAGCTCACAGAGTTTAATATGTATTCATTAATAAAATACAAGACTTATTATTGTCATCATAATATGATATGATAATGATCATTTGTGTTAGCATCACTAATATGTCACCCAAGTGAGAAATATGATTAGGGTGCAAGGAACTACTAAACTCTTTGTTTAACCTATTGGGTTCATGTGAACCAATGCACTTTTGATATTAAAGTCTAACAAATATCAGTCTATACATATTTTTATGTTGTAAGCCTAAATTGAAACTTATGTTATAAAACATGTGATATTAATATCAAAGTATTATATGTTATACGATATTTAGGTGGGTAATTGTAAGAGTTATGGGATGCTCAAATTGATTTAGGAATAATAACTATGGTGAGGTATAGTTCAAGATCTTGATGTCCTTTGATGGAATTTTTATACTATAGGATTGTTAAATTTAGATTCGTGTTAAATTCTCAACTTCTTGTTAAGAACTATTGATTATTGGCAATCATTTAATGAAACTTCATTGGAGTATGAAATAGTAATTAAAGAAAGATTGGTCATGGAAACTTATGTGTAGGTTTTTTGAAAGACCTTGAAAGGAAAATTGCATATGAATTTGATCTATTTGGTAGCTAGTATGTAGGCGGTCATTGACTAAAGGATGCCCATGTGACCTCAAGCCCATAGGGGGAGGGTCTAGGTGAATAACTCCCAAGTTGTGGGGTTATTCCTAATTGGTTTGACCTTCTCTCTTCACTAGGATTCAATGAGGCCAAAATGGGTATTAGATGCTTGTGAAATAAATATGAAAACATGATAACTTGTATTTATTATATAATATGTTTTTGAATAGAAAGTAGAATCAAGTGAATGGGTGGACTACCTTATAGTTAGTTTTTTTATCTATTCAATAGAGGTCATCTTGTGTTGGATCCAAGTGATTTTATGCATTGGACGTGTGCACAAAGATGGTGGTAAAAAAAGTGGACACCACCCAAAAAAAACTTGGAAAAACAAGCAGCACGTACATGGTTTTAAAATTTTAAATTCCTACATACGCGCTTAGGTTTGTTCTTCCCGAGCCTAGAAAAGGTAGCACATATGCGTCGCTTTTAGGAAAATGAGCACATACAAGCTACGCCTTGGAAAATGAGCGCGTACACATTTTTTTCATAGGAAAATGAGCGTGTACGCACTAATAATCCAAATAAAACTGCGTACATGGTGCCTGGTAAAAAAAGTTTTAAAAAAAAAATTGGGTCTCATTTACCTGTAAATCGCGTTTTTAACTTCATTTTTTCCCCATTTTCTCACCTAAACCATGAACAGGGCGCTAGATTTGTCCTCTAGGCTATGGATCAAGGTTAGTTTTTGTTTATTTTTGTCTTTCTTTCTGGTTTATGCAATTTGTTTCACAAGAACAACCAAATGCACCTCCTGAAAACACACAAGAACAACCCCCAATTCCTCCTTTTGACCACACACCCGAAACATAGGAAGAATTAAATAATCAGTTAGGACAAAATACGTCTAAAATCAATAGACTGATTGTAAAATTGAAAACTTCTGAACTTGACCATCATCAATCCCTCACCACTAGCCTAGAAACATTAGCTAGTGGTGCCATAGTTGTTTCAACAGAAATTACCAAATGGGGAAGCTTTAGGGATAGGTGTCATCAATTCTATGCCAATGGGCTATCATACGATGGATTGAAAAACAAAAATATTTCTAAACAATAAATATGTGCCCTTTTTGTTGATCCCAAAACTGGTCAGTCATTACCTCTTAATGCAAAGAGGTTTCCCATACATCAGTGTACCAATGCGCAGATGAAGAATCTTTTTTGGTAGAGGTGGTGGATGGTCTTTGATGATCCACCTTGTAATAATTATGAGGTGCCATTATATTTTTTGAGAAAAATATATTGTGAGTTTGTGCTTAATGTGCGGCTAAACTATTTTGACATGAGAGAGTTTCATGGTAGAGGTGGTGGCTCTGCCCAAGATAGACCTGGAGCCCATAGACGATTAGCCGTGGAGAGTCACCGCCCCCTAGCACCCAAACCCAAGGTGCATCAAGTTGTCCCATTAGAGCTAAAAGAGTCGATGGAGCTACAGACTTTTCAAGTGGCCATAGCATTGATTGGTGCCATCATCCAGCATGGGATGTCATTAGCACACCCTATTGTATTGGATGATGAGTCGTTAGAGGGCGACAGAGATCCCATCGAGCATATATGCGTCAATTGCCTGGGGATATGCTCGAGGATAGATGATGCAGCCAATGCAGATGGATACTTATATCATCTATGCATGATTTGCGGTTGTAGATGTCAGGCTCACACAGTTGAGGATGTCATGCTAACAGATGAGTTGATGGACATGGTGCTTGCCCATGAGCCACAAACACAGGTGGGTTGATTTGAATTCATAACAATTTATTTATCAGTCACTTTAAATCTGTAATTACATAAATGAATTTTCATTTATACATCGATTTAAATTGAGACAAATAATATGCATTTCAGGATGTAGCAGAGGTATCCCATACACCTCCCCCAGTTACCATAGTTGCAACTTCGATTCCTGAGGTATAAATTTTGTAACATGTTAAAATAGAATAGTACACTTTGAATTAAAAAAAATACAAGATATACTAACTATCTTTAATACTTGGTCCAATTTTTGGTTTGTAGGTGTTGACAGGGGACAAAATGTCCAAGATTGATGACATCATGCTCTCAGTGATCGATTTTGGCCTACAAGGCTATACAGTATCATATTTTGTACAACTCTTTTTATGTATTGTTTTGATGGAATATGCAAGTCATTTCATTTTAGATTTTTAAAATTATGCTTAATTTATTATCTATACTAATATCTCATGTTAATTTTGTGTTTTTAGGGTACCCCCTCTGTGTCTAGGGCTCGTCCTAAGAAAAAGAATTCCTCGAAGACGCCAAAACATATGAAGAAGGTAATTGAACACATTTTTAGTTGTATAATTGTTTGAAAATGTTGAAATCAAGTATTAGTTGGGGTTTGTAGATTGATTGGTGTTTTTTGTCTATTTTACATGTACAGTGGCCATTGAGCTTTGTGGATATGTTGAATGCACCTGATTCGCCCGTGGATCAAGAGAGGGCAGAGGTATGTATCTCTACTTTATTTTCTTGATTTCATGATTATATGCACGTGTACATGTGAACTTGTGATATATTATAATCTTATAATTTTTTCATACAAGAAATATCCATACCTATTTTGTCAATGGTGAACCCTCCTCCTTGCACTGGAGAAGCATCTCAGGATCCGGTACACTTTTGTTTGATATGTAAAATTAATTGTTTTCAACCTTAAATACTTATCATTATATTAATTGTATTTAATCTTTGTACATTTTTTGTATAGCTAATAGCGACAGTTTCTACATCAATGGTGAGCCATCCTCAGTCCATTGGAGAAGCATCTTAGGCACAAGTACGTCATTGTTCTCTATATTGTAGCTTTTAAGTGTTTTTGATATATTTATGTTAGTACATTGTATTAATTGTACAGTTAATCTACAATAGACTCCTTCACGGTACGGCCATAACATGGATCCATTTAAGTATGTCTTCAAGAAAACTCCTAAGAGTGACAAGGAGAGGAGAGCGAAGACATTAGCTCCTGGATCAGCCGATGAGGTAATCTACATTTCAATTGCAAAGGAATTAAAGTTAAATGCATAGTTATGTTGTTAATTGTGAACTATTTTCTACAAAAGAATTCTAACTTGGCTTTTGAATTGTGGTTTTGCAGCCATCTACAGAGCCGCGTACTGCATCGAAGAGGCTTGATTTTGATGATCCACCACAAGCTTAAGATCATATAGTGTTAGTTTTGGTCATAGAATGACCAATACATGTAGATATATTCTACATTTTTATTGTATATCGATTTGGACATGGCATATGCCTCATTTTTGTAATACTTGTATTGACTTGGAAGACATGCCTTTTTTTATATATATAAATATCGATATTCGATCCAATAAATGTGTAATGAGTTCATTATTTTATATTTATTATATTTTGTGGTTGTCCTTTTATAAATTTAAATGAATATTTGCATATGTAAACAACAATATGAATATAAACAACAAAAATATATGATATAAAATATTGCAATCGTGGAATATGATTTGATTAAATTTCTAAAATGTTGAATTAACCCACAAAACTCCTTGTATTCAGTTCATTATTGTGTATTTGCTATATTTGGTTGCTTCCCTTTTATAAATTTAAATGAATATTTGCATATGTAATCAACAATATGAATATAAACAACAAAAATCGACAATATGAATATAAACAATAATGTGTTTGATGCGAGAGCACCCTCACTCTCGCAATGGTCAAATTTTATTCATCGTGTGTACAAACCGACGTTGCGAGCGCATCCAGGTGGGTAGGTTTATGCTAGGCATGCCCCTATCATGCATTCCAAAGCACCAGAACTTCGAGAGTCATACCCTACCAGTGCGATCGCTCAAGTGCCCTGAGTCCAAAAAATTGTCAAAATTTGACAGACTGTTTCTTCCAATCCATGACACATACGGTCAATCTTTTTGATCCTGTGGGGTCGCGTGAGGCTCCTCTATAATGGCCTATCTCTATTTTTGATGACTCGAAGCCATTTTCAATTAGTAGCATTTTTTTGCCTGCTCCAAAAATGGTCAGTTGCTTGCAAGGAAAAGTTGCAAGATTGGCTAGAATTGATTATGTTCGTCGTGTACACAAACCAACATCATGAGCATGTCTAAGTGGGCAGGTTTATGCTAGACATGCCCCTGTCATGCATCCCAAAGCACTAGAACATCGAGAGTCATACCCTACCGGTGAGATCTCTTAAGTGCCCTGAGTCCAAAAAATTGTCAAAATTTGACGGACTGTTTCTTCCAATCCACGACACATATAGTCAATCTGTTTGATCCCGTAGGGTCATGTGAGGCTCCTCTACATTGGACTATCTCAATTTTTTATGACTCGGAGCCATTTTCAATTAGTAGTATTTTTTCGCTTGCTCCAAAAATCGTCAGTGGCTTGCAAGGAAAAGTTGCAAGATTGGCTAGAATTGATTTTGTTCGTCGTGTGCACAAACCGACATCATGAGTGCATGTGGGTGGGCAGGTTTATGCTAGGAATGCCCCTATCATGCATTCCAAAGCACCATAATGTCGAGAGTCATACCCTACCGGTGTGATCTCTCAAGTGTCCTGAGTCCAAAAAATTATCAAAATTTGACGGACTGTTTCTTCCAATCCATGACACATATGGTCGATCTGTTTGATCCCATGGGGTCATGTGAGGCTTATCTATAATGGCCTATCTTAATTTTTGATAGCTCAAATCCATTTTCAATTAGTAGCATTTTTTTGCCTGCTCCAAAAACCATTAGTTGCTTACAGGGAAAAGTTGCAAGATTTGCTAGAATTGATTATGTTTGTTGTGTGCACAAACCAACATTGCAAGCACATCTAGGTGGGTAGGTTTACACTAGGCATGCCCTTGTCATGCATCCCAAAGCACCAGAACTTTGAGAGTCATACCCTACCAGTGCGATCTCTCAAGTGCCCTGAGTCCAAAAAATTATCAAAATTTGATGGATTGTTTCTTCCAATCCACGAAACATACAGTCGATCTGTTTGATCCCATGGGGTTATGTGAGGCTCCTCTACAATGGCCTATCTTAATTTTTGATGACTCGGAGCCATTTTCAATTAGTAGCATTTTTTTGCCTGCTCCAAAAATCGTTAGTTGCTTGCAAGGAAAAGTTGCAAGATTGGATAGAATTGATTTTGTTCGTCGTATGCACAAACTGATGTCGCAAGCGCATCCGGGTGGGTAGGTTTACACTAGGCATGCCCCTTTCATACATCCCAAAGCACCAAAACTTTGAGAGTCATACCCTACCGACGCAATGTAGAAGTTGCTTGACAACTTTTTTGACAATTTTTTTGACAACAATGACAATTTTTGCTCAAATTGTATCTAGTCTCAATCTATGACCCTTATGACCCAATAATGACTCAAATAATTATCCATGATTATACAAGAATCAATAATTCTCATGATTGACCAGCGATACATCACATATACTCAAAACATAGTCACAAAACATTGACACACAAAATAGTCACAAACCATTGTCACATATTATTCAAAAATTTGCCTCTAAATATGGTCAAATGAGCTCTTGGCTATTTGATTATACAAAAAATTGTCTTACAAATCATCTCATGGGCTTTTATACAAAATTTGGCATTACAATATGTGCGATTCAGCTCATCGCCATTTTAATATACAAATCATCGCATGGGCTTTTATACAAAATTTGACATTACAATATGTGCGATTTAGCTCATCGCCATTTTAATATACAAAATTTGGCATGTACATATGTACAAATCAGCTCATTGCCACTTAAATATACAAAATTATGCCCCTAAACATGTAAAAATTAGCTCATGGGCATTTATATATACAAAAAATGAATATAGAACAATTCGTCGATGATTTATACAAAATTCTCAAAATCATTCTACTCTGAACCATAGAATCAATCAAGTGAGCCTTCAGGATTGACTCTAACCCATATTGTATCAAGTATTTCCTTGTGGTCAGATTCACGAACTTTCCATAAAATTTTGTTATGAGGTCTACCACGATACTTCATCAAATGAATATTTATTGCAACAATAAGGTTGGAGAAATGAAGAATGTGTCTGTGTGTTTCAAAGTCCTCGAACAACCAAACATCATAATTCTTGATAGGGTATCTCCGAAGCCATGTTCCTGTCACGACGACAGACCCTATTGGGTACTCAATACCCTCTCCATCAATGATTGTGGTTGTCAATTTTCTTTTAGGCTCAACACAATGACACAAATAGTAATATGTTCCTTCTTCATTGTTCTCTTCTGCAACAACTGCATACACATGGCCTGCATTTTATAAAGTGTTAATTAATACCAAAAATAAAGTATGATGTACAACAAAATGAACCAAAAAGAATACTTGCAAAAAAATTAACTCAAAAAATCACCTAAATCCACTAGGTCGGATACATGGTCAAAATCCACTGATGTCTCCATCTGGCTCAATTGTAGTGCTTTGGGAATTTGATATGAATCAATGGGAACCAACGGTATACAAGACCATTTGTCAACCCACTCTTCTGATTCACATTCTTCCCACAAACAATACATGCATGAAGAGCAAAAACATACCATCTGTCTCACATAAATTACCAGCGAACTTGAATTTGAACTCATAAATGAGTGCATGTCACTCGATCCTGCAACTGTACAACAATCTAGATAGTTTTCAATGTTAGATTCAGTGACCAACCAAAAATATCTACGAACAAATGATGTACCTGGATTACGTGGACCCATCGTAGACTTACACCATCGCATAATTGCTTCTGCATCTACCAACTCAGCACCACCTTCGTACTTCAATTCTTCCCTAGCTAGGGCTCTTTTCACACATGCTCCTGCACCATCGTGCTCTCCCTTACCATGTCCAGCCTCAGTGAAATTCCAAAAATGTTGTACACTGCTTGTCACATGCATCCTTGTCAACCAATAAAACATCCTTGCATTCTTGAATTATGCAGTGCAATTATCTGACCATATTAAGTGTCGGTTGTATCGTATGTTCCTTTCCCTTAAACTATCATAGAAAACTTTAAAGCATCCTTGTACAAACTCTGATGAATGAGTACGATCATCACTTATGTAGAAGTGATACTCTCTTACAACCTTTCTATCCTCCTTTGTGCTATCATCTGCATGCATGAATGCTATGTGTACAAAAATAGAAACTTATGTAGAGTGATAATACATGGATTGCACTTCATTTTGAGGTTGTAGTGTATAATTTTTAGTGAAATCAATGATAGAGACAATGGTGCCAAGAGGAAATGTGTCCTTACATAACTTTAATTGCTCATCTAACCATCAAGCTCTATGTGTATGCATTATGTACTCATAAACTAGTTTATCTTGAAACGTTTTCCTAAATTGAGCTACACATATATCATTTTTCACTAGCTCACATGTCTTCAAATATTTTCGATCTTTAACTCCATATGTGAATGTCTTGTATTTTCCGAAAGAAACTAGTTTCATACCAATTTCATGTGTGCTCTCCAAATGTATGCATCTTGGTAAACATTGCAAACCACCACATATAGCACAAGAAACTTCCAAACAAGGCATCTTATAATAAAGACAACCATCATGTCTATTACATAGCACACTTGAAATAAATTCTCTTGTCGACTTAGGAGGTGCTTGTATCTTACATTCCTGTAAAACATCATTAGTGTGCAAAGTAGAACAAATATGATGAAAAATATCATAATGGATGGAAAATTCAATATGCATCCTACAACAACACATGGTGCGTACATGATTAATCTTAATATAAAAAGGTTTTGCCATTTCAAAAAATCTTTGAGAAATCTTTATTTGAGGAAACTTTTGAAGGAATCTTTCATAAAATTTAGTTTGAGTCATATCCAAATAGTGTTTCGCATGTGGCTCATGATTTTTAGACCCAATTCATCTTCTAACAACATCTCTTTGGTTGGGCAATACTCTTGTGTTGCCATGCCAAAAAATTTCAATTAATGTTTTTAGTGCATCTACAACAACCTTGTCTATGCGTGGTAGTCTACCCGAGAATGCCCAAAGAGAATTATTGTTAGGTTCCTCTATTTGTTCTCACCTCTTTAATGATTTACTTAATGTTGTTCTACTAACGTTTAATGACTTACTTGTTTTGCTTATCAAACGATCTTTTTTAATTTTCTTGCTCATTATGGTTGATGTAATGACACATCGAGTAGCATTAGAATCTTTACTATGTGATTTTGAACCAATAGATTGATATGCATCAAATAGATTTCTAAGAATAGTTCTTTCACTATTACTTTCAGATGATCTTAGGCCTAGAATTTTCATTGTCTCTCTAAAATTCAAATTTTTTATCATTTGAACAATTAATTGACATCTTGCGGTTTGATTTAAGTTTTTAAAATAGTTTTGCCATATTCTTTTAACCATTCTCCTACAAGTTCATTCATTCATTTTATTGGGCATTGACTTCAATATATTCTCATCAATGTCAATTAGATACTTTGGTTTCCTACGAATGATTCTAGGAGGTGTTAACATCGATGCATTATGTACATTCAATTCATCAAGTAGAGAAGGTGTAATATGTTCATCATTTGATTTATTATTCAATGTGGTATCTTCTTTAATTGCATTAGGTTCAAATGGTAAATTATCAAATGTTTCTTCTTCAATTGCATTAGGTGCATTATTTTTGTTTGGTAAATTGAATTGAGATGTTGAGGATGACATACCTTCTTCTCCCATTTTCTTATGTCACGCAATTTCTTCATACGCTGCCTTTATCTTTCCTTTTGAGCCTCTCATTGTTCCATCGTTCCTCACTTGTTCTTTCCCATAGTTGATATCGGTTGACCTAAATAGAATCATATTACATATATATGTAAAGAAAAGCTCAAAAATAAATAAAGAACCATAAATATGTATCTTATCACTATTTTTTGGAATCAAACTATTAAACAATCACAACTTCAATCATTTGAAACCATGCAAAAACAAAAAAACTAATAAAAAAAAACAATTCAATCATTTGAATCATGCAAAAAACAAAAAATTCACTTACTTTTGTGTATACAACAGTGATAAAAGTGTAGACACGGTTCCAGTGGGGCCTTCAACAACCTCAAAAAACTTCTTTTGAGGTTGTTGAGGGCTCTTGGGCAACTAAAACTATGTCTATAAACCACATACATGCTACATTAATAACTACGTATGCGCTGTTAGACCATAAAATGTTGACAGAGGCCCAACGATTCTTTTTTCCCATTTTGGGCTGATAAGTAGCGTGTACGCACTACTAAGCCTAAAAATGTTATCACAGGGTGACGAATAATG